>NW_015505387.1:69744-81634 GCF_001515645.1 Sinocyclocheilus grahami | reverse complement strand
ACCAGCACGGATCAGCTCCAGGCATGACAAAGCAGATATTGTCCTCTTTTGGAAGACCAAACAAAGTAGTTTCGCTTTCACAACGAATCACACAGCGTCTTTACGACATGGCGGTGGAAACAACAAAACTACAGCGAGAATAAAAGTTACGCCTTCTTTCTTTGCATGTACATTTGGGCGGCGTTATGCAAATCTTCCCACATCGTGACGTAGATATGTGGGGGCGTGTTAGAACAAGCCGTTTTAGGTAGGCTTGGTTGACTCTTAACTTTTATAAAGAATATCTCTTTGGATTTGAGACTTTAGTCTTTGCAACTTTACAGATCTTCTTTATGCACCAAGAGCTTGTAACACTCCAAAGAGAAAGGAAAAACTGAAATCGCAAAAATCGAGAAATATTGCTTCTCAAGATAAATTGTATATACTATATAAATGTATTATATTGTATTTGACATCTTTTTAAAATAGATTTTTACTGGAAAAAATTTAGGGTAAGTAAGATTAAAAAAAAATCATTGTTTTATTCTGCAAGGGTGCATTAAATTGACAATAAAGACCTTTACAGTTAAATGAAATGAAATTAATAAGTAAATATTGTTCTTTTGAACTTTCTATTCATCAAAAAATCTTGAAAAAAGTATCAAGGCTTACACAAAAATATTAATGTTTTCATCATTGATAATAATAGGAAATGTTTATTGAGCACAAAATCAGTGTATTAGAAAAATTGCATTCATGTATTATTAAAATAGAAAACGGTTATCTTAAAATGTCATAATATTTCAAATGATTATTACTATTTATTTTAATTTTTTGCTGTATTTTTTATCAAATAAATACAGCCTTGGTAAACATGAGAGGATTCTTAAAAAAAAAAAAAAATCTTTTGAACGCTATTGTATGTAGGGTTATTTATTAAATAACACAGAGTTTCAGTGTTAAATATGACCCAGTATGAGGTTTTCAACTGTATTTTTAGTAAAGAAGGTAAATCAATAGAAAATAGTGTTACTTCTTTGAGAAAGTAATGCCTGTTACTCACTGTGAGAATGCAGTTTTGAAGTGTAGCTCATTATAGCTAGACATGATCTGAAGAACTCTAAGCTGTTATAGTAGGTAATGCAATATTCTTTGAGCGTGCCGTTTGTGTCTGGCTGAGATTTTGTGGACGCTGCTCATTGTCTGGGATAATGCAGACTACCACGATGGCCACATGGCAGGAGACGTCCTCCGCTGACAGGGCAGAACTGCTGACGGAGTGGCTCTGATACAGCCTAGACGAGATGAATCGGACCCAGCGACAACAAAAGACGAATGACACGAGAAGAGTCAGACGCATGGGACTTCCTGTTTCCTGTATGGGCACACGTCGGAGTTTGTTTACCGGTGGCTGCGCTGCCGGCTGTAATCAAAAGAAGGGTTGGGTAAACAGAAAAAAAACAAAGACTGACACCGACCATACAGCCCTTGACAAGCCGCCTCGACGCGTTTGTTCAGCAAAATTAAACACTCCGGACTTTTTTCACCTGCTCTGGCAAGCAGCGGCACATATGGCCCGCAAGTTAAAAATAAAGACAATGCGCATATATTATCATACATAATGCAGAACGACCCCCATTTAATATGCAAATTCCCTGAAATATTACTGAACACCTTCTGTTCAGAGCGAATACATTTGAATTTGCAATTAGAATTATCCTGTATAATTAATGAAAAGCGTCAATTTTTGGCTGCTTACTAATTTGATTAAACATGTTGATGAGGCATTTAGCAGGCCGACTGAATGGAGACTGAATCCGGACTGGAGCGGAGGAGAGAGAAAACCAGAATTGGTCCAGTTCCCCCGTGACCTTTCTGACCTGGCTGCCTGGCTCGAATGCGCGTGCATTTGCATGTGTGTTTGTTTGTGTGTGTGTGTGTGTATGTGTGTGAGGTGGCTTTGGAAACGGGTGGGGGTTACAGGCAGAGCAATTAGTAGGGCTGCGTTTCATCTGACCATGTGTCGTAGATGGCAAAGAACAAATTGCTTCAATTGCGCCATGGCTTCCCCTACAAATCAGGGCTGTGTAAGTGTGTGCGTGCACTTCCCTCTCTCTCTTTCTGCTCCCTTGCCATGTTTCCTTTCTCTGCAAGAACATGGTGACATCATAAAACGCTGTGATAAGGAGAAACAGGTGACTTGAACAACAACAGCTCAACTCTGAAAAAGGCCAGGTGACGTGTTTACAACAGAACGAGGGGTGCGGCCAAAACTTTAGCTTTCAACTTTAGTTTGTATTCACACTAAGCACAATTTGCAACTTTTAAAAGCATTCCACAACATTCCTAAAATATCATTGGCTATGTTTACAATTAACAAGCTTGTTTCATCCAAGGGATAAAAAATTCTCACTTTTTCCTTGTAATTGTGAGTTTATATCTCACAAATCTGTTTATATCTAACAGTTCTGATTTGTGAGAGTGAAAATTCAGAATTGTAAGATAAAAAAATTGTTAAAATGCTTGGTAATTGTGACTTTTTATCTCACAATTCGGACTTTTTTTCTTGCAATTATGAGTTTATATCTCAATTCAAGCTTTTCTGCTCAGAATTGATTGTTTTTATCTCACAATTTTTTTTTTTTTTTAAATAAATCAGAACTCTAAATTACAAGAAAAAAAGTCAGAATTGTAAGATAAGTCGCAATTTTTTTAATTTATTTTTTATTTTGTGTCGAAAGCTTCCATAGCCGGCAGTCCCTGATGAGTCACTTATTCCATTCCGAAGACCAAGAAATCTTAAAAACAAACAAAACGTTTTTATTATGCCATGGCAGTAAAATTACATTTACTCTCTGAAAGGCTCCAGAATTCCGAGATGTATAATTTCTCATGCGCTCTACTGCTTTTCAACCATCACATTCATCCAGTATCCAAAATTCAGCCAATCAGATCGGGCGATAAGCCCGTTCCCAGGGAATTCTGGTGTTGTGCGTGCGAGCATGCGCGTGTTTGTTTATGCTGACCGTTTTGATCTCGACTCAGCCCCCTGTTGCTCTTTGTTACGGCTCTGTTTGTTTTGTGCTGTATACAGTATCCATATTATACATACACAAACTCAGTTGCTAAGATGACACTGGACTGGCTGAAGATCTTGAGAATGAGCACGCCCAGCAGCTGATGCTGAGATAATTCCTTTGTCATGAGAGGTATTTGGCGAGATCAGTGCGGTGGAGGGTGTGTTGGTTTGTGACCTGTGTGATTGAGTGCGTATGCGCGAATGGAGTGTGTGAGGCTGGGACACATCCAAGTTTCGCACCTGCACCACTCTCTTTGGGCCCCTTCTTCCTGTTCTTTTTCGCTCTCCATCCCGCTCTGTCCCTCGGCACGCTGCCAAGCTGAAATATTGGTTGTTTTTATAGCAGTTCGATTCAACTTACGCAGAACTTTTCCCTCCTTAGTGTTTCATTGATTATTTGAATATTGAAATTATTTCCTCCTCAGCTGTTCTTTTAGGAAAGGAAAATCACAAATGAGATCTTAATATCTCGATAGTTTCTCAAAGACAATAGTCAGGAGAGCAACTTTGTAGTGTCCTGCTTCTCAGAGTTTTTCTTCTGTGAAAAAATATTTTCTAGAGTGAGTGGTTTTTGTGATCCAAAAATGAGTTGCAGGTCTTTCAACAATTTTAGTATGGACCTTTTCCGTCAAATTAAGCTATGCAATTCACAATATTTTTTTTAAACTGTTGTTTATTTTTAATTTAATTAAAACATTTTTAAAATGTATTTAAAAAAAAAAAAAGTAAATTAATCTAATGAATACATTTAGCCTTTTACTGTTTCAAATATTGTATTAATTTGTTTGAGATACAATTATATATGTATATATATATATATATATATATATATATTAATCATTATTATTCTTTACATTTAACATTAAATTAAATTCTAAAAAATTAGCTTTGTAAAAAATTGTCTCATTTGTTTGAGACAAAATAATATATTTATTTATTTATTTTTACATTTAATTAAGACAATTTTCATTCTTTTTTAGCTTTCTTACCATCTTACCAAAAACATGGTGACATCATAAAATGATAAAATATTTGATATATTTATAATTTTAGCTTTCTATAATTATTTTGTAATTTAATTTCAATTGTTATTTAATTGCCTTTTTTGCCTTACTGTATGTCGACCGCTGTGTCATTTTTGTCTCTTTTAATTTTTTTATTTTATATTTGGAGATACAAAGTTTTAATGAAACATTAATGAGATCTACAATATGTCTCTTGAGCTTTGTAAGAGCAACGTCTGAGCAGTACAATTTTTCCTCTGGGTGATGAAGTCCTCCACAGGCATGTGGGCTCTGTTATCTCCTCTCAGACTGCTGAGGAGGTGCTGTCACACATAGGGCCTCGGGCCTCCTCGTCATTTTCCTCGGCCCCTCACTCTGTGTTATTAGTGCCAGAGAGACCAGCTGCTCCCACAGCTGTAAAGGAGGAGGTGATTTATTAATTGAGTGGCAGCTTTTTTTAATCTCACACATTCTGATGGGATGTGACAAGAGCTGTTCTCTCTGTTTGTCCTCCTTGGAAAGTGGCACCGTCCCCATGCTGCTCTTTTGTGATATGGGAACTTGTGTGGAACAGTCCTGAAAAGGAGATCCCAGCCGTTGTCCTCTTAATAACGCAATACATCACACATGATGGGGCGAAGGTCTAATAGACTATATAGGAGTGTAAATCTCACAGGACACCGCTAACATCACTTATCAGATCTTCCAGAACTTATCAACACATCCACACAAATGAAATGTGCTACAACCTGAATCCACTGCCGCACCAGGATCAATATGTCGACTCGTGGCAATAGCGGTCTGATCAAATTCATTCTCTGAGATCTTTTTATTTTCTATTTCCTCTCTAAATTACTCTGGCCACTTTTATCACCCCAGAAAAAAGGAAAAAGTTTGTTGGAAACTGTGCCGCAGTGATGAGAGTATGTACTCCTGACACATCTGAGGGCAATTCATGTTTGAATCCTACAATAAAATTTCATTTTAAAAAGTAATATATATTATCTATTATCTATTATTTACTGATTTATTTTTTATTTATTATAGATTTAGATATTTTACTTATAAAAATTATATGTTTATTTATTTATTTACGCGCAGATTGCATTGATCTATTGGTGACCGCTCACTTGGGATTGTGGATTAATTGGTAAAATATTATATAAATAAAATATAAATATGATTAAATATTTATAATAATAATAATAATAATAATAATAATGTTTATTAAAAGCAAATGATTGTTTTGCTTCCAATAAGAATAGATGGCTAAGCCAGTATAAAACAATTACATTTTATTAGATAACAATAATCACACAACAAATTAAAGATTCAGTTTATAGTTTTGCACCATCAGACAGTTAACACATCTCTCCTTGGTGTCCTGTGCATAATTTCATATGCACAATTAATTATTAACACGTTGAAAACAAAACATCCTTAAATGAATATCTAATGTAGAATGAAACAGATTTCTTCTGCTATTTCTTACTGTACGGATAGTGGCGTCACCTTCTGACAGCGTGTTTTCTTCTATAACCACTAATAAGCACACAGCACCTGTATGCCAGCGCAAACCAAACAGTCTACTTCAGTCACGCTGGATTTAATGGTGTACAAATCACATGACCCCGAACCCCACAGTGCGCTACAGTTTAAATCTACGATCCCAAGTGACCGGCCTCCGATAAATCAATACGCTATCTGAGCGTAACCGCCCGCCCGAGTACATAGATTAAATCCATTCTGCTGTTTAACAAACAAGAGCGTTTGTGTTCAGCGGGTGTAGGTTTGCAATCTGGAGGCAGCCGTGGAGAAACGCTTGACCTCTCTCTTTCCCAGCTTTGGCAGCTTTCTATCATTGTCATACTGTTACTCATTCACGTCTGAGCTCACTCATCACTCAGGGATTTTCTGGCAA
This sequence comes from Sinocyclocheilus grahami, assembly GCF_001515645.1. NCBI lineage: Eukaryota > Metazoa > Chordata > Actinopteri > Cypriniformes > Cyprinidae > Sinocyclocheilus > Sinocyclocheilus grahami. Next base: position 75,651 of record NW_015505387.1, on the reverse strand, counting down.
CTTTGAGCCTCACCAGACGAGATGCTGATTTGAAAATGCAGGAAAAAAAGAGTGGCATTCATCAAATTTCCACGGAATGTAAATCAAAACATAAAGTCTTCACCTGCAGGCCTGGATTCCAAACGGAACTGTTGAACAGATTCTCATTAAGTCAAACTCACCCCAGCTGTGTACACTCATAGCCCGCCTGAGCGAACAGGAACCCGAACTTTCCTCTCACACATGCACTTTCAAACTTCGCAGTAAGACTCAATCCCTCTCCGGGGACCGCAACCAACGACCTATTTCTGATTGGCAAGCCGTACCCTCTTCTGGTACGACCTGTTCCTCCAAACAAAGCCCCATCAGGAAGAAAAGAGGAAACTTGCGTACGATTGAAATGCGGCAATCTGCTCGGGAAGATTCGGAGAAGATGTTGGCGACTGTGTGCATGTGTGTGTGTGTGTGTTTCTCTGGAGTGTGTAACTGTCCTCAGTTCTGTCCAGGCCAGCACACAGCCAGATGGTGATGCTGGGTTCACCTTGTCCATGACCGTCTCCTCAATGCAGCAGAGAATGAGGTGTGCCAAACAGATGGATAATATCTGCTCTGTGATTTTAAAACCTGCATCTGGATTTTTTTCTCTCTCTTTATCGCTTTCTCATTTGCACACTTTTCACCCTGAATGAAGAGCGAACTTTCATCTTTTCTGGCAGCCCGGCCCAGTTCGTGGTAATTTGATTTTGTTTTTCGGCGGTGTTCACAATCAGAATAAGTTCTCTCCCTCCATTATTTGTGTTCCTGTCGTGTTTAATTAAACCCAGTGTCTAGATGCTCCCCGAAATGGCCGCTGCTCTCTAAACACTTCAAAGCTCGTGCAAATTACATTTACTATGTAAGCATTGCATCATGTGTGCATTTCAAATCAACATACTGTATCTAGGGCTGATACGTCGGCTCTTCTTCGTCTTTTCTTCTGCCCCACTTCAAAAACAAAGCAAAACACAGTCGAAAAACAGCCCGACTAACCTGGAGGTATTTGTGTTCCTTGTTTACAAGGCTGCGAATACACACAGTTTTGTAAAGCTGTTTGAGAACGACTCAAGTTTGCGCATGCGTATGTTTTTGTGCGGATTTCTCTCGATTGACAAACAAACGGTGGACGTGGTGCTCGAAAAGGTTAAAGTGGCATGAGTGATATTAAAATGAGGTGGATGAGAGGCAAGCCCCAGGCGTTATTCAAATGGAGGAGTTATTTTTAATTTTGGTTCAATAAAGAAAGACGTTCAGCCATCCCTACCCAGATACTTAATTAAATACTTCACACACTATATTAGTTTTGTGTTGCCTGCCGCCGGTTCGGAATGGTAATACCCATAAAGAGAAACATTTGTCTGACAGATAAAGTGAGGTATAAATCACTTTTCCCCTGAAGAACGATTTTGGAATAATAAAATACTCCTGTTTGCTGGCGTGAGAGAAATTATATTAGTTTCTACTTAAAGAGGCAGAGGCTATTTCACTGGCTGACTCTTTTATTCTCCCGGTATTAAAGGACTCTCACATGTATTGTGGTGCACTCACTTAGCCCTCTGATTTACCTCGCGTTTGGCTTTGGTTCAAAACGCTGGAACATCTGACTGTGTAACTGCATTTTAATCCAGCGTATCTACGTTTTCACTCAGTGCTAAGATTTTTGTGATTTTTATAAAAGGGATTGGAATACTGTCATCATTGGCTTTTTCATGTTGTTCTAAACCTATGTGAATTTAGTTCTTCTGTGGATCACATAGGGAGATATAGGGGCTTCATACTTCCTGGAATATATTTGGAATCCTGTTTTTCTTGTTTTTGGCAATTTTGCCAGTGAACACCATTTAATTTCATTGTATGAAAATTTTGAGAAAATGATATTGGGTAAATGACAGAATCTTTATTAGCTAAAAAGCATGTGATTTGTGGAAGGTGGGACCCAATGGGACTGGCCAAATTTGAATGTGAATGGATTATTTCTGCAAAAAGCATTTTAGACATATACTGTATACTTACATTTTTTTAAATGCATGTAATTACAAAATTCATAAATAGTATATTATTTTTATTTATTATTTTATTTGAGTTTTCTTACTTTATTTTATTTTAACCTTTTTTGCGATTTATAAAAGTGACTGGGGACAGAGACTCAGAAAGTCACCATATAAGTGTCATATAAGTCCATTAATAAATCCTTTAACTTTTTTTAAGCAAGAATCAAAATTTGTTATTTTCTAAAAATTGCAAATCTTCTTTGTGTTTACTTTTGTTTATCAATTCTGTGTTCTTGTTTCTCTCTCTCTCTCTCTCTCTATATATATATTTTTTTTCCTCAGGGTACTGTCCTTGATTTAGTTTTATTCTGTAATATTTAATCTAAAGTATATGAAAAAATACTTTAATATTCTCTGCATTTGATCACTTATGACCTTTCTATAATTAACAAACAATCTTTTCAGTAAACACTGAGCATTTGATCTAACAGCTAACAGTGAAAGCTCTGACAGTCGCTGTAGCGTGCAGTGACCTCACAGCTTCATTCACTCCCTCCCCTGAGTAAGATATCTCCCCACGGACGGCTTCCACCAGCTGAGCGGTGTCGGACGCCCATATTTCTCACTCTTTCTCCCATTCGGAGGGTTTTAACTGGTGGCATCTGGTTCACTGTTTCTCCCTCTGTTCCCCAATATGCTCCCAATCTGTCCACAGGGCCTTCACGCACTCTAATCTACAACTTCATCTTCAGTGAATATATCTGTTCGCTCGCTGGGCTTTGACAGGGCCGCTGCCGAGGATTAGTGCTGTCTGACAGCGCAGGATGCTCTGGATCCCATGGACTTTAAAGGAATAGTTCAGCCCAAAATGAATATTCTGTCATTATTTGATCTGTATGAATTTCTTTCTTCTTATGTTTTTGAAGAATATAAAAAGGCAAGTCTTTTCAATATAATAAAGGTGCATGAGGACTGTCAAGCTCCAAAATGTCCAAAACACACCATAAAAGTTTCATAAAATGTCTGGCCTACACTGAAAAAAAAAGATAGTAAATAAAGACTATTGGAGCATGTTTTACTGCTTCAAAATTTCAAGTTTACTTTAATGGGTTATTTGCTGTTTCTTTGTAATAGTGAAATTTATTACCAGTTTCTGAGTGAAAATTATTTCTACATGAATTTTTTTTGGTGTATGATAGTTTTGTGTGCAGACAAAAAGTTTATCTTTGTGCATTCCTTAAAGAAGTTGGAATATCTGATTTGTTAACAAATCATTCTTGCTTTCAGTGAATTGGTTGATCCAGTTCACAAAACCTTTCTGAACCTGTTCAACTTGCTGACTCAATGATTCGATCATTGTATGTATCAGTCCACTGAAAAAAAAGTGGGAAGACATGTGGGTGAGTAAATAATGACAAAAGTCAGGTTAAAAAGTTGTTATTTTTAAAAACAATCATTTTACTATGTGCTGTTTATTTTCCCTCAGTCGTAATGATGCATGGGAAAGAATCCCACTAAGAAACCGCTCAGCACGCAGTATGCTGGTGTTTTGCCAGTGAGAGAGACTTACTGTAGGCTTCCATGGAATATGTGTTTCTGCTGTGCTCAGAGGTGGACAAAGTACACAACTCCATTACTTAAGTGAAAGTACAGATACTGCTGGTCAAATATTACTCCATTACAAGTAAAAGTTGAAAATACAGATTTTTACTTAAGTAAAAGTACAGGAGTACTTGCTTTTAAAATGTATGTCAATGCACTGTTTTATTATTGTTGTATGTAATACTTGCAATACCTCTGAAGCAGCTCACAATACATTACACCTACTGAACACACTGACTAGCTTGTAATATCTTTGGAACAAAGAGCTTTTAGAATGTTAAAAACCTATGGGGAAAAAACTAATAAAACAAAAAAAATTATTTAACACCCCTACCCTCCCCCACAAAAGCAGGATGGTAGTGATCTCACACAGGTCTGGACACATCTATGTTTAACCATTCATCCACATTTGAACAGAGTGGACAGTGAAATTGCTGTAAATACAGACTGATAAGGAAGAAAATAAAAAACCTGCTTTAAAACCCATTAACACAACTGTTGCTATATAACTTTACAACAGCAACACTGCTTTAACAAAAAAGCAAAACAGCAAGACATTATTTGACATCAAAACAAAAATGTAAAAAAATGCTGTCCGATCACTCTCGCTGTACTTTGATGTCATACACAGAATGGTCTGTGCAGTGCTGCTTCAAGTCCAACACCTATTGTGTTTTGTTAGGAGACACACAACAGTTCTTCTGTGGCTTTAAAGGTAATATTTTCACCTACACAATTTAGCAAAATCAGACAATATTGTGTCTAATATAAACCACAATATTAACTTCTTATTATTGAATTGTTGTAAATAAATATCACATTTGGAACTAGTCAGCGCTCCAAAAATGCTGGGAAATCACTTCATGTAGCCCCAAGAGTGATTACTGATAAACTGTCTGATAAAAAAAAGAAAAATCACCCATTGACTTTCAAAGCTGCTAACGACTTTCTACATCGAGGATCTTGATAGAAATGTAGTGGAATGAAAAGCAATATTTGTCTTTCAAATATAGTGAAGTTGAAGTCAAAAGTTTCCAGAAAAAATAATACTCAAGTAAAGTACAGATACTCAAAAAGTGTACTTAAGTACAATACTCAAGTAAATGTACTTAGTTACTGTCCGCCTCGGGCTGTGCTTTAATGAGGGAATATTCACGAAATGAATACTGCATGACAAAAACTCTTTTATTTTGTCTTTATTGGCCTTCCTGAGATTAAGTGGCCTCAGAAAACACCTACCATTTCTCCTCGTCTTTCCACCCACACAAAAAAAATCCTTCCACGCTTCCTCCCTCTCTGAAAATTATTTCTACATGAATTTTTTTTGGTGTATGATAGTTTTGTGTGCAGACAAAAAGTTTATCTTTGTGCATTCCTTAAAGAAGTTGGAATATCTGATTTGTTAACAAATCATTCTTGCTTTCAGTGAATTGGTTGATCCAGTTCACAAAACCTTTCTGAATAATTCATTCATGAATCAGTGCTCATGTTCAACTTGCTGACTCAATGATTCGATCATTGTATGTATCAGTCCACTGAAAAAAAAGTGGGAAGACATGTGGGTGAGTAAATAATGACAAAAGTCAGGTTAAAAAGTTATTTTTAAAAACAATCATTTTACTATGTGCTGTTTATTTTCCCTCAGTCGTAATGATGCATGGGAAAGAATCCCACTAAGAAACCGCTCAGCACGCAGTATGCTGGTGTTTTGCCAGTGAGAGACTTACTGTAGGCTTCCATGGAATATGTGTTTCTGCTGTGCTCAGAGGCGGACAAAGTACACAACTCCATTACTTAAGTGAAAGTACAGATACTGCTGGTCAAATATTACTCCATTACAAGTAAAAGTTGAAAATACAGATTTTTACTTAAGTAAAAGTACAGGAGTACTTGCTTTTAAAATGTATGTCAATGCACTGTTTTATTATTGTTGTATGTAATACTTGCAATACCTCTGAAGCAGCTTAGAATACATTACACCTACTGAATACACTGACTAGCTTGTAGTATCTTTGGAACAAAGAGCTTTTAGAATGTTAAAACCCTATGGGGAAAAAACTAATAAAACAAAAAAATTATTTAACACCCCTACCCTCCCCCACAAAAGCAGGATGGTAGTGATCTCACACAGGTCTGGACACATCTATGTTTAACCATTCATCCACATTTGAACAGAGTGGACAGTGAAATTGCTGTAAATACAGACTGATAAGGAAGAAAATAAAAAACCTGCTTTAAAACCCATTAACACAACTGTTGCTATATAACTTTACAACAGCAACACTGCTTTAACAAAAAA
>NW_015505387.1:50218-69654 GCF_001515645.1 Sinocyclocheilus grahami | reverse complement strand
ACAATATTAACTTCTTATTATTGAATTGTTGTAAATAAATATCACATTTGGAACTAGTCAGCGCTCCAAAAATGCTGGGAAATCACTTCATGTAGCCCCAAGAGTGATTACTGATAAACTGTCTGATAAAAAAAAAGAAAAATCACCCATTGACTTTCAAAGCTGCTAACGACTTTCTACATCGAGGATCTTGATAGAAATGTAGTGGAATGAAAAGCAATATTTTTCTTTCAAATATAGTGAAGTTGTATGAGATTGAAAATTTAATGTAAAACAGGAAGCAAAAAAAAAAAAAGATTGTTAGCCTACATTATAGTAATCCTATTTCAGCTGTATTAGTATTACTATTATTTAAGAGTTAGGGATTTGAACACACTCTCAACCTAAGCATAAAAGTTTGGCGCATAAGTGTTTGTGCTGTTTTTCTTTTATGCTCAGACATGTATTTGCTTAAAAATACAGTAAAAACAGTAATATTTTGGAATATTCATACAATTTAAAATAACTGTTTTTGTCTGTTGAGTCATGTGATCCTTCAGAAATCAGTCTAATATGCTGATTTGCAAAACAAGGTAATGTGTTGATCCCACTGAGCTTCATTAAACAGACAAAAACAGTTCTTCAGAATGTCTTTGTGTTACACAGAAAAAAAAATGGAATGCGAGTGTGTAAATGATGACATAATTTTGATTTCTGGGGGAACTATCTCTTTAATCTACCTTTCAACAGACAGTTGATTTTCCTATTCTTAAAAATCCACATAAATTCCCTAATGTTCCCTCTATGTTTTACAAACTTCCCAGATGCATAGCATATATATATTTCCTATTCGACAAACTATTTTCCTGTTTGACACTATAAAACTGCGTTGACGCAATCAGTATTGTATAAAGCTCTATATAAATAAAGGTGACTTGACTTCATTCAAATGAAGTGCACTAGAGACGCTCATCTTTAATATGTGCAGGAGTCTGTGAGCTGTATAAACTGTTTTTGTACTCATAACAAAGGTAAGAGGCCAGGGGAGCGGACGGTAGATACAGTGTAAAGGATGAGACTGAAGAGAGAGAGACAAAGATCCGTTCTAGAGACTGTTTGAGTGCCTTATTAAATATTTAGTCTGATTGTACACGGTCCTGTAATTGCCATCTTGGCTAGTGAATAATTGATGACGTGTAGGAGAGCAAAGGAGGGCCCCAGTCTCTCTCTCTCTCTCTTATGCACATATCCACACCTTGCCTTTTTTGTACACCTTTATTGTTAATATAATCCTGTCCTCATTAACTAAAATGATTCTGAATTCAGGACAAAGTCGGTAAAATTATATTATAACCTCTGGTTCGCTTCCGGAATATTCTTTTCGCTATTATACAAAAAAGAAATTCTTGGACTGCACTAAATTATTGCCAGAAATTCTATTATATAGCTTTAAAAATAATTACACACACCGTTAGCTATAACCAGGCCGTTCAGATGGCTAGAAAGAGCAAATGCAGTCAAATGGTTGTGCTTTGATTCTACCTTTTCCGATACAGTGAGATAAATGGATATCAGTCAGTGTGTTGAGAGACCTGTGAACGGGACAGAAAGCAGCATGCTAATCTAATGCAGAGCCCATGAGAGCGATCGGCATCCAGCTTAAGCATCCCAAAGAAAGAGCATCTTTTTCATAGAAAGCAACGAGCACTCGCAGCAAACAGTGGCCGAGAATTGGAGCCATGGCAGCTTTTAAAAATACCTCTGCTGAAATATAGATTTTTTTTTCTTCTTCTTCTTCTTGCCTAACATAATAAGTGAGAGACTCCAGGGATGCGTGTGTATGTGTGTGTGAGATAATGGGTGAGCAGACAAGAGATGCTCTTTTTCACACATCACATGAGGACTTTTGTGTGTATGTGTTTATATATGTATATATGTAATTTTACGTTTACTTCAATGGGTTACTTGCCATTTCTTTGTAATTGGGAAAGTTACTAGCAATTTCTGGGTGAAAACTGTTTCAAAGTAAATCTTATACCAAATATTTGTCAGTATGGAGAAAAAGCTCTTTGAGGGGATAGTGCACCTCCAAAACATTTACTCATCTCCTTGTCATTTCAAACTTGTTTGACTTTCTTCTGCGGAACACAAAAGAAGATATTTAGAAAAATAGCTTAATAGTTTGAAAAATAGTTTAATAGATAATAGTTTTTTTTGCCCATATTGTATTATGAAAGTCAGTGGGGTCCAAAATGACATTGGTTATATGACTACAGGTTAAAACAATTAATACATTCTTCAAAATAATGACATATTTTTAATATAGCAGTTTTTAATATATACCAAGAATATTGAATGGTAATCTCCACTTTATCAGATTTTTCTCCAGTGGCACTAGTAAACTCTCATGTGTCACCTCTAGTGTTTCTGAAAAGATCTCAACAGTATCTCAAACTGTGCTCAGATTTGCTAAGACACCAAAGTATGCAATAAAAAGTTTGAAATCTCCATATGAACTCATCAATGCTTCAGAGACCAGATTATCTGAGCTGTACTACCCACAACAATTTCACACCTCATACTGTTTCAATTTAATCATGTATTTTTATTTCTCCGATGGAATTTTAGGAGAGACAAAGTTGACACTTCAGTCAAACCCCATTAGGTGTCCTGAGCTTTGAAAGAGTAACAATTTTCTTCTGGGACTACTAATTCCATAATAATTTTGCCCAGATTTTACATTTTGCTCTTTTTTTATACACAAGCTCTCAGGTTTTGTCCATCAGAGGAACTAAAACATACCAAACATACCATTTGTTCACCAGCATCACCCATAAAACAACCCAAACTCCCTTTTTGCATGTATTGAAGAGTTGTAAATGCTCATTTGGTCTCACACAGGTAAGGTCAGGTCTAGACGAGGGGCTGCCGTAGGGTTTTTATCAGAGCTACAGGTGAGAGACCTGGCCTTCACAGCTTCTACTTGACCAGCTGTTCTGGTCTCTTTTCGGCCCCAGAGTCCCTTCCTTGCTAGTCCCTCGAGTTAGAGACAGAGGGATGAAGAGAGAGAAGTGGAGAGGGTGCTGTAGACCAGCAGTAATTCCTGACTCGGAGTTGGAGGCACATTAGGGACTGACAGGGCCACACATCCCCCTGTAATTGATTGCAGGCCAGCGTAATGAGGTGACGGCTTACAACAGAGTTGCCAACTCCCTCATTATCTTTACCCACTTTTTTAAGAGCAGAAAGAGAGAGAGACAGAGAGAAGGATGGAGAAAAAGAAACACTGAGACTAATAACCTAGCCCTGGCTCTAGAAGGTTATTAATTATTTATGTTGTTTTAATAAGTTTTAGATGGGGAGGGAGAGTTAGTCTTTCCCTTCTCTGTCTCTCTCTGTCCACACCTCAATTTTGCCTGTTCTGTCATTCTGTCTTTTCCTATAGCTGTCTGTCCATTTCATACTGGGGTCTTTCTATCACAGGTACAATATCAGTCATTGCAAAGGCCTCGAGGGGACTTCAGGATGACATGTATCCACACTTGGAAATGAAAACGCTCTGTATTTCTGAAAGTGACAATGATATGATATGATTATTGTATATATGATTAAAAAAAAATTTGTTTTGCTTTTATTCTGTCATTTTGTGCTAATTAGCAAGGAGAAGTTTTTTTTTATAGCCTGATGGCCACTATAATGCTTATAAGCATTATACATATATATATATAGTATATATATAATTGTAATAGTCAATATTTTTTAATTGACATGTTTACTGAATTTTGTTTACTACACAGTACAAAGACCTACATTTTTAAAGGGATTGTTCGCTCTGTATTTCTGAAAGTGACAATGATATGATATGATTATTGTATATATGATTAAAAAAAAATTAGTTTTGCTTTTATTCTGTCATTTTGTGCTAATTAGCAAGGAGAAGTTTTTTTTATAGCCTGATGGCCACTATAATGCTTATATGCATTATACATATATATATATATAGTATATATATAATTGTAATAGTCAATATTTTTTAATTGACATGTTTACTGAATTTTGTTTATTACACAGTACAAAGACCTACATTTTTAAAGGGATTGTTCACCTTCAGTTGCTGGTCCCCATTGACTTGCATAGTGTTTTTTTCCATACTATGGAAGTCAGTGGGGACCAGCAAATGAAGGTGAACTATCCCTTTAAGCTTTGCAGTATAATACATTTGAGAATTGCAACATCTATAGGGTGAGCATAGAAAAACTGGCCCATAAACTTGCATTTCTGTTTGATTTTAGTCTAAATATTTTATGTGGTTATGAACAGCAGGTCAAACTTGCTGTTGAGTAAATTGCATTTAACCCAGAATATTCCTTTAAAGTCTGCTGGTTACACTGGACTGTTTCAGAATCTGCCCTGCTTGTGTCTTTCCACTCGCCCCCGTTTTCCTGTCTGAGATCTCCATTCCACCCTAACCCTTGTCATCTAAAAGCAGCTCTTCCCCCCTCATCCCGCTCACTTCCAAACACTGGGCTAGTCCTGCCTCGGTCCGAAGGGAGCCGACCTGCTTTGAAGTGCTGCCACTTTTCCAGGATGAGACCTGGAATCTCACATTCCCTGTCAACTCCTGCCCAGTGGCAGATGGAGAAGTCTAGACCTACGAGACTCTCCAATCACGTGCTTCTCTCTCCCCCTCCACGCCCTCGTCTCTTTCTCTCTCTCTCTCTCTCTCTCTCGCTCTCTTCCCTGTGTTTCGCCACTCTGAAGGCTCTGCCATTCCAGAACTGCCAAAGCGGGACGGGTTTCAGCCCACAATTCAGGCTTGATTCTCTACTTTCAGATGGTGACTGGGGTGGTGTATAAACACAGTACTCCTCTAATATCTGAGAAGAGCTTCACTTACAGCCCTTGTCTCCTGCTGTGTTTTAATTCAATCCTTATTGATCCATATCTCTCCTTCCAAGGACTCCAATATCATATGAATGGAGCTCAGGGATGGGTTCCCCATATTATTGTATTCCATGGCCATAAAGGGCATTAGCAGCCAACAGAGCAACCCAGATCAAGTATCAGTCGATACTAGCTAAAGAGAGCAGGCTTTCTCCCTTTCTCTCTGTCTTTCTTGCCAGATTTCTCTCTTTCCTATCTCTCTCCGTAAGAGTGCTGATGGGGTTAAAGTATATATGGTGATTATGTCATGCGGTAAAGTGAGGTTCTAAAAAATCGCTTGAGTTAGCACCGTGTGTTTTTAAAGATATTGTTACTGTCTTATTAGGGAGAAATCAATGGCATCTGCAGATGCCGGCCATTTATATAGCAGACGAGGCTTCTCTCTCCGTTTTTTCTCCCAGCATCATTCTCTCCGCGCGCTCTATGGGGTAGCAGCGGCGGAGGTTATCCTGTGGTTAATGTGACATGGCTGTCTGCGACCTTGCTGGTTGTTAACTGCCCGGATTATTATTGTGATAATGTGGCAATTAAAAGCAAAGCACTCCATCAAAATAGTGGGGCTTATGGTCCTGGAGATGAATGCATAGAGATTACCAACCAGGGGAAATGCATTAAGACTGCAATCCATTTCGTACTGCAGCCCACCTCTAGCATTGGAGGCTATTATGACTCATCTTCATTGATATCCATTCCCGATCAATAGCGCCAGGCTGAGGTAAAAATAAGAGTAAATCAACAAATCTAGAGTTGGTCTTCGATATAAAGGAAGAAAAATCAAACCTCAACTCTAACTCCATATCATAGATCTACACAGAGTGTCTTCTCTGAGCCGGCTTTGAAAGTGGGCTAAATCACTCATTGGCGGCTGTTTATATATGGAAGCTGTTGTCCTTGAGTGTTTCCATTGTGTTCGAGTCAGTTAAAAATGCTTCTGTCTTTCTTTTACAGATTTTTCCTGAAATTCTTTCTCAAGTGTAATCAGAACTGTTTGAAAAATGCAGGGAATCCCAGAGACATGAGGCGATTTCAGGTGAGAATGCACATGTACACACAAAAATTTTGTTTTACATGCACAGAAACAGGGAGTAAGGATATTTTGGTGTCTCCGTAGGTGGTGGTGTCCACCACAGTGAACGTGGATGGCCATGTCCTGGCCGTGTCAGATAACATGTTTGTCCACAACAACTCCAAACATGGGAGGAGGGCGCGACGCCTGGACCCTTCTGAAGGTAAGGCGTAAATTTCACAAAAATACACACATTTTGCTTTCTGTGATGTTATTCATGTTAAATCCATCACATATTATACTGTACCTTATATACACTTCTGTTCAAAAGTTTGGGGTTAGTACAATATTTTGAAAGGTAAAGGCTGCTGAAAATTCAGTTTTGCTATGACAGAAAAAAACATTTTAAAATATATTAAAATAGAAAATGGTTATTTTGAATTGTAATAATATTTTACAGTATTACTGTTTTTACTGTATTTTTGATTAAATAATTGCAGCTTTGGTGAGCATCTTGACTTCTTTCAAAAACATCAAAAAATTTTACTGACCCCAGCCTTTTGAACGATTGCATAAGTTTGACATTGAAACCGCATTTATTATAGTGAAGAAAAAAGTCAAACTTGTTAGTGCTACTTTTTACTTCCTCACCTAGAGTACAGGTAATCTGACTGTCTGAAGGGACTGCACTGGGTAATGTCACTTTGAAATAAAATGCTGAAAGTTTGCGTAGAACATCACCTCCCAGCTGAACTTAGAACAGTTCCTGTATGTGGGAAATTGTGTGATTAGCTCTGTGACTGTTTTGTGTGAAAACTGTCACTGTGGAATCACCGGCACTCCTGTGTCCCAATCGAGGAAAAGGAAAGTCGCTGCTCTACTTTTCGTAAGACTCTTCTGTAATTCTCCAAAGACTAAAACATGAAGAGGAAGTCACTAATGGCAGTGCAATGTGGGAGATGGGCAGGCTTTCATCTTGAACACACTAGAATACGCATGCAGATATTGTAAAAGAGAACAGCTGTTCCATTACACCCCAACAGGTGAATGCAAATCACACCCAGCAGTTGTTTACTTTCATCTATTCATTTTCACAGGTATCAAAATTCCCTGTTTCCAGAGATGTTCACTTGCACAACAAAGAGAACATTCAAAACCAATCAGAAGTGATTTCGAGACAAAGTTTGTGAAATTTGCATTCCCATGATGCTGTTCAAAGAAAGTGGCTGCTGGTATACAGCACTACATGCAGTAATGTGGTCTGAAGTTGCACCAAGAGCCCCTCGGTTTGCCTGTTAGCTCGCCAAGCGGCGACCAATCAATTCCCATCCATTGCCAGTGGAGACTGGACCAGTCTTTCAGTCAGCCTGTCTGTCTCCATACCGCCTGCTCAAAGACGGATTTACGCTAAAAAAAACTTAATGGTTTTATTGAGCTGAGTGATGCACAGACACCAAAGAAAAAATCAAATGAGCTTTTACAGTCATCAGACTTCCTGTTTTTCAGTTTTTTTTCATTTGCATTGAGGGTATGTGGAGAGTAGAGTAAAACACTGATAAATGGCAATTAGTTTAACGATGATGTTTCCCAAAAGTTGCATGAACGTTGACACTGACCCGCTCTAACTCAGTGCTTGTGTTGTGATCTTGTTTTACGAAGCAGCCACTCCATGCATAAAGGCCATCAGTCCCAGTGAAGGATGGACGACTGGGGGGGCCACCGTCATCATCATTGGGGACAACTTCTTTGACGGATTACAAGTGGTCTTCGGCACAATGTTAGTTTGGAGTGAGGTAAGAGTTTTAATAATAATATATATTTTATTTATATTATAATATTAGATTTATTTATTTTAAAGAGCCAAATTATTTTACTAATACAAGGTACATTTGTAATATTAACATAATTATTGTTTAAATATTTATTTATTTTTAAAAGATTTATTATTATTTAATGTTTTAATGAAAATTATTTTTTACTTAAATTCTCTTTTACTTTAAAAGAGCCAAACCTTTTGTGATTTTATGTTATTTTATTTTATATGTTATTTTATTTTTAAAGAACCAAATTATTTTAGTTTAATAAAAACATTTAAAATAATTATTGTTTAAATATTTATTTACTATCTTTAAAATATTTCTTCAAAAGAATACAGTGCCATATCTATGGATTGGATAAATCAAATGTGCTTAAATAACTTGAATGCTCTTTAGTTTACAGTTTAATGTTACAAAGAAGAATAAAAAAGAGAGACCGTTTTAGAGACAAACAACAAGACACCATAACATAACAGGTCCTATTACAGTATATGGCTAAAACCCGTAACTGTGCCCTTTAAGTAATGAATCACTCTTTAGCTTCAGCATTAACTGTGTTAACATTGGAGTCAGTGCTTGTGTATTGAGTGCTGACCACTGAACGTGTGCTCTGATGGCTTCTAGCTCATCACACCTCATGCTATCCGGGTGCAGACACCCCCTAGACACATCCCTGGGGTCGTGGAGGTCACACTCTCCTATAAGTCCAAGCAGTTCTGCAAAGGAGCTCCGGGACGCTTCGTCTACACAGGTATACAACACTTTGCAACTGTCTGGAGTCCTTACCACCATCTCCAGCATCAGAATATGTTTCTGTCATCTTTCTCGGTGGTCGATCTTTGCATGTCTTCTTTGTCCATTTTATCAAGTGCCCTGCCTTTGTTAGCTTAAAATATTGGGCCTTGTATTATTTGCAGTCCGTAAAGACGGTTTCCCATGATGGTATACTGTTAGCAAGTCATTTCTGACTAACTTGTCTGTACTTTTGGTTGATGTCCATTCTCTTGTGTCCAGTGGGCAAGACGAGTATCATTTAGTCAAATCGATGCTTTTCATACACCGATTATTCCATCAGAATAATCCAGATGCCAGTCAAAGCAGGCGAAAGGTCAGATCTAGGACTGTTTGGTGTGATAAGAAAATGTCACAGCGATGGTCATAAAAGAGAAAGAAAAAGAGGCCTGTGTTCAGGCTTTCTGTTATACATCAGCTTTATCTCAGTGTATTTCCCACGTTCTTTGTTCAAAGCACCTCTCATTCAGATGCATTTGCCGTGTAAGCAACAAAAAGAGACAACTTTACAATGGAGAGGACTACCCTGTCTTACCTTCGACCATTCCTTTGCAATGCTAATGTCTGCTCGGACAGACAAGATGATTTGACTGACAGCTGTACGCCACATCGCTTTTATGAATCCTGCATTGTGAATAACTAAAGTTCAAAAGAATATTCTCAGTGCGAAGAAAGCGTGTTGCAAATTGTTAAGATGAATGAAACAGGACCTTGTAGAATATCTCTGAATCAGAACGCATAGACAAAAATAAATGAAAGGTCATAGAAGATAGAGGACAAAGAGAATAAATTCCTAAAAAATTAAGTTTATTTGTTTATAATAAAAAATTGCAATACAAAATTTTTTTTTACTATTATTATGAAATATTGTATAAAAATATTTATATATTTTTTTATTAAATATATACTTATTAATATTGACATATATACATACTTAAAAAAATATATATAGCAATTCCTTTAAGAATACAGTTTGGAGACTATGCCAAATCTTTCTATTTCTCATAATCATTTTCTTTTTAGGTTGCAAATTAGATTCACGCATTCATATTTTAGTTTGTGGATTCACTGACGTACATCCAGCAACTTATTTACTGTGCCAGAGATGTGTGATATTCATGAATGTGAAATGAAGCAGGCTTTTAAATACTGAATAGGCAGACTGCGTATAACTGAAGAGGAATGAGAGTGCATCTAACCTCAGTGATGTCTTTCCCACCAGAGACATCCCATAAGCCCCAGTGAGCTCAACTTTACACTGCATTCCAGCTCGAAAAAAGCTCACTTCTTATCGTCAGACACTTCCAGATGAACACAAGCCAGTTTGAATATTTTGAAAGAGATACATTTAGGTCATCAGAAATTAAGAGTTCAGGCCGTAGGGATTGGGAGGGGGATACGTACATTGGCGAAGGAAACTGGCATCTCTGTGCAGACACATTCTTTTTTTATCATATTCCTTTTATCTGCCTTTCATTAGCAGTAATGGACCCCAGAAATGCATCAAAGACGGTCAATGTGCCCATTCTACTGATTGTAGGTTGACCGTCTTATCTTTACTGGAGTGGAAAGCCAGAGCAGCAGTGTTCAAAGCATGTCTTCGATATCACTGCCATTAACACTGCCATCACAGGAAGTGATCTCACAGTCTTTAAACTGAAGCTTCTGGGGCTGTTAGATAGATATTCCACCGTGGCTTAGTGAAATTCAGAATTCAGTTCAATTTACCAGTTAAAATTTTGTTGCATGGAATTTTTATTTAAATTGATTATGCCCTACTACAGAATGTTATATTGCAATTTGAATTGGAATGACAGGAAAATGAATATACTTTCAATTCATAGAAATTCAAATAAATCCATACAATTTTAATAAAAAAAATTATAATTACAATTTTTAAAAAGAACTGAAATATTTACTATTACTTATATATTGTTTATATTAAAATAAAAATATGAACTATAAATTAAATAATGTACAGCTTTATAATTTCATATATAAAGGCATATATTTCTATATTATATATATTTATGTTGCGTGATTTAAAAACGATACTTATTGCAGTTCATTTCAATTTCTCTTCATATTAATTGTATTTCCTTAAATTCACATTTGAATCCCAATTCTGCATCCTGTTTGCTACGTCAGTTCAAATTCAACTGAAATTCTGTTATTGAATTGTAAATTAAAAGGCTTTCTCAGTTCTGTTCTGAATATCAAACAAGTCTGCTCTGCACCTGCTGACTGTGGCTTTACCATTCTTAGCACTACAGGGAAATGTCAAAAACTGGCTCTGTCCAAATTTCCCGAAAGCATTTCACGTGTGGCATGGACTAGTTAGGACATCTTGTTAAATTAGCAGAAATTTAAGTCCATTCTCACTTTCAGTGTTGCAGCTGGTACCTAATAACTATTATGGCTCTGTTGCTTTCTCACATTTACTCTGTTCTCTGCTGCTCTCCCTTCGGAGAGATCTTCACTCTTATTCTGTTAGTTCTCCTTTCTGCCTGCATGCATCATTAAGTCCTTCAGTCCACCAGCCCTTGTCTCTCTCTGTCTCTCAGGGGGTTAAGACTCCCCAGGTGTTGGGTTAGAGGAAGGAGGGCAAGATGAGTGTGAAGAGCCTAAGGGTATTGACTTTCCTGGGAAAACACAGCTCTCTAAAATCAGTAGCCAAATACTGCAATAACTCAACAGCCATTGATCCTCTTTCCCCTACGGCCACATTGATCTATACATTACAAGCTCTGAGACTGGCGGCATGGATCCAGCCTACGCTAACACAACCTTCCCAATCACCTGTAACTTACTGCCTCCGTCATTATAATCATAATAATAATACATGTGACCAGAAGTAATGTATTCAGTATGATACAGCTGAATGACAGAAAATCGTGCCTCTGGTTTGCAAGTGTTTGAGCTGTATTTGGGGCATCAAAAAATCGGCATTTGACTTGGCCTTTTGGGTATAACATTTTATTTGATTGCCTCAGTCAAGAATATCCAGCAGAAATAAAACTTGTATCTGAAACATCCTCTCCACTTCCTGAAAGGGGAGGGCTTATATTCCCTTGGCGGTGCTGCATGCATTCCAAGCAATTGCACAATATCCTAGAAACAGAGGCAGAGAGGATACTGGAGGTGCGGGACTGTTAATATGAAGAGTGCTGTTCTCCTGGGCACCAGTGTGCCTGTCAGAACATGCCTGATGCCTTCCAGGCTGGCAGGCTTTGGCATTGCAAACAAGAGCTGTAGCATCTTTGCTGGGTGAGGCCTTTTGTTTAAAAGACTGAGTGTTGCTTAAACAGGGTGCTGGGTTACAAAATGGGCAGGGGCTGGATGAACTTCCTCCCAGACCACCTGCTCAACCTCTTCCCAGTACCTTATTTTGGTTTGTTTAAGCGTAAATTATAGAAAAGGGGTTGTTTTGTGAAGTTAATGACTGTCATGGGGTTGTGCAGTAGGCTGGCACAGTCCCAAAGGATTGGGAAGGTGGGGTGTATATGTTTTTGGTGGCTCTAAGTGCACAAGTATATACATTATACAATTGCCAGAAGCGAATGTACTGTAAAACTTTCTTGAGTTCACCCAAAAATGAAAATGTACTCAATTATAGAAAAGGGGTTGTTTTGTGAAGTTAATGACTGTCATGGGGTTGTGCAGTAGGCTGGCACAGTCCCAAAGGATTGGGAAGGGGGGGTGTATATGTTTTTGGTGGCTCTAAGTGCACAAGTATATACATTATACAATTGCCAGAAGCGAATGTACTGTAAAACTTTCTAGAGCTTACTTCAGATTATATTGAGTTACTGTTAAAGGAATAGTTCACCCAAAAATGAAAATGTACTCAAAAATTATTGGCCAAAATGGAAACTGAAAATGATTATTTTAAATTGTAATTATTTGTAAATATATATATATTTAAACTAATTTCATTAAGTTGTCTAATTATTTTTAATAATATAATAATTTAAAGTACTGGATAATGTTCTTAAAATACTACTATATAACTCTGTAGACACAAAAACTGAATTTTGGGTAATATAAATATTTTTATTTTATAAAATGATTATTTTAATTATTTTGAAATAATTCCTACCATGTCCTACAGTTCCATAATGAATATGTTGGTTAACTAAATAAA
The DNA here is from genome assembly GCF_001515645.1 of Sinocyclocheilus grahami. Lineage (NCBI taxonomy): Eukaryota > Metazoa > Chordata > Actinopteri > Cypriniformes > Cyprinidae > Sinocyclocheilus > Sinocyclocheilus grahami. The sequence continues at coordinate 56,972 of NW_015505387.1, read as the reverse complement.
CACAAACTCTTCAGAGGACGTTTCGCAGCACAGTCAAGAGCTACTCTATATAAACCTGTATGACATTCTTTTTCTGTGGAACACAAATACAATGTAAGTCCATACAATGCAAGTCAGTAAGATCCAATGTTGTTGTTTTGGACCCCATTGATTCCCATATACAGACAAAAACAGTTGAAACATTCTTCAGAATATCTTTAGGGTTGGAACAATATGAGGAAGAGACTAAGAGACTTCTGGAAATGCAGGAACGTAGGGCTGGAACATATGTTGGGAATCATTGTAAGGGTGGGATTGGATGTCAAAGCCTTATAACAAAGATTTCCTCAATCTAGCTATGCCATTGCTGCAGCCTGAGGCCAGGGATGCTGATTGGAAAACTACGGAGCACCCAGCTGGTATGCAACTTAAAATCATGGGCTGGTCTTGGAACCTGCTCGCTGTGTTCTCACATCAGCCAGAGGTTCTGGCGCCATCCACTATATAAGCTCTTTAAAACTGGCACTAAAGCTTAATGGCACAGGCTCTGTGGATGTGGTGGCTGATGTTTCTCAAAGAACGTTCCCATAGTCATAGCTGGGAGAGGGACCAGGGGCAGTGCACTTGTTGCCCAAGCCGTGGAACAATGGGCCACTTTGTTACCTTTCATCCTCGGCACGGGCAGATGGAACACATTAGCGGAACGTTCCACTGGATGAGCTCTGCGGGGCTGCCGAGCACGTAGAACAGGACCCGGTATGATGTCATAATTTCGTTCAGTTGTTTCACAGTTTGGACGCTGATGTGTTTGAGAGACTCGCACTAGGAGGTGGTCTGTCAGCAGTATCCTGACTGTGGCGTATATTGGTGAGATACTTTCACAGTAGCTGAAGTACAGCCTTTTAGTGGAATCCATAACCCATCTGCTTGTATGTGGTATATAATGTCAGATTTCAAAGGTTAGAAAAGCAGAAACATCATAACTTTTTTATTTGAACTTATTTTAAATGATAATTCTTAATAATAATAATAATAATAATATAAAAAAAGAATAATTTAAAATACTGGAATATATATATTTTTTAAATATTGCTCTATAGAACAGATTTTTTTTGTAATATAAATATTTTTACCCTATAAAATGCTTCTCTGAATTTTAAAGTAACAGTTTCAGATCAAATTCTCCACTTTTGTTTGTCCACTTTTTTTTTTCTTTTGGTCAAAAACTAAATATGATATTTCACAGACTTTTTGGTGGACAAAATGTTGGTTAATCAGTCTATGAGGCTCAAGAGATATTAAAACTACATTGATGTATTGAATCATGATCTATGTAGTCCAGTCGTATAGTTAGTTGGCTGCTCTGCACCTGCTGGCTGTGGCTTAGCATTCTTAGCACTACAGGGAAATGTCAAAGACTGGGTAGTCTTTGTAGTCTATGTAGTCCAGTCATATAGTTAGTTGGCAATTCCCAGCCCTAAAATAACTACACAGAACCAACTCTCTGATAAATGGAAATGTGTGCAGTGACTTGAATGTAGCGAACATTTCCAGTATGGAAAGAATGAAGTGGAAGTGACATTAACACACGAGCTCCTTCCGTTACTCCTTCTCTCTCTTTCTCTCTCCTCGGAGACTGAGCAGTGATGCAGCCATGCTGATTACCACTTGCATCCGTTTGCCTTACCAGCTAGATATGTTAATCATCTGCTGGGTAATTGCCTCTGTAGTGCCTTGATTAAGTTGAGTGACACATCAAGGAAGTGTGCCTCAAAGCCATACTTCCCCCACCTGAGGAGCCTGTTATTATTTTGGAGTCACAGCCTAAAGTGTCCCCCCATGAAATGACTAATTATCCAACATTGGTTCCACAGGTCTCCCCTTTAAGAGAAAAGTGACTCCTTTGATAATGATATGAATCTCGGCTCTGTAAAGGAACGACACATTCCCCTGGTGGAGAAAAGCCCTCAGCAGCTCATCAAATACTCAACCTCCTCCTCTTTTATTCCACTGATCTTATTTCCCGTCTCGCATATGCATACATAATGACAGACACCCGTGAAGTGATATAGCACATGCACATTCTGAACATCTTGTTCCCTTAATATAACATCTGACCAAAAGTGAGAATCGTTTGTTGATTATGATCTGTCCCTAAAAAGCCAGACAGTTTTTCATAGTGCGGTGTCACACAGGGGTAAACCGAGGTTAGCTCGGCTTTCCTAATTGCTGCCATAACAGCAAAGCGTGTTTTAGCCATAATTAAAAGTGTGTGGTTTTTAGTGCGAGCGAGTCTGTGTTGTCTGCGTGTTTGAAGAGGCTGGGGGGGGTTTCTCTTCATCTTCCCTGGTGGCTCTCCACTTTAAAGCAGCCTGCGCGCCCTGCCTCTACTGTCAATCACAGTTTAAAGTTCATGAAATTTCTATGAGGATCGATCCAGGGAGGAGGAGGAGGAGGTAGGAGTGTTTGGGGGTTGCAGGGGTTAGGGATGGGGGAGCGGGCCGTAATGATTGATCAGAACTTGCACTTTGAATCTCACTTCTTGATTTATTCCTTCAGAGTGGTGCAAAGAAGCACATTCTGATTTTTCCGGTAGTTGCAGAGCAATGTGTTTCCACGTGCCACAGCCTTTTTTGACGTGAGGACAAAGAGGAGATGGATGGGTTGAAATCGATGGCACGCAACAGGGGGTCTTCAGACTTTTGTCAACAAGCCAGATCGGCGACTTCGTGGCGACAGACTAGAACAAGAAAACAAATCGCTTCCTCTCACGTCGCCCCGTTGCGTGTCTGTAAATGTCTTCCCCCTAAAGAGTAGTGGGGCAATCTAAGTGCGAGATACCCATCTGCAGGTGAAAGAGCCGTCCCTGCCTCTACTGTCAATCACAGTTTAAAGTTCATGAAATTTCTATGAGGATCGATCCAGGGAGGAGGAGGAGGTAGGAGTGTTTGGGGGTTGCAGGGGTTAGGGATGGGGGAGCGGGCCGTAATGATTGATCAGAACTTGCACTTTGAATCTCACTTCTTGATTTATTCCTTCAGAGTGGTGCAAAGAAGCACATTCTGATTTTTCCGGTAGTTGCAGAGCAATGTGTTTCCACGTGCCACGGCCTTTTTTGACGTGAGGACAAAGAGGAGATGGATGGGTTGAAATCGATGGCACGCAACAGGGGGTCTTCAGACTTTTGTCAACAAGCCAGATCGGCGACTTCGTGGCGACAGACTAGAACAAGAAAACAAATCGCTTCCTCTCACGTCGCCCCGTTGCGTGTCTGTAAATGTCTTCCCCCTAAAGAGTAGTGGGGCAATCTAAGTGCGAGATACCCATCTGCAGGTGAACGAGCCGCTTGGAGCCATTCTCTCCCATATCAATCATGTAGCACATGAAAATGAGAAATTGAGGCATGTTGCATCGGAATCCAAACCCGCATCAAATTCCCCATTCCATCAATGTGCCTCCCAAGGACAGAGCAGGGCTTGATCAAGTGTTTCAGATGGGCCGAGGGCTCCATCTGAAATTGTTCAGTCTCCGTTAGAGGGAGACCACTGAAATAGCCTCTCTCTGAATGGTGCAGATACACAGTTGCGATTGTGGCCTAGGGGGGCATGACTATGCTTACAATCACTACATCACAGAGGCTAAGGAGGAGAGCACGGGAATGAATGTGGCACCTAAAAAGCCTGTGTTGTAAAGACAGACACCATCAGGAAGATGGGAAACATGATCACCACTTTTGTTTGTCCACTTTTTTTTTTCTTTTGGTCAAAAACTAAATATGATATTTCACAGACTTTTTGGTGGACAAAATGTTGGTTCATCAGTCTATGAGGCTCAAGAGATATTAAAACTACATTGATGTATTGAATCATGATCTATGTAGTCCAGTCGTATAGTTAGTTGGCTGCTCTGCACCTGCTGGCTGTGGCTTAGCATTCTTAGCACTACAGGGAAATGTCAAAGACTGGGTAGTCTTTGTAGTCTATGTAGTCCAGTCATATAGTTAGTTGGCAATTCCCAGCCCTAAAATAACTACACAGAACCAACTCTCTGATAAATGGAAATGTGTGCAGTGACTTGAATGTAGCGAACATTTCCAGTATGGAAAGAATGAAGTGGAAGTGACATTAACACACGAGCTCCTTCCGTTACTCCTTCTCTCTCTTTCTCTCTCCTCGGAGACTGAGCAGTGACGCAGCCATGCTGATTACCACTTGCATCCGTTTGCCTTACCGGCTAGATATGTTAATCATCTGCTGGATAATTGTCTCTGTAGTGCCTTGATTAAGTTGAGTGACACGTCAAGGAAGTGTGCCTCAAAGCCATACTTCCCCCACCTGAGGAGCCTGTTATTATTTTGGAGTCACAGCCTAAAGTGTCCCCCCATGAAATGACTAATTATCCAACATTGGTTCCACAGGTCTCCCCTTTAAGAGAAAAGTGACTCCTTTGATAATGATATGAATCTCGGCTCTGTAAAGGAACGACACATTCCCCTGGTGGAGAAAAGCCCTCAGCAGCTCATCAAATACTCAACCTCCTCCTCTTTTATTCCACTGATCTTATTTCCCGTCTCGCATATGCATACATAATGACAGACACCCGTGAAGTGATATAGCACATGCACATTCTGAACATCTTGTTCCCTTAATATAACATCTGACCAAAAGTGAGAATCGTTTGTTGATTATGATCTGTCCCTAAAAAGCCAGACAGTTTTTCATAGTGCGGTGTCACACAGGGGTAAACCGAGGTTAGCTCGGCTTTCCTAATTGCTGCCATAACAGCAAAGCGTGTTTTAGCCATAATTAAAAGTGTGTGGTTTTTAGTGCGAGCGAGTCTGTGTTGTCTGCGTGTTTGAAGAGGCTGGGGTGGGTTTCTCTTCATCTTCCCTGGTGGCTCTCCACTTTAAAGCAGCCTGCGCGCCCTGCCTCTACTGTCAATCACAGTTTAAAGTTCATGAAATTTCTATGAGGATCGATCCAGGGAGGAGGAGGAGGTAGGAGTGTTTGGGGGTTGCAGGGGTTAGGGATGGGGGAGCGGGCCGTAATGATTGATCAGAACTTGCACTTTGAATCTCACTTCTTGATTTATTCCTTCAGAGTGGTGCAAAGAAGCACATTCTGATTTTTCCGGTAGTTGCAGAGCAATGTGTTTCCACGTGCCACGGCCTTTTTTGACGTGAGGACAAAGAGGAGATGGATGGGTTGAAATCGATGGCACGCAACAGGGGGTCTTCAGACTTTTGTCAACAAGCCAGATCGGCGACTTCGTGGCGACAGACTAGAACAAGAAAACAAATCGCTTCCTCTCACGTCGCTCCGTTGCGTGTCTGTAAATGTCTTCCCCCTAAAGAGTAGTGGGGCAATCTAAGTGCGAGATACCCATCTGCAGGTGAACGAGCCGCTTGGAGCCATTCTCTCCCATATCAATCATGTAGCACATGAAAATGAGAAATTGAGGCATGTTGCATCGGAATCCAAACCCGCATCAAATTCCCCATTCCATCAATGTGCCTCCCAAGGACAGAGCAGGGCTTGATCAAGTGTTTCAGATGGGCCGAGGGCTCCATCTGAAATTGTTCAGTCTCCGTTAGAGGGAGACCGCTGAAATAGCCTCTCTCTAAATGGTGCAGATACACAGTTGCGATTGTGGCCTAGGGGGGCATGACTATGCTTACAATCACTACATCACAGAGGCTAAGGAGGAGAGCACGGGAATGAATGTGGCACCTAAAAAGCCTGTGTTGTAAAGACAGACGCCATCAGGAAGATGGGAAACATGATCAGCCTGGGGGCCTGTTGGAAAGTGGGAACAAGAGAATGTAAATAGAAAAACAGAGGAGGGTAAATAGATGTAAGCCCATTGGAGAGCATGGATGTAAACAAGTGCAGACTGAACGTATATACAGTTGGCGGGAGACAAGTTATTGGGGCTGGGCTGGGAAATTAGGAGCTGTGTTATCTTATAGAGCAGGGTTGTGTGCCATTCATAATACTTTTTAAGTTACGCTCCAGAATTGGAATTGAATTTGAACTCAGAATAGTTTTTAAGTTCCAATTAAATTCCTGAATTTTAATTGAGGTAGCAAACAGAATACAACACTGCAATTCAAATTTCATAGTAAGGAAGTGAAATTAAAATGAAAGGAAATTCCAAGAAAAGAAAAACTATATTGGAAATATAAAAGCAAACTTTAAAATGTGGCTTGACAGAGCCTGATTTAAAAAAAAAAAAAAAAGGTTTAAAAAGCATTGAAGCTTAAAAGATGGATGGATGGAACGAACAAATGAATGAATAAACAAACAATGGATGGATGCAGGGCCGTTTCTAGGCATAGGCGAGCTAGGCGGTTGCCCTAGGGCACCACCAGCTGAAGGGGCACCAATGAGCGCACGTACTGGCACTTTTAGCAGGGTTGTGATAAAGAGTGGCACGGTCACCCTGAAATATGACTGCCGCCCCCACTGGATCCCCCATTCTTGGGCTAGAGTACTGTCAATCTGACGATGCCTTCATGCCACTAGATCAGAGTGCTGTCAATTGCTGCCTGATTGTTGCATACAAAGTTTGCATTTGGAGCACTCAACAATGCCGTTAGATCAGTGGGCTCTGTCAGTGCTTTGGCAAGGTAACAATATTTTTTGCCATGCAATAAAGCTACGTTCAAAGGCCAATTTAAAATATTGGTACAGTAAATAAAGTGCACAAAATCAGTATTTTGTTTAGGCAGTATTTGTGGCACTTTTGTGGCACATTTGTCCAAATATTTGTGGCA
>NW_015505387.1:13453-49099 GCF_001515645.1 Sinocyclocheilus grahami | reverse complement strand
ATCCTTACGGAGGTGTCGAAATGCTGAATCAATTCATTCACTTCCAACAGCGCTTAATGGGAGCAGCGTCATAGAGGGCAGAGCGTCACGTTATTTAAAGGGGACGTTAATGAGTAGCAAATGATTAAGTAGCTGCATTGGTTACTTTTACGTCACTGATAAAGCTTTTATATGTAGTTTGGGGTAACAAAGGGGTTTTATAGGTTTGACCCCAATAATAATGCAATAATTGACACTTTAAATCAATGTTTCAAGAAACAAACAAATTTTTTTTAACACAAAACAGATAAAGACAAAAAAGTAGCCATTGATAATATCTAAACAATATGTAGTAGTATAGTATATAGTATCCAAATCAAAATGTAATAGAATTAATTTATGTGTGATTTATGTGTAAATTATGTGCAATGTCTTAGCCACCAGGGATTGTTACATATGGCTATACAGGCATCTAGTGGCAACACAATGATATTACAGATACTAAATTGTGCAAAATGTTTATCTTAACAGTCAATTTACAAATAATGCATTCAGATTTGTGGAACTCAATGCGCTGAATCTCCACAAATTAGTGTCGTTACTATGACAACCAATTTGAATGTGACAAGCAACTGGTGTCTGAAAAGAATTATATATATATAGGGATTTCGCCTAGGGCGTCAAATTGGCTAGAAACGGTGCTGGATGGATGGATTGAATGAGCAGATATATAGATATAGATAGAATGATGGATGGAATAAACATATATTTGTAATAAACTCTATTGACTGAATTGTGAATTGTGTACAAGGGATTACCTGTGTTGAATTTGTTTGAATTGCAATTCCTTTTCTTGTCACTCCAATTCAAATCCCAATTCAGCTTCCTATGTGTTGTGTGTGGAGCCAATTATTCATTTACATTCTCTGCTTTTTCTCTCATTCTGGTTGTATATATGTTCCTCTCCTCTTTAATTTCCCTCCCTCTTTTATTAATAAGCATTGCCCTCATTACATCTGGCTATCATGAGTTGGTGCATGTTGAGTGGTTTTCCAGTCAGCCCTATTTGACCTCTGACTTCTGCAGAGCGTGTAATAAGAACAGAGAGGTATGCTGGGATTGATTTTCGAGGTTCACACACTACCTCTAATTTGCTAGATAGATAGCGCTCCAGCGAGCTCATATGTGAGGACAAATGCAGGTTTGCAGGGCAGGTTAACTGCATGTCAGAGGTCAAATGCTCAACGGTTTTGCTGATGTGTGTCGATGATGATGGGGGACACGATTCAGACTCGACCCTGCAGTGCTGATGATCAAAATCTTGACAGTAATAGATCTAGTTATGCAAACAACATATGAGGAAATGCTTTTTTGTCTCCTATATGGTGGCACATTGTGTTGTCCCGTCCCACTGGACATCTGAAAGAGGAAATCATATTAATCTTTCACTGTTACCTCACACCCCAAAGCAACCTTCTATTTAGCATCAGTAGATCTCAGTGGAGTGTGTGATAACCTTCAAACAAGAAACAGAGAGAGAGAGAGAGAGAGAGAGAGAGAGAAAAGAGATGTGCAGCCCCACAGCGCCTGCAATGAGATGATTAAATTAATAATAAATATACATCCCTCTATTCGTCTCATCCAACACACACACACACACACACACACACACACACACACACACACACACATACACTCGCCACCTCTTCAGCGAACTGCATTATCTTTCCCTTTTCGCAATCGCACGTCAGGCACAGCAAAGATGGGTGGATGGCTGAGAGGAAGGGAGAAAAAAATCAATACAAATTACGACGGAGAAAGTGGCACTGATGGCTAGAATTGCAGCATATGTTTACACTAAATCAGGCAATCTATCTTCATATGGGCTGTGTAATGCAGGCGGGGTCAGGGTTCGGCCCGCGCACACACACTCTCCAATTACTCCCACTTCTCTGCGGGAGGCAGCCGTATCGATTGGCTAAGAGAACAGAGGCCCTGCAGGCAGCCAATGGGGCGCTGGGGTCAAAGTTCAGGGGGATTTTAATAAGAGAAGTAATGGGCTTAATTTCTTGGGGGGTGTGATTGAGAGACAAAGCCCTCCCGCTCATGTCTCCTGTCCAACGGTTCATTAAAGTGCAAGTTTTATGGGATTGCTTTGTGAAATTGCTCTCATGAAAGCTCTTCTTCCGATGTTCCCGTGTCTCATTCCTTTTCTCTCATTCCTTTCTTCTTTTCTCCCTCATCTTTAGTTCTTTTGAGGGTTTTTTGCTTATTCATTCATCTGTATGTTCGTTTATTTGTTCATGTGTTTGTTCATTCATTTTTTAATTCATTCTTATTTGTGTTAATTTGTTCATGCATTCGTTCATTCCATTCCTTTCTTTCTTTCTTTCTTTCTTTATCTCTCCTTCTGTCTTACACTCTTTTTTCCTGACACCTTATATCCAGATGGCATGTCTCATTCCTTTTCTCTCATTCCTTTCTTCTTTTCTCCCTCATCTTTAGTTCTTTTGAGGGTTTTTTGCTTATTCATTCATCTGTATGTTCGTTTATTTGTTCATGTGTTTGTTCATTCATTTTTTAATTCATTCTTATTTGTGTTAATTTGTTCATGCATTCGTTCATTCCATTCCTTTCTTTCTTTCTTTCTTTCTTTCTTTATCTCTCCTTCTGTCTTACACTCTTTTTTCCTGACACCTTATATCCAGATGGCGGTGATTATCGCATAGCAGACTGTCAAAAAATGACACAACAAAACACCTGCACGTAGATCGCTTGCTGAGTCTAATCACACTGCCATTTGATTAAACCGCAGTTCTCCCGACTTGAAGAAGGAACGTGATCGTTTCCACAGAGCCTTACTCAGAGCATCCTGAGAGACTGTTCCCTCACTTTCACGGGGGCATTGAGTCAGAAAAACCCCCACACACCCCCTCCTCAGCAACCGCTGTCACTCCGCTAGCTCTTTTCTCCTCCTCGCCGTGAAACCAGCTCAAACAAATTTGATTTAGCAGCTCGCCGAGACCCATTCCCGAGGAAAGAAAACAAATATTGTTATAATGGTAATAACATCTATTTGCCGCGCACGACAAACGGCACCGGGCCCTTTGAAAAGAGGCCCCTGCTCGTGCACAGCCACCTTATTCTTATTCATGAAAGCATCACTTATGCATATTAGTGCAAACTAGGTATTCTACTCGCTAGCATTTGGACTGTCAATCATCCTTACAGAATACAAGAGGCAATGGTGACAAAAGCGGACTGGGCAAGAAGGCTGACAAATTGTCCCCAAAGTCAAATTTGACAGCCTTTTATGATTAATGGGCTTGATTATGGAGAAATATCTCCCCAACTGCTTTCCGGGTGTTTCTTTCTGCCATCGTATTGCGACAGAGATGGGAAAGGATGGCTAAGCGGAGGTGCTGTTTGCAGTGAGAGAATGAAATAAACGTGAGCAGGGTTGAGTGAGAAGAAAATTATTGAATTAGGCAGGAAAGGTTAGAGTTTGGAAATAAAGAAGTGTAAAGAGGGACAGGAAGGCCATAGGGCCTCACTAAACACTTCATAAAACAAATTCACACAGGGGTAAGCCTGGATTGATGCCACAGGGATGAACATAAACAAATATACAGGGAGAAATGTAAACAGACGCATGCTGATATTTAACTCCGCTGAACTCTGGGACATCATGGCAGAGAACTCTGGGAAATGGACAAGATGACATAATGGCCTCTTTCTGAGAGAACTGCAGTCAGTTAAATCAAATAAACTTCTTATTTTCGGTTTCTCCCGCAGCTCTGAACGAACCCACCATAGACTACGGCTTCCAGAGGCTACAAAAGGTCATCCCTCGTCACCCTGGAGACCCGGAGAGGTTACCTAAGGTAAGTGTGGTCGGCAGAAAATGCTTTCGCTGCATATTTTTCCGTTCTATTAAAATCACAGATTTAGTTTTCCCTGGCCATGCTTTGGATTTACACAAGCTCTCCTGCATTTGAAAGAAACACTTGAGATCAATTTGAAAATAGGTGTAAAGCATTCGCTAGATGGGAGTTGAATATTTCATCCTCAGATTTGGCATTGCATCTCCAGTCTTGCTGAAAAGGATGAGTGTTTTCTTATGTCTGTGAAGCAAACCTTGTTTCTGAAAGCCTGAGGGTCTTCTGTTTGATAACGTAGAAGAGCAGCTCACACTGGCTTGTGAATGAAAAAACAACTGTTTGTGTGATGCCGACTTTGAGAGGGTGAGATGGAGGTTAGATTGCCGCTGTTATGCATTTCACCAGGCTCAGTGTGTGTATGTGATTTATCATTGTTAAGGGACCTGTCGGATGGCTTGCTCTCCCGGGTCAGCTGATCTGCTCTCGCCGGGCGCTTGAGAACCATCCTCCCATAATTGAGCCCCTGGAAAGAAAGCAAGGGGAAAACAGGAGGAAGAAAAGATAGGAGGAAGATAGAAACAGGCTTGTCGGAAGACAAGGGTTAGAGAGCCGAGAGCCGGGCCAATCTAGAGTCAAACAGACTCACCTTGTTACCTGTGCTGAATGAACTGTAGAGCGTCTGAGCGACTCCTCGTGCCCCATTCACCCACATACACTTCACACACACACACAGACAGCGGGGGGCCGGGAGTGTTGAGATGGTTTCATGCTGTGATGCTGTGCTGTGGAGGTCTGTGAAAAGGAAAAGGAGAGGAACACAGCATCTCAATGCGCCGTAACACGTGCTTTCTGCCTTTTGGCAGGTAGAGTGAAGAGATTAACATGCAGACATGAATCCAGCTCATCCAGAACACCTCTCAGGGGAGGGAGCCGCTCACATGCCTCCCCGAGCGAATCTCTCCGAGTCCAAACCCTTTCTGGCCTGTCTCTTAAAAATAAAGGTTCCAATTAGAACTGAAAAGAGTTTTACCGGCCGGTGTTCCACAAATAACTTTTTTATATTTTACAGATGATGCTAATGCTAATAACGATGCAAAATGCAAATAATGAAATGCATCTGTGCATATAATTGCACATAGTTAGGATAATAAAAAATACCTTTTTTAAAGGGAAGGGAGATATCTTTTGTTTTTGACTTTAGGGATGCATCGAAACAAACTTTATGGTACTTCAGTGCACATTTTACACAAATCTTTTGGTAATATGGCCAATACTAAAACAATATTTGCCCAAGTGTTATTTTAATATTATCTATGTACTAAAGTTTTATTAAACATTGTAATTAGCTTTTATTTTATATTTTCAGTTTTCATTATACATTTTTAATGTGCTTTTGTCATTTATTTATGACTAATTAGGGATATTTTTATTTCAGTTTCAGTTTCCGTTTTAGTTTTTATTTATTTCCAGTTAGTGATTTTAATGCTTCAGCATAAACTTACTTCAGTTAGTTTCTAACTTTCAGTTAGTTTTAAAATGTAATTTTATTTCAGCTTTGTTTCAATTAGCAAAAATGTTTTTAGTAGTCATACTGCTGCTGTTGTTTATGAATTATGCAACTTTTCAGGTTAATAATTTTGCAAGATGTCCTACATTTTGATGTTTGACTAACTGTACAGAGGCTATTTGAGTTGGAAGACCAAAGAACATTGTGTAAAGGTGAAATTACCAATATATTTATTTTTATTTAGTTGACCCAACTGAAAGTCATATGATTTACATACTGATCTTAAAAAAACGTCACCTCTGAAGCAAAACAATAGCATTGTGTGTGGAATATATCTAAATTTAAGATGGTTCTCTAGGAAATTCAAGGAAAAGAATAACAATGAATTATGTTGTGTGGACATTTTTTTTAAGACATGGTCAATATGAGCTGTTATTGTATGGATATTTTTTTTCCCGTACATAAAGTCATGGAACATTGAAAAACACTTTTTTACTAATACTAATCATGTATATTAATAAGCATTATTATTAATATTAATTTTAGCAGCTGCAGTAAAATAACAAAATCTACAATAAAAATCAAACAACATTTCTCATAGAAAAAGTGAGTGGGATGTTTGCAGTGGAGAGTGTTCTGGGTTGGTGTTGTTAGGTGGTTGCTTTTTTTAAAAACTTTTATTGTCCACCAGGCAAATATCGTTAAATCTGATCACTTACAAGCTTCAAGATGACTTAAGTTTATGTAACGAAAATGTTTTTTAATGGTTTTAATTTTAGTTTTAGTTAACTGTAATAACCCTAGATTAAAGTGAGTAAATACTTCACAAGATGTCTTTATTATGGAAAATGTACAGTAATGATGTTGCTGAGTCTTGCTTTATGTGGGTTTCAAGGTGATCTCTTGTTTGTGTTCTGTTCTAATTATATCTTTTTAATCTTTTTTTACAAATAGAGTCCCTACTCATTACACTGTAACTAATGTAAAGGTTGAATAAATACATTAGATTGAATAATGCAAGAACAACAGAGCACAAGGTCTCAGCTGTAACAGGGACTCTCTCTCTCTTTCTCTCTCTCTCTCTCTCTCTCTCTCTCTCTCTCTCTCTCTCTCTCTCTCTCTCTCTCTCTCGCCCCATGTTTGTCATTGACTTGAGCCATCTGTGAAGATCGTTACTGCTCGTTGTTGATTGGCTGGGGGAGGACTGTTAGTTCTAAGGTCATATTTTGTCGTGGGAAATGCAAGTCAATGAGGATGAGGAGGAGGAGGAAGCTTAGTGCCCCCATCTCCATATGCCCCCCAATCCTCTCTTGCGTGCGTGTATGTTGTGCACTACCACACAAACACAGTCCCAGATGAGCTCTTAAAGCTAAAATTCAAAGGAATATCACAATATTCGGTGGTTTCCTGAGCCTGTTTCTGCCTCTCCGCCTGATCTGAAGGCCACTGTTGTTCTTCCTCGTAAATGTAACAGTTTCCACACAGTGTGTTCAGAAACTCAGCCAGAAAGTGTTCAATTTCAGGGCCTCGTGGCCTGGCATAAAACAGTCACTAAGAGCTGCACTTCACAGATGCAGGCCCTGCTTATGTTTGCATGACATAGATGTGAGAAACCCGAGAGCTAATGTTCCAGCATGGGTTTTACATTTCTGCATGTATTAAGGCATATTTGTGTATTTTAGGTCCATTTGTGTGTGTTTGTTTCTGGCCTAGATACAGTTTTGGGGACAAAATGTCTAAAAGTGCCCTAGAAAAATCAGATTTTTTGTAACTTCAGAAGATTAAATGGTTTATAAAGAGATTAAATAATATATAAATATATAAATATCTTTATTCAGTAAATTTTTAAAGCTTTATTTTAAGGTTAGTTTAAATGATAGTTTATAGTTTATGTAATTAATTATATGGTTATAATTTATATGATGCAATTTATATTAAATTATTTTTAATTAAATATATTTCTTATTACTTATTTGCGAGCTAATGTTCTTTATTCACTTCTAAAAAGGTTCAGATTTATTTTAAAGTTACGAAAAGTTTAGATTTAACAACAATGCACAAAATAATAATAATAAGATTTACTTAATTTTTACTTAAATTTATTTACTTATTATTTAAACTATGTTGTATTTAGTTTAATATTATTTTTCACACTTTTTTCAGATTTATTTTAAAGTTACGAAAAGTTTAGATTTAACAACAATGCACAAAATAATAATAAGATTTACTTAATTTTTACTTAAATTTATTTACTTATTATTTAAACTATGTTGTATTTAGTTTAATATTATTTTTCACACTTTTTTGGGGGGAAGTCTGTAGCTAAAATTAACAACAATACACTGAAAAGTGAGATTAAGATTTTATTTATTTTCTTAAACTTTTTATTATTTGCATGTCTTATTTAGTTTATGTTGTATTTAGTTTAATATTATTTTTCACACTTTTTTGGGGGGAAGTCTGTAGCTAAAATTAACAACAATACACTGAAAAGTGAGATTAAGATTTTATTTATTTTCTTAAACTTTTTATTATTTGCATGTCTTATTTAGTTTAAAATGTTTTGTATGCTATTTATATATAATAACAAGTTACTAAACTTTAAAAAAAAATCTAATTTCATCATTAACACTACTGTAAATAAAACTGCCAAACAGTATAAACACAAAATACACAACCTCATTAATTATTCATGCCCTGGTGCATGCTGGGAACACCAGCATTGTAAAGCTACGTGTATTTTACTTGATTTTATACCTTTGGAATATACTGATATTTGTCAATAAATATTACCAGGTTTTTTTTGTTTTTTTTTGGCATCGAGACCGTACTTGAGGGTTGTAAATATAACAAACAATCTTAAGTATTATTTACGGGAATTTAAGTTTTTATTTCAACATGCATAATGTAGAATTAGCGTAATATTTCTATTGTGTGTGTACAGACACAGGCTGTTGTTCTCACAGTACAGTAATGATAGGTTTGCCAGCAACCCCAGCTGCCTCTTACCTGGCAACACTTGAGGGAGAAAAACAACTAGAACTTCCCCTCTTCATCTCTCTCCCTCTCTCTTTCTTTCTCTCTCTCCTCCTAACATACTCACTCACTCACTCACTCACTCGTTTCCACTTTATTTGTGCACATTTCCCTCACTTTGTCTTCTTCTGTCTTCTCTCCATCCCTCGAGTCTTTTTTCCTTTGTTTTCTTCCAACCCTTTAGCTAAAATTAACAACAATACACTGAAAAGTGAGATTAAGATTTTATTTATTTTCTTAAACTTTTTATTATTTGCATGTCTTATTTAGTTTAAAATGTTTTGTATGCTATTTATATATAATAACAAGTTACTAAACTTAAAAAAAAAATCTAATTTCATCATTAACACTACTGTAAATAAAACTGCCAAACAGTATAAACACAAAATACACAACCTCATTAATTATTCATGCCCTGGTGCATGCTGGGAACACCAGCATTGTAAAGCTACGTGTATTTTACTTGATTTTATACCTTTGGAATATACTGATATTTGTCAATAAATATTACCAGGTTTTTTTTGTTTTTTTTTGGCATCGAGACCGTACTTGAGGGTTGTAAATATAACAAACAATCTTAAGTATTATTTACGGGAATTTAAGTTTTTATTTCAACATGCATAATGTAGAATTAGCGTAATATTTCTATTGTGTGTGTACAGACACAGGCTGTTGTTCTCACAGTACAGTAATGATAGGTTTGCCAGCAACCCCAGCTGCCTCTTACCTGGCAACACTTGAGGGAGAAAAACAACTAGAACTTCCCCTCTTCATCTCTCTCCCTCTCTCTTTCTTTCTCTCTCTCCTCCTAACATACTCACTCACTCACTCACTCACTCGTTTCCACTTTATTTGTGCACATTTCCCTCACTTTGTCTTCTTCTGTCTTCTCTCCATCCCTCGAGTCTTTTTTCCTTTGTTTTCTTCCAACCCTTTACCCCTTTGCTCATCTTTCAGCGCTGTTTTCTGTCTGCATCTCTCACTTTCACCTCTCGTCATGAGATTTACAATTACTCTGCCGTTTCCTTTTTTTGTCCTGCTCTCTGCCAACCTGTTTTTTTTTTCTGCCATTTTATCCTGATTTCATGAACTGCATCTGTAGTTCTCTTTGTCTGTGTTTACTCTATACTTTCATCTGTCTCGCTCTTTGTTTTCCGTTCTCTCCTCATACAGTCATGTGAAGTGTGTGTGTGTGTGTGGATGGGTGGAGGGGTGGGGGAGGTGGGGGGGTAGGTTTCAGTGTAATACCCCAGGGAGCTCCAGTAGAGGTTGCCATAATACCAGCTCTGGCTTCCTCTGTATCACCTCCACACCTCTCTTTCTGTCTCTGAACATTGTGTGTGTGTGTGTGTGAAAGAGAGAGAGAGAGAGACTTATTTAGTTTAAAATGTTTTGTATGCTATTTATATATAATAACAAGTTACTAAACTTAAAAAAAAAATCTAATTTCATCATTAACACTACTGTAAATAAAACTGCCAAACAGTATAAACACAAAATACACAACCTCATTAATTATTCATGCCCTGGTGCATGCTGGGAACACCAGCATTGTAAAGCTACGTGTATTTTACTTGATTTTATACCTTTGGAATATACTGATATTTGTCAATAAATATTACCAGGTTTTTTTTGTTTTTTTTTGGCATCGAGACCGTACTTGAGGGTTGTAAATATAACAAACAATCTTAAGTATTATTTACGGGAATTTAAGTTTTTATTTCAACATGCATAATGTAGAATTAGCGTAATATTTCTATTGTGTATGTACAGACACAGGCTGTTGTTCTCACAGTACAGTAATGATAGGTTTGCCAGCAACCCCAGCTGCCTCTTACCTGGCAACACTTGAGGGAGAAAAACAACTAGAACTTCCCCTCTTCATCTCTCTCCCTCTCTCTTTCTTTCTCTCTCTCCTCCTAACATACTCACTCACTCACTCACTCACTCACTCACTCGTTTCCACTTTATTTGTGCACATTTCCCTCACTTTGTCTTCTTCTGTCTTCTCTCCGTCCCTCGAGTCTTTTTTCCTTTGTTTTCTTCCAACCCTTTCGTGTGTGTGTGTGAAAGAGAGAGAGAGAGAGAGAGAGCAATCCTCCTCTTCAGCCTGATCATACTGGATCATTCAAATCTACATTTATCTACAGTGTGTACTAGGCTTGTCATTTTAAACATTTATTACTTTCTTTCTTTATTCTGTGGGACACAAAAAGAGATGTTTAGCAGAATGTTTGAGCGGCTCTCTTCTTTACAATGAAAGTAGATCGTGACCAGAGTCTCTCAAGCTTCAAAAGCAGAAAAACACACTATAAAGCATCATGGTCCATATGTGCTATATTAAATTTTTTTTTGAAAATTAACTCATTATTCACAGCTGTGGTCACTTTTAATTTCAATTTTCTGTTTATTTATATTTTGATTTAATTCGAGTCAGCAAGTTTTTTATGATTAAATTGATCAAAAGTGACAGACATCTTTTGCAACAATATAAATGTAGTTATTGTAAATGAAAATAAATGCTGTTATTTTAAAATGTCTATGCATAAAAAAATTACTGAAAAAAAGTATTACAGTTTTCACACATATATTAAGTAGCACAACTGTGATAATATTTCTTTTTCTGAGCACCAAATCAGCATATTAGAATAATTCTTTTAAGGATCAGTGGGACAAGACATGTATATATTCATTATTTCTTTATTTAATGAGTACATTCATTATTTCTTGCAATAATGTGTACTGATGCGCTCATAAAAACATTGAGTAGAAATGAAAGAAATTATTGTAAAAAGTTAAATAGATGGAAACAAAGTGTTGGGCAAGAGTGGTGATTTGATGCTTCCATGTGAAGTGGAAAGGAGGTGCCGCGGGTGTGAAGACAGGAGATAAAATGTCAAAAAATTTGACTTTAATTCAGTACAGATGTAGCAGATGGAAAACAAGTATGCACAAGAAGCCATTGAAAGATGCTTATGTCCTGTCTTAGTTTCGGTACTCTTAGTAAGACCAGAGTGAGAGTCTGTGGGCCAGTGGAGATGTGTGACTTACACAGGAACACTACAGGATAACACTCACAAACACACACAGTCACACACGCCGTGTGAAGAATGACAGTGGAGCATATGTGTACAGTCTGAAAGGATCGCAGCCCTGGATCACTGCTTCTGTGATTTGGCACAGGTTGAGTGTGTGTTCTGTGTGGCTTTGTGTGTGTGTGACAGGTTGGTGTAAATGAGATTCCGACAGCTTCTTTTTCTATCCACCTCATCACGTTTGGTTTCTCGTTTTTGAACATGGCTTGCTTATATATAGTAAACAACTTTGGTTAAATTTAAAACATAATGAATTTGATTTAATAATTTAATATAATGATGCTGTTTTATGGTGCGCCACTTACTTTTCACGAATGTGCTGTGCTGTTTGAGATGCAAGCCATGTGGATTTATGGTACCAGAGGTGGAGTGTTGGACTAAACTGTGTTTGTGTGTGTGTGTTATTAGGAGGTTCTTCTGAAAAGAGCCGCAGATCTGGTGGAGGCACTGTATGGAATGCCTCATAACAATCAGGTATGAAAATCACTACAAATTAAGTTGATGATTTTATATCTAGCCAGCTGAAAATGTTCAAGTTTCTTTCATTATATATATACATATATATATATATATATATATATTCAGTATACAGTATACACACACACACACACATTCTTGCATATGCTTAATATATATATACCTATCACCCTACACCTAAACCTACCCCTCACAAGAAACTACTGGCAGTTTTGGAATTTCAAAGAACACCATTTTGTATGTTTTTTTTTTAACCATTTTGGTTTACTGGACACAGTAAGTATCTTCATTGTGTCCTCATAAACCATATATACCAGAACACACACACACACACACACACACACACACACGCACACACACGCACACACGCACACACACCCACACACACACACACACACACAATCAATCAATACTTAACATCAGTAATACTATTTATTACTAATGCACAAACAATAATATTTAAATATTTTGTAACTACTATAATGTAAATAAAATTAGAATAATGTAACATAATAAGAACATTACATTTTTAACAACTTATATTTTTAAATAACTTCATATTTATATAAGGTAAATAAAATAGTTTTATTTGATAATTATTACAATTTAAATAAGATTATAATAGTCATCAAATATAATTCTTAAACTATATATAATGCTAAAATATTCTTGGATTAATACATAATAATTAATTATATTATTAATTAAATTTATTTAAAGATATTATTGCTTTCTTTCATGTAATGTAATATCTTGAATCAGAACCCATTGAGAACCACTGCGTATCGTTTCAACACCTCTCTCTCTCTCTCTCTCTCTGGATTGGTCAGGAGATCATTTTAAAGCGTGCTGCAGACCTGACGGAGGTGCTGTACAGCGTGCCGCGGAGCCATAACCAGTTGCCCTCACTGACAGGCTCCAGCGCTCACTCGGGCATGATGGGAGTTAACTCTTTCAGCAGCCAGCTCGCCGTCAACATCTCTGAGGCCTCACAGGGAGACCAAGGTCAGTGTGTGCTGTGAGTCCCAAATCACACATTCAAACACTTGCATGTATGGCTGTCGAGCAATTAAAAAAAAATAATGAATCGCATATATCAATATTTAGAAGTCAGTATATTGTTTGTTTTATATCATTGAACATGAAGCTTATCACTGGCTTAAAGTTCACAGCAAACTATTTTACAATCAAAACTCGATTAAAGGCGGAACTTCATTTACATACAGATCAAGGGGCACGATTAATTGTGTTAATATTTTTATCACACTATTTTCTTTCGAACTAATCACACTAATGTGTTGCATTGACAGCCCTAGAAAGTGTTTGACTGGGTTTGATTGAGACATGACTTCACGAAAGTCGAAGCTGCTCGACAACCTCAACACTTAAATTCAGTCACACGGTCTGTCAGTCCTTGTCTGGGTCTGTTAATGTGTATTTTGGTGAGCTTCACACCCACCTGCAGCCCTGGACTAGCAGCAATGTACATGGTGACTGCATGGCTGTGTTTTGGCAAGCCTGTCACCCACAGCACTCAAAACTGCCACTCACACTCACCTGCCCATAGAAACGACACGTTCATCAGAGTGAGTCTATGTGTGTACACACTCCCTGTCACTCCTGCGAGAAGTGTGAGCGGCACAGGCTGTGAACGAGCTGAGAGACTCAGGATGACAGCGCTACAAGAATGAAACACTCAATTTGCAAATTCAAACACAGTTTATAAGCACAGCACATAACTTTGCCATCACAGTACTAAATTACATTTTAAAATATATTCCAATAGAAAATGTTATTTTAAATTGTAATAATATTGTAACATGAGCTGACTGCTAAAGCTGATTGATTCCACATAGAAGGATAAAATGTACACATTGTATTCTTAATATTGCCTAAAATGCAGCTAAAATCTGTAAAAAGTTGCTTGAAATGTATTAATTATGTCATTTCCACACCGTTAGCATCACTAAACAGAATTGCCATTTCCTTTGGACTTGAATATGTGTGTTTCATACCCTGTGTGTGAGCATTTCCAAGCACAAGTGTGTTTTCAATATCGCAGCGTCGGGCCATGTTTCTCTTCACCCACCAGCTCTGACACTCACAGACAGGAAGTAGGAATGGATGTGAGATGAACAGATCACTCTCCTTATATCAGAGAGAGAGACACACAGGAAGACAGAGGAGCTCTCTCTCCCTTGGCGCCCTCTGCTTTCTCTCCTGCTAGCACTCATCCCGTTTTCCTCTCGTCTGTTTTCCTCATTCACGCAGGAAAGGAACACCTACAGGAATCCATGAGGTCATGGGAAAGGGCCGTTAGCCATTATAAAAATATTGCATTTCATACTTCATGCTTGTATGCAGAGAAACTTCAGCAGGATTTAATTCGGTCAGCCTTCTGCTCCACTCGTTCATCCATCAAACTAATTATTGTTTCAAGTTCTAATTAAGTTACAAACTGATTTACAGAAAACACCAACTCTTTCCTGCAGCTTATTAAACCACATAGGAGCACAGCTTATTTAGGGAAGGTCTCAGATTAACCAGCATCGACTCTGCTAACGAATGATATTTGCAGCTTATAATGGCAGTCATGTTGCTGCTCATGTGACTCTGACATGTTAAAAGGATGTTGATTTGTCAGTTAGTAATTTTTTTGTCATAATCTGCTTTGTTTCTTGTTTTCTAGTTAGACATATTTAAAACCAGATAAATTTGCATTTTCTTTGTGAGTTATATGTTTTAAAAAAATACAGTTTGGATCAATATCTGGTATTAAAATAATATGACTTCAGAAATTTAGATTAATGCTTAAATGAATTTTTGCAGTGCATTTTTATTTTTATATATTTCTTTTTTTTCTTAAATCAATATTTTCTCTTCTTCTTGATACTCTCTCTCACTTTCTTTCTCAACTGTTCGATATGAGAATTAGGCTTAAGGGCTAGAGTGTGGACATAGATGGATGCCAAATGCTCTCTTCAAAGCTCTCTGTCTCTCTTCACTTCCTGTTTAGTTTTGGCTGACTGTGAATAGTACAGGGGAAAAAAGGAAAAAGAAATCAAGAATATGATGTTTCCTTAAGAAACGTCTGTTCAAAACTTACCACAATGCTTGCATGTATGTTGTGATGACTAGCAGGCCAATGTTGTGCAGGGTTATTGCTGGGGTGTTTTTGGTGGTTGCTAGGTTTTGTTACTTACTGGCTTAAGTCAAAAGAGTCCACTCTCAAGTCTCTGTGTTATCCATGTTTCTCAGTATGGTCTGGGACCTGTTTGTCATATTGTCTGCCATGTGAAAATAGTCCAAAACCCGCAATACACACACACACACACACTACTTCTTCTTGATACTCTCTCTCACTTTCTTTCTCAACTGTTCGATATGAGAATTAGGCTTAAGGGCTAGAGTGTGGACATAGATGGATGCCAAATGCTCTCTTCAAAGCTCTCTGTCTCTCTTCACTTCCTGTTTAGTTTTGGCTGACTGTGAATAGTACAGGGGAAAAAAGGAAAAAGAAATCAAGAATATGATGTTTCCTTAAGAAATGTCTGTTCAAAACTTACCACAATGCTTGCATGTATGTTGTGATGACTAGCAGGCCAATGTTGTGCAGGGTTATTGCTGGGGTGTTTTTGGTGGTTGCTAGGTTTTGTTACTTACTGGCTTAAGTCAAAAGAGTCCACTCTCAAGTCTCTGTGTTATCCATGTTTCTCAGTATGGTCCGGGACCTGTTTGTCATATTGTCTGCCATGTGAAAATAGTCCAAAACCCGCAATACACATACACACACACACACTGCTTATGGGAACATAGACAAAGTTTTGTTTGACTGCTGTACTGAGTGCTTTCTTAACAGCAGCCGGAAATCTTTAAAATGTTCTCACACTTACCAAGGGATCCCACCCACTAGTTTTTTTTTTTTTTTTTTTTTTTAACTTTCAGCCAGTCTCAAGCCTCTACCAGCTAAGGAAGTTTTCACAGCAATGCCATGTATACTCTTAAAAATTATCTTTTATGTATTAGAAATGTTCACTGAAAGGTTCTTTGGGGAACCAGAATTGGTCTACTCTTAGAAATACTTTATTGGCATTGATGGTTCCATAAAGAACCTTTAACATCCATGGAAACTTTCCATTGCACAAAAAGGTTTCTTATAGTGCAAAAGGGTTCTTTAGATTAAAATGTTCTTCACACTAAGAAAAACATGGTTCTTTTAAGAAGAATTATTCTTTATGATGGTTCTTTATTTTTTACATACTAGTAAACTTTTTCCATTATAAAGAACCTTTTGTGGAATGGAAAGGGTAAAGGCTCTTCATGGAATCATAGAGGCAAATAAAGAACCTTTAGAGTGTAGACTGATTGATCAGCTACAAACCAGCCTGGAAATATTAGATACTACATGCTAGTCATTTCAGCAGGGTTGTTAACTCTTCACTGCATGTTTTGGATTCTGATTTGTTGGATTTAACCAGCTAAATTCGACTATTTGTGATTTTGGGTATCACAACAAGCATATTTGGTCGCAACTCAGTCAGCATCTTAATGCTAATCTGAAATGCTAAGGTTGTTTGTTTGTCTATTTGTGTTCTTTGAGGGAAAGGTATTGTCTGTCTGCTGTTCCATGCACTGTGAACGTCTCCATCCGAACTAACTCCACAAACACTCATATTTTTTCATCTCCTTTCATGTCTAACATTTTAATGACTCCTCCTTGCATCTCACTCCGTCACATTCTTTCTCACTGCGGTCAGGATAGTGAGCTTTCTGTCTGCACTTTCCTGTGGTCTGCTGCTACTTTTTTTGGGGGGGGGATCACAATGCTAGAGGTCTGACAATTACAAATGAGGTTTATATACTCAGGACTGTTCATATATTCGATACATAGCAGCTGTATTTTGTGTGATTGGCACTTGTTTGGCAGGCCGAGCTTTGTGCAAAGCTGTTTCATGGCAGGTTTGCTTTCCATTCATTATAAAAATGGGAAACAAGTTGGCAAGAGTTTTCAATTGGAATTTCATTGAAGAAAATTCATTGTGGGTTTTGCTCCAATTTGGTGAGAGAGCTCAAGCTTTCTGCTCAAGATTCAGTGCCAAGATTGTTGGCTAGTGTACAGTGGTTTTTATTACCTGTCTTTCTCTCAAAGCATGCAGATGACCGTATATTAGATGTCCTGATAATATCATCTCCAGGCATGCTTTACGTATTCGTGTGTCAATACAAGAGCGGTTTTCATGTTGATGCTTCAGCAAAAGTGTGATTTGGCAGTCAAATGTGGACTAAATTGACATAAATCCTCCTCAAGTGTTCTAAGTTATGGATCAACTTTGCCATTCAGGTAGCACACGGTTTCATTCCCATAATGCCTCACTCTGCCATAGCCCTTCCACTTCTATTAACCCTCTAACAATCGGCATGACCCACCTCATAACTCTCATCTTTGTGTGTGTGCGGGTGTGTGTGTTTCTCTGTGTGTGTGTGTCTGTTTCAGTCACCCCCTCCAGTCCTCTATTGGAGCCTCATGCCTCCTCTTCCTCCTCTTCTTCATGCATCCCTACCTCCATCTCTCTGTCTGCGGGCCCTTTCTCATTCTCTCCTGTCCATATGATCTCTGCAGTCAAACAGAAGAGCGCCTTCGCGCCTGTCGTCCGGCCACAGACCTCCCCGCCCCCCACCTGCACCAGCACCAATGGGAGCAGTATACAGGGTGAGCACCCCACCCCTCTCCTGCCTCTGAGCCGATCAGGAAACAAGACCCTATTTTAGAACGAGTCACAAAAAAAGGGCACTACATTTTTGAGGACAAAGTTGATCCATAACTTTCTACTTATAAGATTGGTTGTTTTTGCTGAAAAACAAAAATAGTAAATAAGTAAATAAATAGTGAAAATGCTGTTTTTCACACTGGTGGTGATGTCTGTTGGGGCAAATTAGATTAAAATAATATCAAAATTACCTCAGGTTGCATGTATCACATTTTTCACAAAGAAAAAAAAAACTTAGCAGCACAGCTGTTCTCAACATAATTTTTGAGGTCAAAGTTGATCCATAAATTTCTACTTATAAGACTGGTTGCTTTTACAATGAAGTAAAAAATAAATTAATAATAATAACATTACATTTCAATAAATAATAAATAAAAATGATTTTGATTTACATGCAGGTGGTGATGTTGGGGCAAATTAGTGTAAAATAGTATTAAAATGACCCATTTTTGTAAAAGAAAACATATTCATAAAAGATGATCATTTTCCATGTTATTTGCATGTTTTGAAACCAAAATCTGTCTCAAGATGCTGCAGTATTGACTGCAGATCTAGTTCTAGAAGGAAACTCTTAACTTTAAAGCACTAAAGTGTAGAAGTGTTTGCTTAACTACAGCCATTCGCTAAAAATATTCCTCAGTCCAGACCAACTGTGGAATGAGCTGCAATATTGACCTATAATAACCATAAACCAGTCATTTTATGGTTCAGATAGATCATGTGTTGTTTGAACCGTCTCTTTTATTGTCGACTGACCTCTAGTTGTTTTTCTCTTCCAGCTATGGCCGGTCTGATTGTCCCTCCCATGTGAAGAGGAACCTAACCTTCTTCTAAGGCTTCATTGAGCCCACAACAAACTCACTGGCTCACCAAATTTGTCTGACACTCTCTTATCGAACTTCACCAGTCCTATGAGGAGCTGCCCGAAAAGAACATCAATACCTGGATTGCTAAAAGAAAAAAAAGGAAAAGTATACCTGGCCTGAAAATGTCCCATGTCCTGAAATGTCAATAGATGTGTTTGTTTTGCCCTCTATGACTTCATCCTTGGATACTCGCCATACCGGGTGGCATTTCGAACAGGAAGCATAAAAGCTGGATATTATCGCAATGTGAACAAGAAGCCGAGGTTTTGATACATCCACGGCCGTAGGGGCTTCTTTGCATGGCTGATGTTGTCTGTAGACCGTTCGTTTCATACTGTATGTCTGTCCTGTTTCCACTGTGAGAAGAGAGATGCCACTCATCCAGATGGGTCTGTGACGGCTCAAAAGGTCATTCAGAAATGATTCACTCCTAATTACGAAATGCAGTGTCTTCGGTTTTTAACATCAAGCTGATTTGATTTCCTTTCGCTTTTGTTTTAAACCATCAAATGAGAACAGAGTGATGGACAAACAAACACAAAATGATCCCAGACTGTAATTTAGTCATCATCAGGATGATGGATGTCAGTCATTTTTACTCATACCGTTTCTGTAGTTCCAGTATAGTTCCAGGTGTGTGGATAGGTAGATTTAAGCCAGGAATGCTTTCTGCAGTTTTAATCACATTTAGGTACCAGACTTATTGTTGAATTTCTTATTGTGCTTTTTTGTATGTATTTATAAAGTTTGTTTCAGGATTTCTTTGGTGAGTTAGGCCTGAATAATAGTATCAAATATCTATGTCAACACATTTGATGTCTTAATACCTTTTAGATATTGTAAAAAGAGTGAAAAATAAAAGGGATTACACTTTTTTTTTTTTTTTTTTTTTTTTTTTAAAAAAAAAAAAAAAAAAAAAAAAAAAAAAGTCCGGACATGACCAGGACACCTGTTTTTTCAAAGCAGGGTGCAAAGTTCCACCACTTTTGTAAAAAAAAAAGAAAAAAAAAAAAGAAAAGAAACTGACAAAACATTTTTTTCAATCGTATATTTAATGTTTTCTTTTTGCAAAATGTATTTGTGTTGTTGTTCCTCCTCTTGTCTCGTGTGTTCTCGTGAAACGTGTATGATCATAGTTATTTCCTCACATTTTTCACAAAGAAAAAAAAAACTTAGCAGCACAGCTGTTCTCAACATAATTTTTGAGGTCAAAGTTGATCCATAAATTTCTACTTATAAGACTGGTTGCTTTTACAATGAAGTAAAAAATAAATTAATAATAATAACATTACATTTCAATAAATAATAAATAAAAATGATTTTGATTTACATGCAGGTGGTGATGTTGGGGCAAATTAGTGTAAAATAGTATTAAAATGACCCAAAAAAAAAAAAAAAAAAAGAAAAGAAACTGACAAAACATTTTTTTCAATCGTATATTTAATGTTTTCTTTTTGCAAAATGTATTTGTGTTGTTGTTCCTTCTCTTGTCTCGTGTGTTCTCGTGAAACGTGTATGATCATAGTTATTTCCTAATGCACTATTTTTGTTGGGGCACTTACAAGAGCTATGTATCTTAGCAAGCAGATGAAAATAATAATAATAATAAAAAAGAACAAAAAATGTAAAACTTATACAAATATGCACCAGTATGTTTTCAGATGATTTTTTGGATTGATTACTCTTTGCTTTGGTCATGATAACTGAAATGGCTAATCGTTCATCATGTGATTTTGTTAATGTTTCTAAAATGTTTCCATAATACTTATCTGCCCTTGTTGAGGTTTATTTTATATTAGATATGGGTTGTTTCGCCACATAGCGTCGACTGGTGAAAAGTCAAAATTTCTATCTAATGTGCTGATAAATATGCCATGTTTAATGTATCACATGTCCAGAAATGGATCACATCAGAGAAGTCCAAACCTGAAATGGAGCACATTTTGACGTGGAAAAATTAATTGATGTCAGTGTTGCTGGTGATATTGTTAGCTGTTGCACACACATGCACAAGTTATGCAATTTGTATTTAAATGCAACTCGCAATCCACATTTCAGTGGATTAGCTGTGAAATTCATCAATGGAAGGAGATATAATGATGCCTTAAAACAGGATGCGCTCCAGGACAGTGTATGTTAAATCACAAATCAAAAAAATCGTCTGTGATATGATGCATTTAAATACTTTCGAAAAGGCAATGTTTTAGGTCTTAGTAGGGAAAATTTGGAAAATCATTGAGGAAATGTGACCAGTAATCATCGCATTGCAGGTTGTCATCTTCATGAATGTGTCTCCAGGACAGTGTATGTTAAATCACAAATCAAAAAAATCGTCTGTGATATGATGCATTTAAATACTTTCGAAAAGGCAATGTTTTAGGTCTTAGTAGGGAAAATTTGGAAAATCATTGAGGAAATGTGACTTCAGTAATCATCGCATTGCAGGTTGTCATCTTCATGAATGTGTTTTTTTTTGTCATGTTTGGTTTTGTTTCTATTTACAATTAAATATCGCAGACTGACAACTTGGAATCAGTGTAATTTTAATATTCCAGTCATGAGTTTTCTCTATTTTCCTGAAGTGAGTGAAGGTGTGTGTTTGCTACAATGTAATGTGAAAGAAATGGTGGTTTCTGAAGACCTCTTTTAATTTCACAGGTGACCTAATTACTTCACATTCATCCTTTTGGGGTTTAGACATAAATGGGGTAAAGAAAATACAATATGACAGTGCCCTATTATATTAAAACAGCTGAATTCAATCTCAAAGTTCACATGAAAACATCTCTGGCTGGAAACACACACACACACACACACACACACACACACACACACACACGTGTCCATCCATTTCACCCATGCATTCAGTTTCCTAATAGCTTGTGAAAGGTTTTTTGTCATAGATGTAGAGAGCTGGCTTCTGTTTTCTTTTTCAAAACCTGTTTTCTTTGGAAATGTTGACTTCGAGGTGAAATGGAGAAAGGTGATGCATCTTTGTGAAATATGAAATATTATATCAAAATATATCAAAGCACAATGTTTAATTAATGTCTTTAGAATTCAGAAAGGGAGATGTATTCTACTTTCCTTTTTTCTCTTTGACCATGCTGTAAATAAATGCATGTTTTTCCTTCATTTCTTTTTCAGTTTTTTTTTTCCTGTGATCCCGTGCTTTTTGTACAGAAACAGAAAAATAAAGATTACATTTGGCTTGAAATATTTTGTCAAGCGTCTTTATTATGTAAAGCACAGCCTCTTTTTCACTTTCACAATGTTTTAAAACATCAACAGTCCATCGAGTTATAAAAGTCACTTTTTACGCTGTGCTTCTCAGCATGGGGTGAACCATCTCAGGCCAGAAATCTCCAGCTCTGCTCCAAACTTCACAGCGAGGCTCATCCTTCCAAGGTTTCGACCTTTTGGTCTGCTCCGCCTGCCAGCACTGCTCAGTTGATGGGATATATTTTTGAAACCTTATCCAAAGACCACATTGAATTTTTTAGAGTTTTGGCCCTCAAACCCAATGCGCTGAACCTGCATAAAGACACAGTGACCCATGCAGATCAGAATCAATCATTCCTGAAATCACTCCAGCGCAGTCATTTTCCTGAGCTTTCTGCTTGGATAAGACAGAATGAGGGAGATATTCCGAATGTGATTTGTGCTCATGTCAAAAGAAACATTTAAGGAAGGGGAAATATCTGAGACGTGAAGCTGGTGGCCTTTTGATTACCTCTAGCATTTGACAGTCTCACAAATTGCACAGTCGACACTGGCTAGTTTACAGCACGTCTGTCTACGCATGAAGTCACTCTTACTAGCTATCATCTATATCTCAGAACAGAATTTCAATGGAAATGTTTGAAGAGAGAACATAGCAAAAAGGGGGAAAATCATTTTCTTACAAATTTTTGACTAATAATTAGAGAGAGAGAGAAAGAGTGTGTTTTAGATTTACATCCTTAAAAAAAAAATTTTCCCCCCCAAAAGTTAGAATTTTAAATAAAAGTTTGTGTGTGTATACTGTACATGTGTCTATGTGTAGGATATGTATATACATATATATTAGGTCTAAAATTCCATAAAGAATTTGGATTTAGAGTGAAATGTCTAAACTATTAGTTTTAAAGGTGTTATTTAGAGTACAGAAATCAAGAAAGTTCAATCCTCCTGATTCATATGTATTCATTATTGTAGATTTCCTAATGTAATGTGTTTTGTTCCTCCACAGAAAATTAAACAAAGCAGTATCAACAGCTTTACACATCTCCTTAGAAACACTGAGTGAAGTGACGTGTTTAAGGATGTTATGCTCAAGCCCAAGCTGTCAAACTGATGTCACCAGAGAAGGTCTGTCATTTCAGAGGGGAGGTGCATTTTCAGATTTGGATTAAAGATTACAAAGGCAAACTATTTATTTTTATTTTTTATTTTGTGTGTGTGTGTGTGTGTGTGTGTGGATTGACTTGCACGGATGAATTGTTTACCACAAAAATATAGTAAATTTTGATTTCATGTAGACATTAAGAAAAACACACACACACACACACACGCACATTTTAAAATGACATTTTTTGGTAAAGCCCACTTAATAGAACTCAATAGTCAGGTCAAGTCAAGTCAAGTCACCTTTATTTATATAGCGCTTTTAACAATACAGATTGTGTCAAAGCAACTGAACAGCATTAATTAGGACAATAGAACTTGAATTAACTTGTTTTTCTTATTACTATTTGGCACACTGATTTAAGCATAAATCAAAATTTTTTTTAGAGGTTTATGCTTATAACTAAATAGTACAAAAACAATTTCTTCACATATGAACGTTCCGTAGTGAGGGTTTCAATGCATACATCATAATGCTTGTGTAATTAAGAAATGGACATGATGTGAGCATGCTCACCAGAGTGTGCTTTTGTTCATATAGTAAAGAGTCAGTGAGTTATTGAAGTCCTGTATCTTTATCTTGTGGGTCTTCACAGAGCCTTTGATGGCATTGGGCAGCAGAGCTTGTATCAAAGCTTTTGCTCATGAACAGGAAATCTGCCTGCTATCTCCAAAAACACACACACACACACACACACACACACACACACACACACACACGTGTCCATCCATTTCACCCATGCATTCAGTTTCCTAATAGCTTGTGAAAGGTTTTTTGTCATAGATGTAGAGAGCTGGCTTCTGTTTTCTTTTTCAAAACCTGTTTTCTTTGGAAATGTTGACTTCGAGGTGAAATGGAGAAAGGTGATGCATCTTTGTGAAATATGAAATATTATATCAAAATATATCAAAGCACAATGTTTAATTAATGTCTTTAGAATTCAGAAAGGGAGATGTATTCTACTTTCCTTTTTTCTCTTTGACCATGCTGTAAATAAATGCATGTTTTTCCTTCGTTTTTATTTCTTTTTTTTTCCTGTGATCCCGTGCTTTTTGTACAGAAACAGAAAAATAAAGATTACATTTGGCTTGAAATATTTTGTCAAGCGTCTTTATTATGTAAAGCACAGCCTCTTTTTCACTTTCACAATGTTTTAAAACATCAACAGTCCATCGAGTTATAAAAGTCACTTTTTATGCTGTGCTTCTCAGCATGGGGTGAACCATCTCAGGCCAGAAATCTCCAGCTCTGCTCCAAACTTCACAGCGAGGCTCATCCTTCCAAGGTTTCGACCTTTTGGTCTGCTCCGCCTGCCAGCACTGCTCAGTTGATGGGATATATTTTTGAAACCTTATCCAAAGACCACATTGAATTTTTTAGAGTTTTGGCCCTCAAACCCAATGCGCTGAACCTGCATAAAGACACAGTGACCCATGCAGATCAGAATCAATCATTCCTGAAATCACTCCAGCGCAGTCATTTTCCTGAGCTTTCTGCTTGGATAAGACAGAATGAGGGAGATATTCCGAATGTGATTTGTGCTCATGTCAAAAGAAACATTTAAGGAAGGGGAAATATCTGAGACGTGAAGCTGGTGGCCTTTTGATTACCTCTAGCATTTGACAGTCTCACAAATTGCACAGTCGACACTGGCTAGTTTACAGCACGTCTGTCTACGCATGAAGTCACTCTTACTAGCTATCATCTATATCTCAGAACAGAATTTCAATGGAAATGTTTGAAGAGAGAACATAGCAAAAAGGGGGAAAATCATTTTCTTACAAATTTTTGACTAATAATTAGAGAGAGAGAGAAAGAGTGTGTTTTAGATTTACATCCTTAAAAAAAAAATTTTCCCCCCCAAAAGTTAGAATTTTAAATAAAAGTTTGTGTGTGTATACTGTACATGTGTCTATGTGTAGGATATGTATATACATATATATTAGGTCTAAAATTCCATAAAGAATTTGGATTTAGAGTGAAATGTCTAAACTATTAGTTTTAAAGGTGTTATTTAGAGTACAGAAATCAAGAAAGTTCAATCCTCCTGATTCATATGTATTCATTATTGTAGATTTCCTAATGTAATGTGTTTTGTTCCTCCACAGAAAATTAAACAAAGCAGTATCAACAGCTTTACACATCTTCTTAGAAACACTGAGTGAAGTGACATGTTTAAGGATGTTATGCTCAAGCCCAAGCTGTCAAACTGATGTCACCAGAGAAGGTCTGTCATTTCAGAGGGGAGGTGCATTTTCAGATTTGGATTAAAGATTACAAAGGCAAACTATTTATTTTTATTTTTTATTTTGTGTGTGTGTGTGTGTGTGTGGATTGACTTGCACGGATGAATTGTTTACCACAAAAATATAGTAAATTTTGATTTCATGTGTACTTTAAGAAAAACACACACACACACACGCACATTTTAAAATGACATTTTTTGGTAAAGCCCACTTAATAGAACTCAATAGTCAGGTCAAGTCAAGTCAAGTCACCTTTATTTATATAGCGCTTTTAACAATACAGATTGTGTCAAAGCAACTGAACAGCATTAATTAGGACAATAGAACTTGAATTAACTTGTTTTTCTTATTACTATTTGGCACACTGATTTAAGCATAAATCAAAAATTTTTTTAGAGGTTTATGCTTATAACTAAATAGTACAAAAACAATTTCTTCACACATGAACGTACCGTAGTGAGGGTTTCAATGCATACATCATAATGCTTGTGTAATTAAGAAATGGACATGATGTGAGCATGCTCACCAGAGTGTGCTTTTGTTCATATAGTAAAGAGTCAGTGAGTTATTGAAGTCCTGTATCTTTATCTTGTGGGTCTTCACAGAGCCTTTGATGGCATTGGGCAGCAGAGCTTGTATCAAAGCTTTTGCTCATGAACAGGAAATCTGCCTGCTATCTCCAAAGTGTGTGGGAGTATCAGAGCTCCGTCTATCTCTCAGTCCATGAGACCAGACACACGCCGCTTCCAGACTCCACAGCCCTGAATGAGCACTTCTCAGCATAACCATGACCCTCCGATTGTTGCTCAATGAATATCCACTTGTCTGGGTGAGTGGGAGTGCGTATTTCTTCTAAGATGCAAGGCTGCTATCGTTGTCTGAGTTTTCCCATGGAGAGCTTTGTGTTAGACTGCCATCCATACATCAGCTCAACGATAACAGATCCACGCTTCCAATACCTCCACTAACCAACCTCTGGTGCAGCCAAATGACGGACATCTCGTGTAAAGGGGGGACATTTACAGTTAGTTCATCAAAGCGTAAAGCCACCAGCACATTTATAGAAAGACTCAATATTTCATTTTTCATGCTGTTGTTTGATGGATATTTCAGAAGAACAAAAAGGAGCCTTAGATGAAAATTACATTTGCAAGTAAAGAGTTTGTGGTAAGGGAGTGAGAGGCATTGGCTTGACTGTGTTTTAGTTGATTTAGCAAGAACCACAAACAGAACGCTGATGTTTCTTAAAGTGGATGGCAACCACAGAGGAAATCGCATGTAAAAGCCTTAGAAAATGCCATTTCAGTGGGAAAACCTTCCTCTGGCAGTTCTTTGTGTTGTTAATATCTACAAATAATATAAAAAATAGTGTGACTTCCTTTCCAGGTGTGTGGGTGAGTCAGAGAACTTGATGCCGTGATGTCACTGCTCAAGTACGGCCGATCTTTGTATATGATGAGTAAGGAATGAGCACACTTCCTCTGTGCTGATGATGTCATAGTGACAGCACAGGCCCGGTGCTGCTTCTGCGAGGGGCTGGGCAGCAATAAAATGGGCCCAGAGGACTGACAGAGAACTGTAAGTCATCTTAAACAGGAAGTGCCTGAGGCCTCAGGCTACGATGACATAGGAGCCCTCCACCAACTCTGCACAGTTCAGAAGGTGCATAAATCACCCGTGCAAAAGTTCACCTCCAGCCAGGGAAGCCACGATCACTGAAGGAGCTCTGGATATATAACATCGGCCCATCAAAACCATGTGTTGCACTACAGACCGAAGGAGCACATATTTAGCAATATCTCCCGCTGTAGATTGCGGGTCCCTCTTGGATTTGACGATTGTGTTACAGTGTGGCACAAGCAAATGGCCTCTGCAGGTGTGAGTTATTGAGAAGTGATCCATCATTCTTGTCAAAGCCAATCTCGGTTTTGATCATGAGATACTTTGTACTTGCGAAGAGAATTCCATACGGAGCAGGAATGGGAAAGATCTCAGTGACATTGATGGGTCATAATGTGATCTAAAGTAAGAGGAACTGACGTCATTTGATGTACGTTTGGTTATGAAGTGAGACATGCATTGCTGAACACTTGCTACTTGTTTTTCCTCCACCTGTCATTGAGTATGACAAGTGTTACCGGATGGCTCTCGATGAATGCTGCTTTAAATATGCATGTCTAGGTGGAGGCAAAAATCACCTGTCAGAATGACTGTTTAAACCAAATCAATTTGTACCACTGTACGTGCCGGAGAAAATCTCACTTTAATTATAAGGCTTAGAAAATGTGTGCGACCGCAGCAGCTTTTCTTCCCAGTTAGTCCCTCCTTCCTATCATCACCTCCACCTACCACACCTCATTCTCTTACCACGATCGCTCCATCTCGAAACCGCTCACCGTATCAGCTGAAGAAATATTATCCTTTCCTTTGCCAACCGGGCCTTGTGTGGCCCTGAAGCGAGAGGGGCGTGTGGAGAGTGTGACCGGGTCACAGAGACGAAGTGTTGTTGGAGCAGATCGTAAAGAAAGTCTGATGATGATTCTAATCCAGGCCTTTCTATATATGACTTATTTAGTTAATACAAGGCGATGAAATGAACAGATGAGCAGAAATCAGCACTGCAGCTGCAAAACACATCCTCTCACACATGTTTCAAACCTGCG
Organism: Sinocyclocheilus grahami; assembly: GCF_001515645.1. Classification (NCBI taxonomy): domain Eukaryota; kingdom Metazoa; phylum Chordata; class Actinopteri; order Cypriniformes; family Cyprinidae; genus Sinocyclocheilus; species Sinocyclocheilus grahami. The sequence continues at coordinate 21,194 of NW_015505387.1, read as the reverse complement.
TTCACTCACTTCAGGTGCTGGCTGGATCATTGCTGCATGTCTGCTGCGTGTTTTTGGTCTATAGTATCATGCTGTCCGAAGCAAATAGTTCAGGCATTTTCTTGGGAGATTTGAGATGTCTTTCTTGAGCACTGAAACAGTTTCTTAGATTTCAATCACAATATTTAACATGACATTTTTAATGTATTATTTCTGGCTCTCAAAGAGGTTCATGTAAGGAAATGCAAAAATAAGTTGGGCAGTGACAGCCCACTTTTTCAGCGGATTTCATTCCGGAAGTATTTTTTACACTAATTTTCTCCTTAAGGATTTCAAATAATATGTCAATAACTAGTTGTGAGCCTTGAACCAGCTCAACAAGATTAATCACAATTTGATTAGAGGCAACAAGCATTTGAGAATCAGAGGGGGAGAAAAGACTACTTAAAAGGATAATTCACCCACAAATGAAAATTCTGTCATCATTTACTCACTCTCATGTTTTTCCAAACCTGTATGTGTTTCATACAATGGTGACCAGCAACTGTTTGGTTACCCACATTCTTCAAAATATCTTCTTTTGTGTTCAGCAGAAGAAAGAATTCATACAAGTTTGAAATTACATGAGGGTGAGAAAATTATGACATTTGTTTTTATTTTTAGGAAAATAATCCCTTTAAAGAAGCAATAAAACACATCCTGGCTATGATGCACTGATGATGTAACTGAATAATACAAAAAAATGATTGACTTGATTATAAAATGTAATAGTTTACTGAATTTTTCTTAAAAAATTAAATAAAACACATACAAGCACTGTAGGGATCTAACAGACTAGTGGACCTAAGAATCTCTGTCTTGAAATGGTTGATACATTATTAAATATAATATATTTTATATAAATGTAAATATATACATTTCTCTATGGAAAATGAATAAGATTTCTCCTGTAACCTGCACTCCATACCAAACACACACACACACACACACACACACACACACACACACACACACACACACACACACACTTCTCTCCCATACCCGATAATTGCTCAAAAACACCCTAACATACTATAAGTAAACCAGCATTCTCTCCAACCATCATATCTTTCTTCATCCATGAATATTATCTATTTGACTATGTTCCAGGTGCCTTCTGGGTAAAAGCATTTGTGAATGTTGGTAACAGTCTAAATGATAGCATGCATGTGTCTAAGCAGAAATCCAGTGATTGAAATTGGACCATCTGCAGGAACATTAAAATGATTCCCAGGGAATGCATGAACTGATAAAATGTATACCTAGCAATGCAAGTCTCTTTGGATAAAAATGTCTGCCAAATGTGTCATTGTGAATGAAAAACTCTACAATCACCAAATATCTTAAAAATCTATGATCTTTCAGAAGTTCTCATCTATTCATTAATCAGTCTGGTCATATCACGGCTCTGTGCACTGTAAATTTGATAGACAGACTAAAGGTATATATTGAACTCAAGAATTTGTCTACCGTAATAAAATACATATGTGGAAAATGGCACGATATGCATCTATGTTGCAATAGAGCTTCAGCACATACATATGCATGAATGGCTGTTTCTATATGAAATCCATTGAGAAAATATTCCATATAGTGCTGCATCCCATGAGAGCTTTCATGGGTCATTGTGCAGGTTTACACAGCAGCCCAAACTCTCAGCGAAGCACCGTCATCGAAGCCGGTTCTCCGGTAACTATGTGAGGTAGCTCGTGGCGAGCAGCGCACTCATATATATTTCAGCTCAAGCAGATTGTTGAAGGACTTTTGAAACAGGAGATTTGAGATGACTCAACTTTCACTGCAGCCGTATAAACATTCACTGCCGCTTTGCCCGAGATCCATCAGTCTGCCCTTAGCGAAAGCGGCCATAAAAAAAATCCCCTCCGGGAACAGTGAGAACGTATGAGAGTTCCAGTCTGGCAAGGACTAATATTAAAACAACGAAGCCCCATAATTATCATAGAATTCCAAAGAAGGCCGGCCCTTAATTAGGCCACACAGGATCCTCTTTATAAAGTATGGAAGTAATAAATAAGCCATTAGCTGGGCACTAAAGGAGCAAGAAATAAAACCCAGTGCAGGAGAAGGCAGAGATTGGCCTGAACTCAAAGACTGATGGTGAATGATATACTAAAGCCCCGGAGTCACAGATCTTCATCACGATTCTGAAACACAGCTCAGAGCTTGACTCTTTTCTTACTGCACTGTGATTTATGGGTCATGTGACCAGCACCAGCTGCATTACAGGCACTGAGGATGGGGTATGGCGATAGTAAACAAGTACGTAATACAAGCCATTGAATCATTATTTACTGTTAGTCGTAATGCACCGCTGGTTTACTCGATGACTTCAGGATTATTTATCACTAATATCGCTCTTGTATCCAACATACGGTCAAGCACAGTCTTGTCAGGGTTGCTTTGGAGGTTGAGAAAAATCTCATATCTCTGAAATTATGAAACCTCTCCTTTAGGAACCGTACCGTTTTATTAGTTTTACAACTGCTGCCATTAACGAATGGCCGCCGTCACATAGCAAGTAAAAAACAGCAAACTTAATGGCTAACAAAGGAAGTCAGGAGCAACGCTAGGCTGATTATGGCAATAACTCTCACAGATACTAATTACAAATGGCTGTAAAATAAGTCAAACTGGTCATCCTAATGAGCACACCAGAGACCTATTGCTAAATTCCATTAAAAAGATGTATTCTTTCTGTTTTTTTCTTTCCATTTTTTCTGTGGCATCAGTGTCATGTTATCAGACATAGCACAACAAATACAGCATGTCTCTTAAAGGTCATTATGCAGTAAAAAGTTTCCTTAGGTAAATTATTAATGTAATTATCCAACTAATTATCCAAATTAAGATATGAAAGAGAGGAAGAAGGAACCGCACAGTGTCAACATACATAAAAGCATGTCCACATATTTCAAAATGGGCTGTCTTAAGCTTTGGATAAGTATATATAATATTTTAGACTGGATCAGAGAGACACAAAAAGGAGAGATGAATGTATATGCACACAATAACATTCAAAAGTTTGGTGTTAGATTTTTTTTTTAATTAATACTTTTATTCAGCAAGGATGGATTAAATTGATCAAAAGTGACAGTAAAGTCATTCATATTGCTACAATAGATATACTGTATATTATATATATATTTCATTTCAATCAAATGCTGTTCTATTGAACTTTCTATTAATCAAAGGAGCCTAAAAAATTTATCACGTTTTCCACAAAAATATTATGCGACAACTGTTTTCAACATTGATAACAATAAGAAATGTGTCTTGAACACATCAGCAAATTATAATTTTTCTTAAGGATCATGTGATACCAAAAAATTTAATAATGACTAATGGAAATTCAGGTTTTCCATCACAGGAATAAATGACATGTGACAATATAATATAAATTTTAATAATTTTTTCACAATATTCGTTTTAATATATTTTCGATCAAATAAGTGCAGCCTTTGTGAGCAGTTCTTTCACGAACATTAAAAAATCTTGATAGTGTGTAAGCAAGTTCAGAAAAGTTCCCCTAAATGTATTTAGATATTTAAAACATACTTAAAGACACAATATGCTAGAGAACTAACTTTTGCAACCACTTTTGCAATGACTTTAAAACAACTAGCTTAATGGTCATATAAATTACTACAGGTGTCCTAGCAGATTATATAGCACATTAAATATGTTTCACTAACATTTTACACTCACCATTGTCCAAATACAATTTTTTCATATAACAATATATACATCTTATATTCTGTTTATAAAGTATGCTTGTGCTTTTTGGTTTGCTTTTGTTGCGGTTGTTGTTTTTGTTAATGTATGCGATAATAATCATACATTTTTAATTGTCCAAATACTTCTAGGGTCCAATTTATGTCATATTTACTCATTTGCATTCAGAGTTCATTGCTACAGAATAAATTTCTCTTGTTGAGTGAAAAAACAAGTCCATTCTTTTCCATAATGTCGGTGAACGGCTACAAAGAACGAGCAGCTCTTTACCACCTCCACTAATGTGGGTCACGCAGCAAATGAGCGATTGCCTGTGCCATCACAGTACCAAAACCACAAACAAATCATTTCTGTAAAGCTCCAAGAGACACCGAGCATTAAAGTAAACCACTCTAGTGAGACATGCTACAGGCCAGTGCAGAATAGGAGGATAGGTGGTAGATTAAATTTATCTGAGGACAAGCCAAATCAGCTGTTCTCCTCCAGCTGAAACTCTGACGGAAACCTTTTGCCATGCCATCCTTCGACTGCCTGCAGTGGACTCTAGAGGATGATGAGCTCCACAGGGTGGGCAGATTCTAATAAAAAGTAGTTGACATTTTAATTGCATTTTTCTCATCAAGGACTAATATGCAAGATGGGTCTGGCATCTCTTTGGAGAGCAATGTGGGTGATGTTATGATCAGTAATTTCTTTGATAAACACTCAGAACCCCCATTGATACGATCTCACAGCGAGCTGCTTTGTGTGGAAGCGTATCTCAGTTGCATTTGTTGCCAAGCCCAAATAATAGAGACATTTGATTGGAGCGCAGTGCATGTAGAACGTTTTGACTTTTAGCTATTTGCCGAATATGTTAACAAAGACACTACAGTATGTGGATGCACAAACTAATATGGAAAAGTTTTCAAATTCATGTTGTAGTGCTAAAAGGATTTACTGTATAATATTAATCAAGGCCAAGGAGAGGGAGGTCAAAGACTCAATTTAGTTGTTTAGTATTATGCGCTAAAGCTTGTCACGCTAAATGAAACCATGTCCAAATCATGTATTGCAGTAAAAATGAAGTGCTCTTAGCGTACATAATAACTTTATTGGATTATTTTGTTAGACTAATCTGTGAAGGAATTTAACGTCAGATTAGGCAGCTGCCCCCTGGTGTGACAGTCACCAAAGACCTCTAAGATGGTCTGTATTAACGTTTCCCAGAAGGCCATGCTGTGCTGTTTAAAGACATAATGGCTTTCAATAAGGACTTTTATAAACATTGTAAACTAAATGTCTTTTTCCACTCTTACATTTTAGGCATTTTACTTTAGACGGAGAGAATGTCATTGCTGCGTTTATGCTGAAAAGTTTGAGAAACAAGCAGAAAGCTTTTTCTCATGACAACTATCCAAGAAGCCACCTGGATTAGCTCTGTTTTCTGTTGGGCACAAACACACTCATACACTCAAACTTCAACATTACCAAGTTGAAATGAATTGAGTAATTTACCATCTGGTTGATGCCATCATTTCCAGCAAGGATGTTAATTGTTTCTCATTTCACGCCTGTTCATATCCATTCATATCCGATATGAAATATCAGTGTTACGCCCTAAGGTGTTTATGATTTCTTTTTTTATTATAAATGAAGGCCTTGCACCTTGTGTTGTGTTTTGTGCTTTCCGCTGTCTCTCCCTCACTATCTCTCTCAGGTTAATTACCCCCAGCTGCCGCTCATTGTGAGCATGCCTGAGACAGAGTGGAGCAGTATGAATGTAGCCTTCAGACGCTGCTTGGGAGGATCACTTCTCCCCAGCTCTTGACTGAAACTTCTTGTGTCTGCCCATGCTTGTAGTCCTGTTGTGTTTAGGAATTTATTCTCATTTGTGAGTGCTGCTTAATAGTTAAATCCTTGTGAGGGTAACTAAAAGGTACTATGACAATGATTCCTATCTGCTGACTGTGTGTTGCTAACCCGGCTTACCTAGCCTGTGTGGGTAGCTAAAAGGGGCTGTGTGTTAAATAGCCTATCTAAATTGTGTGGATAACTAGAAGCTTTCTTTTTTGTTGTTGAAACCTGAAAACTAATTTGCATATAGCTCTTTAGGTAACCATCTTTAAGGGAGTGAGTGTCTTATTTATTTTTGAATATTCATTTCTCCTGGTTGTTGATAAGAGAGGGAGCTGAGGGAAGTTTATGTTGTTGGTTTTCATCTTTGTTTTGTGTATAGGTTAGTCAGCTCCTCTGATCCTTAGTTAGCTGTGTTTTGTTTGTTATTTTAGGCTACACTCACTCTGATTCCTTTTAAGGAATCGTGTTGCGTTTTCACTCTAGGGCTGAGGACTGAATTGTTTTCTTTTTTTACCACCTTTAATATTACTTTAAACTTGTTTAATTTATTTATCCTTGTTACGCCTCCACAATACCTCTAGACTAGAAAAGAGGATGTAACAAATTGGGGGCTCGTCCGGGATTGAACCTGCAACCTTGACGTTATCTAGTCTAGAGGTATTGTTGAGGCGTAACAAGGAGAAATAAATTAAACTAGAAAAGTAATATTAAAGGTGGTAAAACAGAGAATACACTTCAGTTCTCAGCCCCAGGTGAAAATTAAAATGCTCCGTGACACTGGTACTATTCAGTCCTTTGTGATTGCAGGTGTAATGCCGTTTTCATTTAATTATTTGCATTTTTCCACCAATATATCCTCTTAAAAGCAGACATGAACTTTTTGTTGTATAACAGAGCGCAGCTCCTCGACGAGGGTGCAGAAAGTAATTTATCGTGGTTTTGGGGTTAAAGGTGTAAGAACTTTCTGAGGGGCTCCCAAATGGATTAAATGGAGTTAAAAAAGGGAGGTAATTGGAACTAGTTTGGAATAGCTACAAACAAGAACTTCTTTCCTCAGAAGCTTTACATTTACTGTTTGAATGGCAGAAAACGCAAAGATTTTTCAATTACCAATTTTCTGCGTACTTCTCTTTTCTTTTCCTCTTATGCATTTAAATTGGATATGATCTCTGAGGAAATAGTTATCATTTTAATGACACTCTCCATTCATTAAAGGCTCCAGATCTCCAGCCTTCACACTCTCATGGGGAACCGCCGAATAAGAGGCAGACTCGGAGAAAGAGTGAGAGACGCTCTGTTCAATTACCTCTGTGTTGGCCCTTCCTCATGGGGCCCCGCTGTGTGGCCCTTAATCCTATCCTAAGGAGCCAGACCCAGGTGTGAAGAGCATTAGAAGGAAACAAAATATTTAAAGTGTTTTTAAGGACAAGCACATACAAAAGAGATATTTGTTTTGTTTTCAGTAAATATATGTAAACATCCTTAATCAATTTACTTGAAAACCAAAATGGCAAAGGATATAAAAAAAAATTTCTTCTTAAAAAATAATTGAATTTATTATTTTCCACTATCAAATTCTTGTTTATGCTTAAAACAAGGAAACATATTTTAAATGTATTGTGTTGTAAACGTTTTCTTTTTTTTTTTATTCTGCTATAGTTGCTGAAGGAAAACTTTGTGAAATAGTAGGTAGGATTTTTATTCATTTTGATAAAAATGAAATAATTGACTGAGTTACCTCATTGAGAGAAATGAGAATCATTTGGCTTTAGTCTTTGTGGGCCTCATTATTTGGGTTTAATCAGAGGATTTCAAAGAGAATATAAGATCAAATATCAAACATGTTCAGCTGTCGAGATACACACAAAACGCGTTCATTTGTTTGTTCCTCTAAATTTCCTCCTAACACAAGTTGAATAACATCAATGTAAAAAACACTGCCGATCCTTTGTAATTTTTAAGGCATGTCTTTAAGTCTGCAAATGTGTTCTTTTTGTAAATAAACCTACACGCCAGATTTCCACCTCACCTCAGGGGCAACAAAGCAATGCGTTTTAAATGGGGAGAAGAAACAACATTTGATCAGGGTCTAATCACAAATTTCACTCTACGATGCTTTTAATATTTCAAG
>NW_015505387.1:4921-7463 GCF_001515645.1 Sinocyclocheilus grahami | reverse complement strand
GCAATATGTTAATGCGGAAAGAAAGGGGGATTAATCCCTAAATGTATTCAATCAAATGAAATGAAATAACATATATTTGAAAGTGTAATTTTTAACACACCTTATTATTTCAATCCCGGTAATTGAAACTGCAATCCCGGCAACTTGTATTAAATTAATGTGTGGCAAACGGCACCTTTCGTTTGCCAAGCCTGAGTGAGTTCCTGCATGAATTGAATTGAATTATTCCTGTTGCCCAATATATTATTAATCATCTATATTGATTTCTGAACTCCCTTGCTGCTTGTGGATATGCAAATCCGACCATGGCAATATTGGGGTGGGATCATTTGAATGGAAGCCCATTATTATTTTATAAGTAAATTTTAATGTGGACTCAATTAAAACTCAGTGAGTGGAACAGTTAAATTGGCCCAAGGTATAGGCTCCTTGCGTACAGGCGCAGCACTAGGATGAATCAGTTAGTACAGATCAAACTTATACTCATCTGTAGAGAGAAAGAGTGGGAAGCTGCAATCTAATCAGATCGGCTCTCAATGAAGGAGCCGTTTTTAGTGATTTTCTCCAGCCTAGGTGCCTAGGTTGCAATGAAATGAAATAGTCATTTGGTCATTTGGACTCACTCAAATAAGTCTTTGAAGTAAAGAGATGTGATCCTGTCCGTGCCTCAAATTAGACTAGGCTGTGATTGTCGATATTATGTGAAGAATAGAAGAAGAATATGAAAGAACCAATGCATGAATAACTATAAAGACAATCTAATTAGTTAAAAAGTGATCAAACATTATTATTTATGGAATAGTTAAGGAATTAACAATAAGGAATAGTTCACCCCAAATTGAAATTTTTTAGAAAATGTACTCACCCCTTGGGCCATCCAAGATTATCTAAGATGTAGATGAGTTTGTTTCTTCATCTAAACATATTTGTGACCCTGGACCACAAAACCCTTGATCCTTTAACATAACCTTTATCCATTAATAAAATCATAGTTGTACTCACTCATAAGGGAACTACACTTTTGACAGAAGACTGTATTAAAGCTTATATTTCAAAGGATGTTTCAGGGTTTCTTTTGTGAATGTCATTCTTCATCTCCGGCTTGAATCTGCTAACAAATCATAGCAAAGATGCTATTTATGATAAGAGGCCTATATTTAAATCCCTTAGCCAAAGTAATAGTGATTGCCTTAGCAATTACTATTAGCAAAATATTTCTCAAATATAATTAATAAGAACTCAAACAATCCTAATATTTTATTTAATACGATTAATAAAGTGATTTTCCCTGCGCCTACTAGTTGTCTCGAGGCTACTCAAAAGATGTGTGAGGATTTTTTGCAATTCTTTGTAAACAAAGTTGATAATTTTCGGTCACAGATTAGACCAGTAACGACCTTTCATTCTGAGTTAAATCATCAGAGTTAATTTAGTAGCTTTGAACCTATTTCTTTACCTCAGTTGGAGCATATATTAAGGCACACTAGACCTGCTGCACATCCGTCTGATCCTCTTCCTCCTCGGCTGTTGTTAAAATTGTTTGATCTTTTAGGTAAAACTCTTCAATCTCTTTTTAATAGTAGTTTAATTAATGGAAATGTTCCTGCTTGTTTTAAACATGCAGTAGTGCAGCCACTTCTTAAGAAACCAAATTTGGACTATACTGTTTTAAGTAATTACCGACCTATATCAAAACTACCTTTCTTTTAAAAAATTTTAGAGAAGGTTGTTCTGTCTCAGCTTGTCATATTTAGATATGAATGCTGTTATAGATATGTTCCAGTCAGGTTTTAGATCTCTTCATAGTACAGAATCCGCCCTTCTTAAGGTTTTTAATGATATTTTATTGACAGTTGATTCAGGAAAGGTAGTTATTCTTATTTTACTTGATCTCACAGCTGCTTTTGATACCGTTGATCATGGTATTTTATTGCAGCGTTTGGAAGATGTTGGTGTTAAGGGTACTGCCCTAGAGTGGTTTAAGTCATATCTAAAAGATAGATCTTTCTCGGTTTGTCTTGGAGATCTGTGTTCTACATCAGCTAAATTACATAGTGGTGTGCCACAGGGGTCTATACTTGGGCCTATTTTATTTTCATTATATATGGGCCCTTTGGGCTCAATTTTTCGTAAATATAATATTATGTATCATTTATATGCAGATGACACTCAGTTATATATCCCAATAGATCCAAATGTTTCTCAATCCTTTGATGGACTTGCTCAGTGTTTAGGCGAGATAAGAGCCTGTTTGGCAAGCAATTTTCTTCATCTTAATACAAATAAGACTGAGTGTGTTGTTTTTGGACATTCTTCTGCTTCTAAGGAAATTATAAGTAGGTTGGCCACTATGAAAATAAGTGTTTCAGATCATGTTAAGAATTTGGGTGTTATAATGGATTCAATTTTAGTTTTAGATAAACAGGTTACTAGTGTTGTGAAGGCTGCCTTTTATCAACTCTAGAAATAGAGTAGAGAGAAATAGAACTTTAGAAATAGAATTATTTCTAAACTGAAAACATTTCTCTCTTTTAAGGACCTA
>NW_015505387.1:0-1216 GCF_001515645.1 Sinocyclocheilus grahami | reverse complement strand
ACACACACACACACATTAAAATAGCTACTGGTGTTGTCCTGCAAGAGCAAAGTATGTTATTTTACAAACGAAGTCAGCTGCATAAGTTCGCCTGTGATATTGACAATATTAAACCTAATTGCTGAGCTTACTCAAGTGGTTTATGGCCGATTACTGCCCTAAGTCATTTAACTTTCCTAATTTCATTTTCGTGCGCGTCTCCTGCTGTGTGTTCTGTTACAACTGAAAGGTGCATGAGAAAATCACATCAGCTCTGAGCAATCAAGTTCATAATTTCCCATAAATCAGCAGTGTAACATCAACCGGTCAAGTTTTATAGAGATGCTGCAAATGCCAAAGCACTAAGCCAGAAATATCACAGAATAATAAATGGAAAATGCTTCAGTTATAGACTCGGTTGGGGATATACTGAAATCTTTCATAGACAAAAGAATGTAAAAGTGGTTCTAGATAGCATTATTTAGCTCAAGGGTCAATCACAGAGCTGATAGAACATTCTGTGCTAAAATCTCTATGTATATATCATGCATTCACATTGCCTTACAATTCACTATGTATGTGGGTCAAAGACGAAAAGGGGTTTTCAAGAATCAAAACAATAAAAGTTTAATACAACTTTAAATATTTTGGTTTTATGTACATTAGAATGTGCCCTGTTAGATTTTTTTTCTGAGCAAAAATAATCCCTATCAAACATTTTTAAGAAGACACCCATTAAAATGTTATTCAGTGTAAAAACAGTTCATATAACAAAAAATCTTGGCAGGCATATTTAGATCAAAAATCATTAGATGACATTAAAAAACTAAAAGGATCACAATGCAGCCCCCAAAACTAATGAATTGTAATTTTGAATCTTCACCAGTCTTTGCCATCCTTCAAACAACTAGGTCTTACCCATTTGTCAGCAAGATGTTTTTAATAATTTAAAATATAATAAAATTTAGTATGATCACTTTTTCTTTTCTTTTAATGAAAAATAAAATTTTAAAAATTTAATTTGATGTGGAGAGCAAAATGTGGCATCTCATTTTTGACCCATGTATGTAATTATATATATATATATACAGGTGCATCTCAATAAATTAGAATGTCGTGGAAAAGTTCATTTATTTCAGTAATTAAGGCTAAGGCAAACGACTAGGGCTAAGGCTAAGGACTAGGGCTAGAAAAATGACAAGGGCTCCATAAAGTAGCTATCTCTAGGGGAGTGATA
>NW_015505386.1:2396013-2396681 GCF_001515645.1 Sinocyclocheilus grahami | reverse complement strand
TATATATATATATAATATATAGCTCAAACTGCTCTACTTCACACTTCAATATTTAAGACAAATTTTTAATAGTTTAGAATACAAAAATTCTAATATTCATCAGTGTTCTTCTCTCAGCTAGAGATTATTTCAAGATACTTCATCACATGAATGATAATGGCTCCAGAAATGCCTGTTCAATGGCCTGCATTACATTGTCTTCTGACAAACACATTACACTCGGTGCTAATAGATCACAGTGCCTGACATCTCTGATCCAAAAGAATCTATTTAAAGCCAATATCACAGACGCATCCTCCGTCATTTTCATTTCAAGAGGCATGGGCATTGTAACACTGGACATGAAAGCAAGCTGCTTTCAATTAGCTGGCAGATTAGCACAAAAGAGCGAGCCACACGACTCCCACTTTGCTTTCAGTGTTTACACGGGACTGATGAGGGAATAAAGTAAAACGTCTCTCCCAGATGAGATCACTATGATAAAACTTCTTTTCACTTCTCCTTATTACAGTCCCGATGTATGGAATGTGCTCATTGGCGCGGATACCGAGGGTGGCTGGAGTTTTTAGGACTGCTGCCAGGTCTTTATCAAATAGCTGATGAAAATGAACTTCGAAATCCAATTAGCCCAAACCTTTTTGGCAGCCACGACCCAAATAATGACAGAC
>NW_015505386.1:2393657-2395895 GCF_001515645.1 Sinocyclocheilus grahami | reverse complement strand
GAATAAAGGACCCAACTCTATAATCAACAAGCTGGAGTTTCCAGGCCCCTCTCTGGTGGCCCCAGGCCAACAGGAAGTGGCGAGGACATGCGTGGAGGGCAACCAGAGCCAATTAAAAAACAGGGAGTGCTGAGCATGTTGTAGCTAACGAGCTCCTTTCCTTGACCTCGCTCACCTTTTGACCCCACAGTGCCCCTTCCCCTTCCCGCGTGACCACAAGGTCTACAAACACATGCTTTGGTTTCGGAAACCTGACCACATTCCCTTTTTGTCTCTCTGTAGGCCGATGGCGACGTTCCACTGAGCTAAAACATACCCACCACAAGTAAAATGAGTCGGTAATTTATTGGGTTAATTCTATCGCCACTTGCCGTAATGGGGCCGCAAAAGTTGTTTCCAAGAACTCGGGACAATAAATAGCCTCCAAATTAATTGGGAGAATTTATGAAGCCATGGGATGCACTGCGACCCAACCAATATAATTAAGTGTGGCCAGAAGTAATAAGGTTTGGCTTTGGGGCGTAACTGGAGCTTTAGTAAAGTGATGTCAATAAAAAGTGAATAATTAAAGAAAAAACACACACACCTGAAATGAGCCTGGCTAAACCCTCAACCCTAATGAAACAACAAAAGACCGAGCCAGCGATCGTCTCCCTCTGCCCGCTAAAGAAGTGGTCTTGTCATTGGGGCTCTCCAAACATGGACCATATGTGAGTTCAGTGCTGGCAATCAGACTCCATTATGAAGCAGGCGGCTGAGTTCATCAGGAAAAAATTAGCCCGCCACTCAGTCGAGCTCTCCCATTGGCCAGTCACGCGGAGCGCTGCGTTTGAGGGCACCCCAGACATTCCTGTGGATAATCTTTTCCATTCCTCTGCTCGCTGCAGCAAGAAGAGCCCAGATTGCAGCACAAGGACGGCATTGTGAGGCCCTCTCCGCAGCCGTTTTTTAAGTGCTCCCTCTTGCGCACTTCATTCGAGCGCTTTTCTTTAAAAAATAATATTAATAAAAAACTGAGTGCCTTTGAAACGAAGTTGGAACTGAAAGACGACGCCGTGTTTCTCACGGCCCCTTTCCAGTAAGACTATGTTTTGTAAAAAACCCTAAAAAATGTAAAAACCACTGGAAGCCGAAGTGCTGCCACATCAGGGATTCAAATCTCCCCGGGTGACGTTCGTTCTCCTGCTTCGTTCGCCAACAAACCCATGTCATCCTCCTCGCTCTAATGTGTGATTTTGGTCACCATGGTACAAGCAACAAGCTAAGACTGGATCCTCGCGCTCTGAAGAGATTTACGGAAACACATTCCCTAATTAGAAACACGGCTATTACTACTTCTATAAACGAGCGACTCCAGTTAGGCTAGCCACCACACCAGACCGCAGGGTTTCCACAGTAACCGTGAACAGACTGCTGAGCACCACGCAGGGTTTTAAAGACTGGTTCTCCACAAGCTCTATTATGGGCTTTGGAAAAGACAATATGTAGACAGAAATCATTTTTATAGGCAACCCCATTTGTGTTGCCAAAGCTCTCTGGAGCGTCTTAAGACCACCACGCCAGCTTGCGGAAATATTTAACAGTTTTACAAACAGAACGACTTCTGAGCGAATGGCTCCAAGTAAAGCAACTACGCCAAAGAATCCTCTCTGTATACGATCTATAAAAGTAGCCCTTTGTTGTGAGTGATGTGTGCTGTCTGTAGTAGCTATTGAAAGATGCATGCCATGCCTTTCAGGGTTGAGAAGTATAAAACATGCATTCAAACACATGGGTACGTGAGGGATAAAAGAACCTTAAACTTGTGCTTCTAAGCAAATATTTAACCCTATGGGACTTTTGTAAAAATGGATTTAATAAAATACGCCAAGATGTGACTGTCAAAACCAATCCTTCTTAAAAAACAAAATCAAAGAGATGAATCGAAATGGTATTTACTTTTAATGGCATATGGATGAGGTCTCCCACAAAGCACCTGGCACATGAGTGGGGCCACTTTTATAAATATACAGCAGTGGTTCTCATCTGGTGCTGGAAAAGGGTTGAATATATGTTCAGAAGGGGAAAAAAAATCGATGCTAAATGCAACTAATTCATTAAATGCAAGCAGCCAGTCATATAATTGTGCATATATAGAATAGCAAAACAAATTGGCTTATCAATTTTTAAAAGTAAACATTTTACGTGTTGATTATGTTGGTAACACTTTACTTGAAGGGGTGTGCATAAGACTGACAT
>NW_015505386.1:2392282-2393034 GCF_001515645.1 Sinocyclocheilus grahami | reverse complement strand
GCTGGAATGTGCCGTAACGCTGCCCCATAAGGATCCCTCAGAGGACGCCAGTTGCTAACATGTCCATCAGCCCTTTAAACTAGCATAACAAACTGTAAATCACACACTTTAAGACCAAAACATATGAAGGGGACCAGACACTAATTCAGATTAGAGGGTGTGTTTGTATGTGCACACAAGATGTGTCTTGTTTCTTACAAACGCAGACATATTACAAGACCAGACATATTCGGCATGAGTTATAGCCGAGTACAGTGGAAATTCGTTTAGGGCTCTAAATATGACTTCAATGCATTGATTTATGCATGTATCTTTAGTGTTCTTCAAAGTAAGAACCATGAGGTTTCATGGGAACAGTTGACGCACACAAAAAAGCAGGATTATTTTATGGTGGAGATACACAGCTGCCAAAAGAGTTATTGCTGAAAGTTTATGCGCTGTGGAGAGCATAAGCGATTGTGCAGTTCTCAATATGCATAGGTTACCTGTAGAAAGCCTGCGTTGATGAAGAGCACACATTCCGCTGAAACACGTGCATGCTTCTGCCCGTCCTCTCTGAGGTGACGGTGGTATCGAGCACTGGGGTTTCAGGAACCCTACGGGAAAAACACATGAGGATGGACTTTTACTACATGCATCATAATGATTCATAATGACAAAGTTAATTAATCAATTCATCAACATAATTGCAATGTTGTAATTAATGTAATATTAATAAATAACTTTAATTTGCACAAAACCAATGCAACATG
>NW_015505386.1:2389425-2390141 GCF_001515645.1 Sinocyclocheilus grahami | reverse complement strand
AAAAAAGTGAACAAACCATAAAAATGTCAACATAATATTTGAAATAATGTTTAAACCAATGATAAAAATGAGAGAGCAAAATAAGACCACTCTATGCTAGCAGACAGACTGACATTTGACGATCTAACTTTTGCTATGGTCTACTTTCACAAGTCAGCTGAGGATGCGTGATGACTCACAGAGCCAATGAGAGACAGGATGAGCGAGCTTGCGCTGAATGTGCACCGAATTATCTTAAAAAGCTCGTAGACCTTTCAGATCGGAGCGAACGTGAAGAACGAAGGGCAGTCGCATCCCCCCACTCTGGTCCCTGCTCAATAAAGCGTCTTTACTTCCACCATGAAAAACATGTCATTCCAGATGAGCTCAGCCAATGACATTTTAAACAGGCACAGGGATATTGAATTAGTTCCCCAGAATAAGCTGGCTGGGATGCTGATGCTCTGGTCAAAGAGGGGGGGAAGGGACAGGAAACGGACGGATGAACTGCCTGTTAGGTGCCTGCAGCAGATGTTTGATTAAAATGACAAAAACGTGGAAATGTCAGAGAGAGATGAGGAACCTTAAAAATGATACCAAGGCGAGGTAATACAGACAATGTGAGAGAAAAGAACTGTGAAAACAGCTGGAGAAAGTCATGAACAGCAACAAGCAAACTTTTACTTTGCCCAAAAAATAACCCAAAGAACTACAATTCACAAACAAACAAACAAATA
>NW_015505386.1:2378533-2388512 GCF_001515645.1 Sinocyclocheilus grahami | reverse complement strand
AGTTTACTGGAGGGGAAGATTATCAGTAACTCAAATTTCCTCACAAATCATATGAATAGAGTCTGAAAATAGCATTTGAGTCTTAGAGCTGACTTGTTTTTGGTCATTTTTGTTCAGTGTGAACAGTATGGAATAAGCAAAAGAACAACATAAGGGAGTTAATACGATAGAATTGTGAACTCTCTTTAAGAAGGTGCTGAATATTAATGCTCTTCCATCTAAATGATACAAATAAGCTGGTTTGAAAAAAAAATGGAATAGCTGAAGTATGCATCAATGAACAATCAGCATCATGTGAAAACCACAAGAGACTATAGGAAATTGTTAAATGTATGAGCATAAGTCTGATTATATATCAGGTGATTAGTCATTGCTTATTGGAGAATTTGCACAGATTAAAGTGTAAGCCTATTCGTAAATGCAGCAGAAGTCTGGTAGATGCAGTAAAATGAACAGCACATAAAAGATATTAAGTTTTCACACTTCTGCTTTCTAGGTAGGGCTGGGCGATTTCCCCGATTTTATCGATTAATTTGAATTTATTGTTTTGCAACGATTTTATTTATTTTTTAATCGAGGAATCGCGATTTTCAAGAGAAATATGACCAAATGTTAGAATTAGACACTTTGACAATATGCCGGTGATAACAGTAAAGAGAAAAGAACGATCCAACCACATGTCGGCGCACGTGATTAACCGCTCACGTGTGACGCGCTCTGTGAAGGACCATTAATATAGGCTAAGCGCCATTCACACAGAACGCTTTTGTGTTGACAAAGATGCGACGCGGGCATTGGAATAGGTAAAACATGCAAGACGATGGGAGTGAACTTCTTTTAACTTTAGCGCAGTGTTTTTAGAATGGCGTTTCATGCATGAGACACTGCAAGAGCGCAACAGTCAAACACATCCATGTTCACACAGAAAAAACAATGGAAAAGCAGCGCAATCGAATAAAAAACCTGTAAAGAACTACTACTTTATGTCTGATATTTCATGTTTGCATCATGGTGACAGGCTGAAAGCTGCTGTTGTTTTTAAAGAACATTTATAGTAGGGCTGTGCGATATTGAAGAAAAATGCGATACCTTGTTAAAAATGCGATATCCGATATTGCTTAAAGTGTGTAAAATCAATTTAAATGATATTTTAAAATATTTAAAAATGAAAATCATATAACCAATTTGTTTCACATTCTTTCTTGGAAAATAAAGAATCACTATAACTTCTGAAAGTGACCAGCAGTGTTTTAGCATTACTTAAAAAGTAATGTCACAAATCAGAAAATGTCATTTTAACATCAGTGTGAACATACAAACAAAAAAATTAATGACACTAATTTTATATCATTGTAACTTTGCTTTCCACACAAAAACTATAGTCTGAGAAAGTTCAAACATGATTAAAGGCAAGTTAACAGTCAGTAAAAAAAAAAAAAAAGAAAGGAAAAAAAAAAGAAATACACAATTTACAAGCATAGATAAAATAAACAGTAGTATTCAGGTACAGAAATTTAATAATTAAGTGTAAAATAACACTGCATTGTGTTCACTGTATGAATTAAATTTAGATTAATCTTTGTTATAGCTGTGTAACAAAGATTACACGCTGCGTGAGATGCGGCTTGTGCGCGCGCTTCAGGTGTGAGTCAGACAACAAGACGAGACGGCAAAGAGTTGTTTTCTACAACTTATTGCACTTAACTCTTTTTAACGTCAAGCAATTCTCTACTATATGCGTCGAACTAAAACTTTGAACTTTTGAAACGTTTTGATTTAAGTAGCCTATTATTAAAATGATAATGATATCGCACGCCGTTGCGATATGCATATTGCGATATTTACATAATTTTGATATATCTTGCAGCCCTAATTTATAGTTAATAAAAGTCTACTGGTGTTATACCTTCAGTCATTTTCAGAATCAGAATCAGAAAGAGCTTTGTTGCCAAGTATGCAAGGAATTTGTTTTAGTAACATAAGCTTCCAGGACACAGAGACAACAACACCACACAGACAATAAAAAATAAGATGAGAATAATAATAAAAAAAAAGAGTAAATATTGAAAAATAAATCGAAAAATAAACAAATTGTATGTACAGTTGTGCTATAGATGATAGAATGGAATAGAATAGAATGAAATGCAGGGATGTACAAGGATGGAGGTGGTAACAAATAAATAAGGTTATTGCACATTTTTATTGCATAATGTGGGGAACATTTAACTGTTCATGCACACAGACAATAAAAAATAAGATGAGAATAATAATAATAATAAAAAAAAGAGTAAATATTGAAAAATAAATCGAAAAATAAATAAATTGTATGTACAGTTGTGCTATAGATGATAGAATGGAATAGAATAGAATGAAATGCAGGGATGTACAAGGATGGAGGTGGTAACAAATAAATAAGGTTATTGCACATTTTTATTGCATAATGTGGGGAACATTTAACTGTTCATGAGGTAGATTGCCTGGGGGAAGAAACTGTTCTTGTGCCTGGCTGTCCTGGTATTTGCGACTCTGAAGTGCAATAATCAATCTATCGACTTATCGCGCAATATATGTACATGACCTCAATAATTTTTGGTGACGCAATATATCGCCCATTATATTTACTTAAAAATTAATGTCAGCGTGTTTTTACATTCCACTTGCGCCTGTGTCTTTTGCAGCTTCTCGTACATAACGTGGTGTAGTCATAAGGTACTAGTTCAAATTTAAAAAATGCTTCTACAAAAAAAAGTTTCATCTGAAGATATGGCCTTGTTTATGGATCTGTGCCTTTTTGCATACGGACATCTGACTGCTAAGTAGTGGATTGTGTTTTTCAGCAATAGTGTGCACCCTTAATTTACAGAGAAAAGAAGGTCCGGGAAAAATCTGTAGATGGAAACATCGCCATAAAAGTGCATTTTTCTTTTTTTTGTACTTGTTACTTTGCACTTTTTGTTAGAAATGTTTTATTTACTATTTATTCAAGTTTTTTTAAGTTATCTAATATTTTGATACTTAATTTCCTCTAAATATTCTTAAATTAAAAGTGTGTTCCTCACTCTGGATGTATAGTTCTTGAAGGGTGGGCAGGGGAGCACCAATAATCCTTTCAGCAGTCTGAACCGTTCTCTGTAGTCTTCTGATGTCTGATTTTATAGCTGAACCAAACCAGACAAGTTATTGAAGTGCACAGGACAGACTCAATGAAGGCTGAGTAGAACCGTTTTAGCAGCTCCTTGACTTTTGAGATTTTCTAAAAGAATTTTCCTCGTATTATTTCTGAACACATAATATGCATAAGACAAGTTTGTACAATATGTAGTTGTAGTTTTTGCATCTTTTCTGCAAAAGATATTTAACAAGTGATTTGTTTAATATTTACATCATGTTGACAACTTCATGTGTGCTGCAACTAGAGGGTTGATAAAGAAAAAGTAACTTGAATCATGTTGTAGAAACATTTTCAAGTTGACTAGTTAAAAATCGTAAGTCTAAACCAGGGCCTAATGGTGAACTCACATACTCCCTGGTGTTGAGCCATGGTGCTCATGAAGGACACACAAGTTTGAATCTGGCTCTGAATCTCCCTTCCTGACCGTCTAAACCAAAAAAAGCACTGTTCATGAAAATTCAGATTTTGTTAGACCACAGGGACACAAGGGTCACAAGGCCATAGTGTGAGATGGGACCTGCTTGAAACAGCTTGAATTCCAGTTGTTGTAGTTTCAAGAGTTATTATATTTAAACTCTCGCTGTGGACACACGTGCCAAATGCGGTTGTCTTAACCATGTTTCCTTGTTCTCTCCTGGCCTATGAGTGTATTCCACTGTGGTGTCCAAAAATGAACTTCAGATGTTTGCTTTCCACTTACAGAAATAATCAGGTAGAGAAGCCTCTCATTAGATTCAATTACCGCACTGACAGTTACGCTACATCTGACGGACGCAACCTCCACGGCGCTTTAATCAAAGCCCATCAAGGATGACAGCCTGACTTTGTTGGGTCTCCTGGTTAAACCCCAAAAGCTACTAACTCTGATGTATCTGGGAATCAATGACGCATGGACACTTTCGTTCTCTTTCATTGGAGAACGCATGCCTTGGAAGCTGATCAGCATGAAGGAAATGTCAAACCTTTGCACAGCAAACTGTCCGTTTCGACTAGAAACCTTCTCCCTGCACCTTTCCGTCAAGCCTTTGTTCTCTCCTCGGAAATAACCCATGTGACGTCGCAGACTGTAACGAATTTTGACTTCACGTTCAGTCAGTGAAACTAGGTTTCCAAGGGGATTGAAAAGGAGGACAGTATCCAGAGGTCAAGATAAAAGTGAAAGACATAAAACACAAGGAGGACTTGAAAAGCTTTACATTTTACGTGAAGTTGTAACACATTCAGGCTTTTTCCTCACAGTGAAGGTCCCCACAGGAGGCGTAACCCTACCTCACGCTGAAATTCCAGCCTTAACAAGGCCACTGCTGAGACCACAGGTGTTCCGGCTTGAACAATCAAAGAATAAAAAAAAAAAAGACGGGACAGGTCACATGGCCTGACACCAGGTCTGCCTGCTGGCCCCACACGGAGTGCAGTGGTTTTAGGTGTCAAGTCAAAGGCCATTCTCAGACCCCACTAAGCTCATATCATCAGGTGCTTGCTGTTTTAAACTAAATACCACATTCACCCCCTGCCACACTAACTGCCCATGAACCCATCACCACCAACCTTCCTGTGCCAGCCTTTTTAGACTTCTTACTAAGCCACATCCCTCTACAGAATAGCCGAGTATCACAATAAAATATATTAAGCAGAAAAGACATTTGACACAGGACTGAGTAAACTAGCTATGAGAATTAGTCTAATTAATCAAAACGTATTTCATATTATGGCCAACAGCTCATAAATTGCTATTATTAAAATGCTATTCAATTTTGTCTACACATAAATAAGTTATATAAGGTTTATATTATATACAATATAATACAAATGATCATTATTATTATATTGTATATAATACTAATAATTATTATTATAATGATCATTATTATTATATATAATATAATAATAATAAATTATTATTATTATATTGTATACAAGAATTATTATTATTTATATAATACTTTATTTTCTAACGCTACAAGTAAATAGCACTGGTAATCAAAATCAATCACAATATGATCACAATATGTCCAATATATACAACAAAAAATAAATAAAAAATATAAAATAAAATGATAAAAGATAAAACTGTTAGATAAACAATATGGTACTGCTGTAATTTGAACGGCATGATGAAGCGGATATCGTCCTCTTTTGGAAGGCCAAACAAAGTAGTTTCGCTTTCACAACGAAACACACAGCGTCTCCACGACATGGCGGCGGCGGCAACAACAATACTACAGCGAGAATAAAAGTTACGCCTTCTTTCTTTGCGTGAACATTTGGGCGGTGTTATGCAAATCTTCCCACACAGTGACGTAGACATGTGGGGGCGTGTTTAAATGAGGCATTTTAGGAGGGCGTGGACAAGTCTTAACTTTTATAAAGAATATCTCTTTATCTCGTTTGTGACTTTAGTCTTTGCAACTTTAGGGATCTTATCTATGCACGAACAGCTTGTAACACTCCAAAGAGAAAGGAAAATTTGAAATAGCACCATATGACCCCTTTAAAAATTCCTTGTTTTGCATCTCTATTTAACCCTCTCCAGCTTTGTATCCACAACCTAGCAACACGGGTCTTCAAAAAAAAGGGCTTAACACTAGTGGATGTCTTCAGTTGGCTGAAATGATGCGTTTTCTCTAAATGACAAAGTGTGTGTTTGAGTGTGGTTCTGTGTAGGTGTGAAAGGGTTGTGTCACTAACAGTTTTGACCACAGACGTTACTCTCTGTCTCACATTGAACATTCATTCTGAACAAGGCACGGACTCAGCAGACACCCTCAAGACCACAGTCACACATGCTGTATCTGACTGCTGTTTGTCATGGTGCGGTCTCGCTGTGTATTTGGTTTCTGTATATTTGCATTGTCATACATTTTTCACAATTTTTTACATTTTTGCAGTGATACATTAATTAGCGACCTGATCAATGTATTATAAAGTGAACATGATATGGCTAATAATAATATTTTAAATATAAATCGAATTATGTCATTATAATGGGGTGGAGGGACAGCATTTGAGAAAGAAAGACAGAGAGGATAGAGAGAGGAAAAAAAGAGAGACCGATAGAGAGAGGAGGGGCCAGGAAGGAAGGAGGAGGCAGTGGTAATGAGGTTAAGGGGGAGATGTTAAAGATGGCTTCTGTACATCAGGGCCAGGCCTGGTGCGGGGCGCATACTGGAAACAAGGGCTTTACTTTCTGCCCAACGCTTCGAAAAGTTCCTTGGGCAAACAGCATAATCAAATTTGTGTGATTGGACTCAGTGAAGAGAGAGCTTTCTTTGATGAAAGCGGAGACAAGGAAGCGTTTAAAATCCTGTACCATTACTGAACACATGATAGGAGTCTGATCTGGAGAAAAGAGAGCGAGAGACATGCTTATAAAAACTGATTTATTTTTATATTTACATTAAGTCAAACTGACCCTAATTTGATTCCAAATAGGCCTGTCGCAATAATCAATATATCGACTTATCGCGCAATATATGCATGACCTCAATCATTTTTGGTGACGCAATATATCGCCCATTATATTTACTTAAAAATTAAATGTCACCATGTTTTGTACATTCCACTTGTGCCTGTGTCTTTTGCAGCTTCTCGTAATTAACATGTAGTTGGTGCTAGTCCAAATGTAATTTTTTTTTTTAAATGTCTCTACAAAACAATAAAACCAGTTTCATCTGCAGATATGATCTTGTTTAGGGATCTGTGCCTTTGTGCATACGGAGATCTGACTGCTAAGTAGTGATTGTGTTTTTCAGCAATAGTGTGCACCCTTAATTTACAGAGAAAAGAAGGTCAGGTAAAAAACCTGTAGATGGAAAAATTTCTATACAAGTTCTTTGTGCATTTTTTTTTTCTTCTACTAGTTACTTTGCACTTTTTGTTAGAAAATGTTTATTTACTATTTATTCAGGTTTTTTAAGGAATCTAATATTTTGATACTTAATTTCCATGATCTATATATTCTTAATTCTTATTAAAAGTTTGTTGTCATTTGGAAGTGTGTAGGCCTTCTTGCATTATTATGCTGTTACATTATGATTATATATTCAGTGGCAAAAAATGGTCTTTAAAATTACAATAATATCGCTTATCGCAATTATTTCTGGGGCAATATATCGCACAACAAAAAGTTGTTATCATGACAGGCCTAAATCCAAATGAACAATGATGAAATACAGCTAGTAGTTAGGAGTGGGCTGAGGTTGCAGAAGATGACCTGTGCTCCACAAGTACATCCTGTTATATGTCTAAATGGGCTAAGCTTGCTGCAAGCTGCATCATTAGACAGAACATTAACCCTATCACTATCCATCCGGTATATTGCTTGGTCAAACAAATAACTTGTATGTAGGAAACACACTTTGACTGGAAACGTGCAACAGCTACTGTTTAAAAGTTTGGGGTCAGTAAGTTTTTTTTTTTTTTTTTAATTGAGCAAGAATGCATTAATTGATCAAATTTACAGCAAAGATATTTATTTTGTTACAAAAGATTTCAGTTTTAATTAAATGCTGTTCTTTTTTTGCATCTCAGTTTTCACAAAAATTCAGTTAAATGTTTTCAAAATTGTTTCTTGAGCACCACATCAGCATATTAGAATGATTTCTGAAGAATCATGTGACACTAAAGTAATGGATGCTAAAAATTCAGCTTCAATTGCATTTTACTATTTGAAATTATTAAACAATTATTTTAAACCGTCATAATATTTTACTACTGCTGTTTTACTTTTGATCAAATAAATGCAGCCTTGGTGAGCATAAGAGACTTCTAGCAAAAACATTAAAACTTACCAACCCAAACTTTTGAAGAGTAGTGTACTAATCAAAATTGAGTGATACTCTTCTGTTATACGTCTTTAAAAATATCTCAAACTGATAAAAACTGTGGTATCAAACAGGAAATAGTAGCTTCTCCACAGAGTAATCCAAAAACACTAAAGTTGGGCTTGTTAGCTTAAGTCTGCAACACTTAAATTAAAAAAAACGATGACAAAGTTCAAAGTTCCTTCTGATATCTAGGGCTGGATTCCTACTGAGAATATAGCATATAATTAACACTTAGCTAGCCGTGAGGGGATGGGGGTTTATTTCAAACTCACAATCAACGTTTCACCATAAAGTTGCATACTGAAAAAAAAAACATCCAAATTCAATATTAGTTGAGCGCTGCATGCATAAACAGAGTGCGACCAGTATAGTCTGATTCACAAAGAAATTACTCCTATGAGTGGGTTCTTTTAATGAATCATTTAAAACCGAACTTCAAGTTATCAGTACTGTCGTATGCCTTTATGTGCTTTCTAGAACATCAACATTTTGGTGCCTGTTCCCTTGCCTTATATGGACTGATAGGAGGTGTGGTATTTTTCTAAAAATGTTCAAGTCTGATAAGTAGGCCTATACTTTGGTGCACCAACTAGATCTCAAAAACACACACATGCAAAATACTCAGTGCATAAATCTCAGTATATCAACAGGGCACCTGTGTCCACATCTCTCATATGATGGCAAACACACATTTATGCAAAGATAAAGAAATCTGAGCGTTTGTACTGCATGTCTGTTGACTGCATTGAGTCGCTGTGCTCACAATGAGAGCGAAACTAACCCGGCAGGTCAAGTGGGGCGGCACGAGGCAAGATTACGATCCAGACGAGGATTGCAAATAGTTTGCTGAGCAAACACTCCAGCCTACGAGCATGTGCTTGGAAATGACAGATGAAGAGAGGACCTCATGTGGAGCTCATAAGTGATGATGTTCATGTGAATCACTTCCTGCAGTGGCTAATCAGAGAGTGGACTTGAATGTGTGTATTTCATACCAACTTAACTGTAAAATGGAATAAAACGTGCTTTGGAATCAATGAGCGCTTTCAAGGACTATTTGAGTTATATTAAATAGCATGTTTTTTAGTTTAGATACCAACCAGATGTGCAAGTCTGAGTGAAAAAGCTGACACAAGTCTGCAGTCTTTATTGTTTTTCTCCATCTGCATCTCGCAGGCATCTGAAAACAGAAACATTAGCTGGCAATGTAAATAGAGTTGTGATTGCAAAACCACGCAGGTTGCCACCCCTATTGCGGCTGCCTGTTATTGAATCGAATGCATATCGATGATAAATGAAGCGCATGCTGTTTTAATGTATGTGGTAATGACATCAAATCCATTTTCTTGTAAAAAAAAGTGATTATAGCTCCTTGTAACCTGAAGCACAACAAAACAATGACTCAATGGACACACAATAAAAACTGGAGACAGAAAACATATGCAGATGCTATGGCTGGGTCAAGACGTAAATAAAGATTAGGGATGCACCGGTATCGGCCCGATACTGAGCTCCTGTACTCGTACTCGTTAAAATGCCCCGATACCAAACGCCGATACCACACAGCATGTGATAAGTAGGGCTGGGTATCAAGTTCGATACTTTTTAGGCACCGACCGAATTGCCTCGATACCATCGAGTATCGAAAAACGTCTTGTCGTTCGATACCTAAGGGGTTAATCTCATCAACGTCAGTGAGGCGCAGATCGATCAGTGTTTGACATTCGCGAGAGCGATGCGAAAACGTACGGAGCAGTCTGCTCATGGTACTATAGACTAATACACCGATAGGTCTGCACAGTCGGTCCGCGTCACGCGCCACACTCAGAGATGTGGCTCACACGTGAGTATTTAGTGTGAATGCGTCCCAGCCCCCGTAGCTGTAAGGCTACATTTACACTGGTGCGTTTTTGTTTTAAAATGAAAACGATCCTCGTCTTACTGGCGTTTCCACTGCATTTCAAGCCGGCTTTCCACTATC
>NW_015505386.1:2226318-2376073 GCF_001515645.1 Sinocyclocheilus grahami | reverse complement strand
CACACTCAGAGATGTGGCTCACACGTGAGGATTTAGTGTGAATGCTGTAAGTGTAGCTGTAAGGCTACATTTACACTGGTGCGTTTTTGTTTTAAAATGAAAACGATCCTCGTCTTACTGGCGTTTCCACTGCATTTCAAGCCGGCTTTCCACTATCTCCGACAAATGACAGACCGAAAGTCATTCATTTCCAATGGAGAGTAGCGCGGGAGCTGTGTAGAGTTCCAATCATATGAAGATGTCCGTTCATACTTCAAGACCGAAAGCGCGTGTTATGTGACCATTCATGCACACTGTAGCATCATGCTACATAAGACCAGGGTTTAAATTTGGCTGGGCCGTCTGGGGCTGAGCCCCGGCACTTAACGTTCTAGACTCCAGGGCTTGACATTAACTCTTAATTAACGCCAGACAAGTAACACGATTAAAACATCAGAAACCAAAAATAACTATGTAAACACCAAAACGCAATATTATTCTGATTTTATTACATTTAGAGTAAGTGGTGAATAGTGGATAACTAATGTATATAATGCATCTATTGACAGTATGGTTGCGCTGCTATGGTTGCGCTGCAAAATGGAAAGTTTTTATATTTAAAATACAGTTAGTTAGGCAACATCACACAACGTTTTCACCATTACGACTGTTTAATAGTTCTATAAAAATTCAATAAGCAAATACAATAATATTAGATAACCTCTGAGTCAGAGCAGCGATCATGGAAGAGAGAGCACAGGCAGACAGCGCTAGAAACTGCTAATGCTTATCAGTAAATCAGTGGAAAATTTATAGAAATGACGATTCTGTCTGAGCTAGGCGTTTTAAAACAAGCACGCACTAGTGTAAATGTAGCTAACAGATGTGTAAACTGAAGACTATTTGAGCTTTATTAAAACTATTTGCACTGATTTTTTGTTAGTTACATTTTGTTCCTTTGTGCAGTGGCTCAGGAGATGAGTCTTTGTGTCTGTATAAACATCAACAAGCTGAAAAATAAAACCAAAGTTTTTTTTTTTAGATAATGTAATCTTGTTCAAATAGATTTCATAAAATTGGTATCGAAAAAAGTATCATTCAGGAACCGGTATCGAAGTCAAGGTATCGGTATCAGTATCGAAAATTTTTGAACGATACCCAGCCCTAGTGATAAGTGCCATGTTCAGACAAAGAAACACAGACAACAGACAGCAGAGTGAAACTAACAGCCTGTGTGAAATGCGCTAGGCTGTACTGTACTGTACTGTACTGTCCCTCTCATTCTGCACCAGTTCAAATACGTGTGCGTGTTGCGCGTGTTTTGCTTACTTCATGAATGTTTCTGCATTATATGAGTGGCTTGATCTTTGATGTTCACTCACTTAGCACGCATCATTTGGATTAAAACTAAATCATAAATATAAGACAATTTATAAGGGCATTCACTATAAACGTAATTTATTTTCACCCTTAAGCATACACGACTTTCTGGCGAAAGTGAAACTAACAGCCTGTGTGAAATGCGCTAGGCTGTACAGTACTTGTCCCTCTCATTCCGCACCAGTACAAATACGTGAACGCGTTGCGCGTTTTGCTTGTTCCAAGAGTGTTTCTGCATTATATGAGTGGCTTTGGAAAAGAAATCGTTGTACGTTTCAGATGGAAAAAACGCGACTTCTATTTATGAAAATATCAGTTAGGAGATTTATAGGTTCCCTGCATTTTTACAGACTATATGCTGCCATTAAGGCTAAGGGTCACCCGACAAAGTATTGATAGTTGTGTAAATATTGACAGCTGTATGAATAATTTTTGGTTTATTGTAATCCATTACATACCTTTCTATCAAAGTTATCTAACATTATCAAGCTGAATTTGTTCTGACACAGTTTAACTATGAGTTCTTGTCATATTTTATTACCATTTTCTAAACTATAGCGAATAAACTGTGATAATGTGAGAAATGTTGAAGGTGTCTGAATAAATTTTGGTTTGACTGTATCTATTTGATAAATGAAGTTAACCAACTAACATTATACATACTCTTTTGGTTTCTGTACCCAATATTTTAATTTACAAATGCAATGAAAATATTGGTATCGGTAATCGGTATCTGCAAGTACCAAAAACAAAAGTATCGGTATCGGGCGAGTACTGGAAAAAGCGGTATCGGTGCGTCCCTAATAAACAGGTTTTCAAACTGGAGTCTGGGAAGCAATTTAAATTTTCAGAGAGAAACTGCATAAAAACTAAATAAATAAAGATAAAGATAAAATAATTAGATAAAAGTCAGTTACATAATTCTGAAAACTACAGGTTGTGTTTATAATTTAATTACCATCAAAATGTAAAAAAAACGGTTCGTAAGTTTATAATTTGTTTTTCTATAGAATAACTACAGTATACACTATAAAACTATAACTAGGCCTACAAAAAAAATTTACTAAGTTACCGACATCTGGTGAAAATGTCATGTCAACAGCACCTTTAGAAATATATTTACTGACAAAAATGGTGAAGTGTTCAATACTTATTTTACCCACTGTACACATGTTTATGTGTGTGTGTGTGTGTCTCTCTCTCGCTCTCTGTGTGTGTATATATATATATAAAATTTTAGCCGTTACACTGTCATCACAGTAAACTCTCTAAAACAAATGGTTCCTGTAAATGCGTTGATTTAAAACACTGTGAATGAACCATAAAATGATCAGTGTGGGTGGACATGACCCTAAGGCAGTGTAATTATACAGTTTTGGTCACAGACAAGCTAGTCATTCTGACCACCAAATTATATAATTTTGCACTTCCCTAGCAGATACATAGAATATTTTTAAAAAATCCTTTTCGTGGAGGCTATATGAAAAGCAAACGAAGGAGCTGAGTGAAGGAAGAATTGAAGGAGGATGGAATTCTGAGAGAGGGAGAGAAGGAAAACTAGGTCAAGTCACATGACTGAGCGATCAACTGTAAGCAGGATTACATTTCTACAGCATGTGCCCATTTACAAAACAAATGTTGACTGCAGCTTTATCTGTGTTTTGTGAAGGGCTGAGCCCAAGAATGAGGGGAAGGGAGCGGCTCCAGATCAGCAAGGTGCGAGAGACATCTGTGCTGTGTACAGCGAGTTAAACAAACCGGGCCAGAAGCGGTAGCATCCTCTCAGACAGAAGAGAGAGACCGTGTTCCTGTCTGAGTGGACCGGAAGATGCTGTCAAAACTGAACAGCACAATTCTGCTTTAAACTTTTCCAAATATACATCACCTGCCATTTTCACTATGGATCAAGCATTGGGGGTTATTTTGGGGTCTGTATATAAATACACACATACATAGGTATAATTTTCCTGGTTAAAGCTGAAGTGTCAAATTTTTCAATACTAACATCACAGAATTAGGGGGAAAACACTTTTTGAATTACATCAGCATTTAGATGTGAGCAATAACGTTTGTATCAACGGATAATAAAAATACATTTTAAAAATAGTCAGAATGTCAGAGCTATGATGAACTATAGATACTAAAGAGATCACGGTCATATTTTTCACTCTGTTTGATCACTGTAGGTGGAGCTTCTAATCAGTAACTGGCTAATGATTGGATTAATCTGAAATGTGTGTACATTTTAAATCTAAAGTTTTTATACATCATGGTACTTTTTTATTTTAATCACTCAATACAGCAAGTATTGCTGTAAAGGAAATAATGGAGAATAAATTATAAAAAAAAATTGTGTGTGTGTGTGTGTGTAAAAGATTCCCTTTTAGGTGTTTAGTTAGGTAGATATGTCTGTGTGTAAGGATTGAATTGTGGTTGCTGCTGTAACGATATAATTTCCTGTGAAGGATTAATAAAGTATCTAATAATTAGTGCTGGGCGGTATGACCAAAAATTTATATCACGGCATTTTTCAAATTTATACTGGTTTCACGGTATATGACTATTAATTTTTTTCCATGCATGACCAGGTGTTACCCACTTTCTACTGATTGAGAGAGGAAATACTGCAGTAGATTGACTTAGAATACCCTATTTTACTGTCATGATGAGTGAATATTGCAGAAAAATTCCACATTAATAGTGACTAAACACGTCCCATTAATACATGTTAACCAGGAGTCACTCTCATTTATAATCGCGGCATCGTCTGATAAAATCAACATGCATCTACACTAAAAAGCGGTGACTAACTATGACTAACTATGTGGTGGTTTTGGCTATATTACTTTTTGTCTCATGCAGAATACTGCCCGAGTCTGAGTAATAAACTTAAAAAACAACAAATAAAAAAGTGCATAATATTATCAAATGAACTATGCTCATATTTATCATTCCAAACAGTCAGTGAGCGACAGGTGCTTGGAAACACGGTTTTGTACTCATTGACGAGTCTGCTGCAGTACGGCCAGCTTAATACATGTTAACCAGGAGTCACTCTCATTTATAATCGCGGCATCGTCTGATAAAATCAACATGCATCTACACTAAGTCTGTCTGCTGCAGTACGGCCAGCTGAATGCGATGCTTCTCTACCACTCACAGGCCAGTACTTGCGACATCTTCCAACTGAGCGATGGCTAAGGTTTATTAAAAAAAGTCGCTAGGTTTGTCAGTATGTATATTCTATGGAAAAAAGCCGTTAAAAGGGTCTGAAAGTTGCTAAATATAGTCCTGAAGTCGCGTTCTAGTGTGTGAGACGCGGGAGCTGTTGGCAGGGGGTGGTGGATATTTGTGGCGGTCAGTGTGGATATTGTGGATGAGTTCTTCTGTGTCATCACGTTCTATTAGTTCTACAGCTTCAGTTTCAGAACTTTCACGCCTAGTAACACATACAGTTGTGTCCTCGCAACAGTGAAAAGAAACCCCTCTCAAACAGTGTTGCGTTCCGAACGTTGTTTAAACGACATACACCGGTATTACGGTATTTAAAAAATTCATATCATAAGAAAAATAAACACCGGTATTCTGTATGAACCGGAATACCGCCCAGCTCTACTACTACTACTACTACTACTAGGGATGCAGCGATTAACCGGTTTCGCGATTAACCGCGCTTTAAAACGTCATGTTGCAGTATTATTCAGAAGTAAAAAGTCTCTACCCCAGGTCCGAAAGAAATGTAAAGAATTAAGGTACAAACTGAAAACATTAAATAATTTTGTGATCGATTTCCATTTGTTATTTTCAAAAGAGAAATACTGTCATGGATGTTTACAAATCAGAGGTCACCTTTTTTTAATTCCAATGGGAGAGATGGACTTTTGTTTGCCTTTTGTTTATTATTATTTTGTGCTGTATTTTTGGTTACTGTGTTATTTCTGTTTCAAAAGCCAGCAATAAATAACACTTTAATATCTAAAGAGTGTTCATGTGATTTAATACATTAGTAATGTTGGGAAATGAAAAATGCATAATAATCGTCATAATCGTAAAACCGTGATTATTCCTCAGACAATAATCGTACCAACAAAATCTATAATCGTTGCATCCCTAACTACTACTACTAATAATAAAAAGATACATGTAAAAAAATTTACATATTCAGACACTACATTAATAACGTAATTTATAATCACTTTAAAATGGATACAAATTTTTTACAAATTAATAGAAAATTAATAGAATTACTGACCTAAGATGATCCACAAAATAAATGTAAAATACATGTTGTTCATGCTTTAGCCATAAATCCAGACGAGGTGACAGAATGTGTTGCAAAAAAACTGTAGCTGTGTCTAGGGAAGTGTAGTTAATGCAGGGTGACATCTTACGAGAAGCAAATGTCATGGGTCTAAGCTAACAACACGCAGAAAAAAAAATGTGCGAGACTGTCAATCAAACACACATTGCAGATTCATCCAATCATACGTTTGGTTACACCCTAGAAACTCCGCCTACAGGGCACCAATCACCCAATCAGAGTCACAAATGCGATTGGTGATTTCTACTAAAACCTCAATGTACTTAAATGCCAATTTATGAAGTCAAACAAAGTCAGGGTCAATGTTTACTCTCAGACCTATCAATCACATGACGTATCATGTGTTCTAGGAATGCTGATAGAAAAATCCTAATTTGTGCTGCGTTGGAGGACGTGGTGGGGTGTGTGCAGCAAGGACTGGGAATTAAATAATGTAGAGAGGCAACACACACACACACACACATTCGCGCACACTCGATGATGATGTGCATCAGCCTCTCCCTGCTGTTCCCTATGCAGTCAGGCAGAAAGATCTAGGCCATCTGCACAGCAACACAGAGAAAATAGCTCTGTGCGCAGACAGAGGGGGACACGATTAACCAACTGGCTGCATTTTTCCTATCTCTCCGAGTAGGAGACAGACAGAGAGCGCTAAAATTGAAATGGGCTTTTAGAAATAAAAACACACCTCTTTAGATGTCCGTCATAAGCAGGCACTGGAGAGAGTGACAG
The DNA here is from genome assembly GCF_001515645.1 of Sinocyclocheilus grahami. Lineage (NCBI taxonomy): Eukaryota > Metazoa > Chordata > Actinopteri > Cypriniformes > Cyprinidae > Sinocyclocheilus > Sinocyclocheilus grahami. Next base: position 2,369,661 of record NW_015505386.1, on the reverse strand, counting down.
TGCAAGAAATCGGAATGGCAGAGGAAAAGTTCCCACCTAATGAGGTATGACAGTCCCGAGTCGGAAAGGTAAATGAAAATATATCGCTTTAAAGCCCCTTATGTGCAACAGTATTCATAACTAGACCTGCAGAACTGGTTCTCAACCTTTTTGTCTACTATACAAATAATTATTTTGATAATTTTTTTGTCCCCTATCAATGTGTGAAGTAGGCTTGCCGCGATAGATGGTGCTGACTGTGATACCATTGTTAAGCCGCAACACCGGTTACGTCACTTGCCCACCGTGGCAGCACTGACCCCCACCGTAGTTTAAATTTTTTATAGTAATAAAAATAATTTAGTCCAGTAAAAGAGCAGACACTACAATTAAAAACTGAAAGCGGCTGCTCAATGCAGCGTGCCGAACAACAGTCGCATCACAGATCAGATTTAATTTATCCAGTGAGGAGAGTGAGTCGAGCTGACTGACAAGAAGAGTGAGGTGAGTTGAGACAGACGATTTAGTTTCGAAACGAAATGCAAAAGTGCCTGTTTGGCAGTATTTTGGATTTTGAAAAGCCTGTTGAATTTTGCCGTTTATCTAAGTTGATTTTGGAAGTTTTTTTAAACATTTGTTTCTTATTTAATTGGTTCCACAGTATTTGCTGATTTTTACTTTATTTAAAATTTGTGTAATTTATTTATTTTATTTGACATCAAGGTGTATGCCGTGCCTCCAAGCTTTCTTATTCGTTTTGCTAATAAACGTTCAATGTTTCTTATTTATTTGGTTATATATTATACATGTTAGGGCTGGGCGATATAGCTAAAAAATATCAACGATATAATGTTTCATATCGTTTGGTATCGATAATTATTGACATTTTTTGTATACCTATTTAAACTTTATGCAAGTTATTTGTTATTTTATATTAGGCATAGCCTGCCCTATAGCATGGTGTATTTTTATTTGTTTTGTTAATAAAATGTCAATGTTTTATATATAGGCTAAAGTGAGTTTGACGTTGTATTTTGTTGTTGCATTCAAGCAATTGACGCCGAATTGCCGCTAATTCGCACGGCGCTTTTAAGCTATTTAAAAGCAAAGGAAAACGAGGAAAAGAGGGAACGCCCCTGCCCCCACGGTGATACCGGTATTATCGGTGTTGTCAAAATGTCCTCACCGTCACAACCTTGATGTGAAGGCCCCACAAGTTCTTTCTAATTTATTGGCTAAAGATTTTTAAATATATTTTTTTACTCACAATTTCTACCTGATAAATTTAAATCAAAATATTTTAACTAGAAAAATGTAATAATTATTCAAATAAGACTTTATTAATTTAGATTACTTTTCTAGGTCTAGATATCAAATTTGGCTTTAACATATATCCAGATATTCATTGCAATGGGAATCCCGGTTCTTCAAATTAAACAAAACAAAAAAAAAAGTAAATAAAAAACATTTGTAGAGGGGCAAATTAAAAAACTATTATGGCATTAAATAAAAAATATAATAATAATAATAATAAATTACTGCAATATTTACTAAAAAATAAATAATATTAAAAAATCATTAATAATGCTAAAACAATTTGAAAAAAAAAAAAAAAAGGTTTATACCATTTAAAATCAGCACAGAAATTAAAAATGAACATCAATAGCATCATAATCAATTTAATAAACCTTATTTCATTACCAGCAGTTATTGCAGGCTATCTGGAATACTTTAATCTGAATGTAGTGATCAACTAATCAGAATAATGAACTATAATCTGATTGATCATTGTCCCGGGACACTGGTTTACTAGTAGCTATGCTTGTGCTCTGCTACCTTTTTTCCCCTCATATAATGAACTAACCTGCCTCAAATCAATAATTGATGTTTGTTCATTATAAAAAGCTGTTTACCAGGCAGAATAATCTCGAAATAAACCCTGATCACCTTATCATGGTTTATGTTGTAATAAAGACCATCTGATTGTGTTAATCCTTTTATCACCCATTCAAGATGGTGATCAAATACAGCAATTCATGAAAGTCTTTCTTAAAGACCGTTATAAATCCTCAGCGATAACATGTACTATACAAGGGACTATAATACCATGCACTGTCATTCTATGTATAGAAAGATGAAATAATCTGATGTCTGTCAGTCTAGGATGGAAGTCTCTGATGAGATGTCAATACTAAAGTGAAACCTGCTGCCTCATGTGAATCTGAACGCACACTCAATCCACTGAAGTCTTTTAAAACAGAATTTTAATTCCCTGACCCAAGAGAGGTTCAGCTCAGGCAAGGTTACCATCACACATCAAAGCTGCTTTCAACATAAAAAGCTGACAATTAAGGCTTGGGTTTATGTTCGGGATTTGATTTACACTCAGGTTTACATTCATCTTTCAAAAGAACCTCTGCTAATTGTAGGAGTTAAACACAATGCCACATGGTTCTGTGAGACAGAGATTATGTCATGTCGCAAGTACCTCATGTAGGACAGACTACCATTGTTCCAAGACAAATTTTACATCTTGCAACTCTGTGAGAAAACAGTGTTATTTCCTAGAATCATGGTCTTGTGGTTTGTGCATGTGCTCTGCACATTGAGTTATGGTGCTCATATGTGTTCCAATCCAGCCTGCAGAATTTCCCAATAGTGCTTTTTTTTAGCCATTTTAACCATCCCTCGTGCTACTACCTTTAATTTTGGTGATATTACTTTAAAATATTTTATATAGTATATTTTGTTTGCAGTTTTTGTGATAGATAGATAAACAGACAGACAGACAGACAACATGAAGTGCATTAAACATTTTATTATTTCAAGGTTTCCCAAACTGTGATAATTCAAATAAAAATGTATGTGTTCTTCAGAAGTTGATGCAATGTAGAAACACTTCTTAAACATGAAATATTTGTTGTAAATCCAGTGGTCAAATGCTGTGTAGCCACCTGACTGATGAGTGATCTCTGTGTGAATGTCTACAAAACTGGAAGACTTTCTGAGTGTGTATATAAATGGTAGGCTATTTAGAAAGGAAAATGTAATGTATTCCATAAAAAAGTAACTGTAGTCTGATTACAAGCATCTTAAAATGTAATTTAATCTAATTACAAGTACTTAATTTTTGGAATCTGATAACAATCCAGATATAATCCAGTTATATTTATATTGATTTATATTTATATATTAAATTATTTATTTATTTTGAAATAAGTGAATAAATTCTAGATATGTGACATTCACTCAAAACATTAAAAGGCCCAATGAGGTTTGGCTTTTCCAACGAGGTTTAGTGGCTGTTGTTGTGGTTGAAACTGTTACGGATGGCCGTCTCGCTGGAGGCTTATGGGGAGTTGAGTTTCACTGGTGCTCCCTCTCCGTCTCTCACCTCAGTGTCACTTAATTAGCCCGTCTGCACAAAGGAAAACCAGGCACAGGAGCCCAATTTAGTCCACAATAAAGTCTGGAATGACTCGACCCGCACTGTAATAGGAGTCCCACCCCCCTTCATTTACGTGCCAGAGACTTTCCTGGGACTTTGAAGATGCCGAAAACTGAGCAAAGGGGGGAAAAGGCTAAAATCAAAGGAGGGACCCTTAAATTCCATGAGATTCCTCCAGATGTTTTGAAAAATATTTGCTGAAGCATTCCAGATGTGCCACCTATCAGTTCCCCATAGCCAGTGTTGGGGGTAACTCATTACAAGTAATGCGAGTTACGTATCAGATTACTTTTTTCAAGTAACTAGTAAAGTAACGCATTACTTTTTTAATTTACAAGAAAATATCGGAGTTACTTTTTCAAAAAAGTAATGCCAGTTACTTTGTTTTCCCATGTATTGACTGACAGCTCTCCTGTCCCCATATTGGGAGAAATCAGAAGTGCAGAGGCGTTGTGTGCACTGTGTGAACATGATGTAGTTCTAAACTAAATGTGAATGTGCATTAATTCATCCCACTCAAAAAAAACAGATTTAGTATTCACCAAAATGAATTAAAACTAGGGCTGCACGATAAATCGCATGCGATATTTAACGCGCATGTTATCAGTAAAGCCGGTGATGGAGATTTACCGCTGATTACAGAACCGGCTTTCTGACAAGATGCGCATTAAATATCGCATGCGATTTATCGTGCAGCCCTAATTAAAACAGTGAAATGCAAACTCAGAATATGACGCAAACCTGCAATAATTAAATGTTAAATAACACAAAAGTATCTAATCCCATTTTATTAACCAATGTCTTTGCTGCTGACCTTTGATGATCCAGTTCAACCATACTAATAAGCAAAAATGACTTTAGAGAAACTAACAATTGTGCTTTGTTTTTTTATTGCTGAAGAGTGTTTCTTCTCCTGCGTTCTACTGTACAGACGTTAATTTACTTTTCCTTCAGCCTGAGGTTTATTCATTACACTTTTTGGTGTGAAAGGGCTTTTATATTTGCTATAAATAGAACTTCTTATATTAAAAACAATCAAGCCCTGCTCATATTTAAAAAGTAACGCGAAAGTAACAAAAGTAATATAGTGCATTACTTTCCATAAAAAGTAACGAAGTAACGTAATTAGTTACTTTTTTAGGGAGTAACGCAATATTGTAATGCATTACTTTTAAAAGTAACTTTCCCCAACACTGCCCATAGCTAACCACTTTTCTGCTTTCTTTTGTGGCTTTTTTACACTGCAAAGAAGCTCACAGCAAGCTCTCAACAACAACACTACATAATAGATGAGAAAAAAGGACTAGAACCAAAAAATACGTGGTGTTGCTTGGAGTTTCAAAACTGTCTTGAGGTGAATTTTTCTGATACGGTAATGTTCGATACTGCTGCAGTTCCCCGACACGCTCCTGTGTGCCAGCACTGCGCACTCCCCACAGGCTATGACCTGGCCGTGACCCATGACCTTGCGTCTTTGCCTCACACAAACGCTCTGTGCTTAGTTGTTCTGCTTTAATCGCAGCTTTTAAAATGAGTGGTCTCATTCAAACAGTGCCAGAACGTCACACGCTCACACACCTGCATAAAACTAACCGAGCCTTCAGCGGGTGCTCAGGCTCTGATCTGGTTTTTATAATGTGAAGCGGTCTCATGTTACTTGTTCTAGTCTGAAACAGAAGAAACCATCCTAAATGTGACACTTGAACTTGCCGGGTGCCGTTTCTGCAGGCACTGGAATGTAAGCCTTCTGGTATGCAACAAATTGACGTGAAAGAAACTGCCAGCGCCTGTCCGGCTGTCTTCCTGTCTGTATTGCCTAACTCCCCGCAGAAGATTTTGCCACGGGCGTTCTCAAACTCCACCGTAAACACGTTTCTCAGCCCAGACCGCTGCCTTACAAACACTGAGTGGAAGTTGAACTTGCATTTCCAATGCAAACAACTAAACAGGGATGACTGCCAAACCACAATTACCTCCCACAACGCAGCGAGCACTAAAATACTCCAGTATAAAACAGAATGCCACACACACAGGAGATTTTTTAGATGATTCTTTTGAATTCTATCTGACATCAGTTTTAAAAATAGCAACAATTCCACTTTGACAGTAATTATATAGGATTGCTTAACACAAACGTACCATTTAATTAGATTTTCACCTTGAAAAAAAATGGTGTAGAAATCATTTTTACTCAGAATTTGCTAGTAATTTTTTTTTTTTTAACTATTACAAAGAAATGGCAAGTAACACAATGAATTAAACATGAAATTTTGAAGCAGAAAAACAGAAATAATATTTTCTTGTAAACATACTCCGATAATCTTTTTCGTTTTATTTATAACTTCAAAAAAAAAAGAAAAAGAAAATGTTCCCCCCGTGTACTTTTACTATATTTATCGAAGATCATAACTCAATACTTCATGTTAACATTTTGTAAAAAAAAAATTACAAAATAATGAGAATATTACAAAACAGTTACAAAATAACAATATAAACCATTTTAAAAATATTTCTAATAATGAAATATACATATATATACATACATACATATATAATGAATATTATACATTTATTTTAGAATACTAGATTAGTCAAATAAACATTTAAAATTACAGTATAAAATTCTGAAAAAAAAATTTTATTTTATGTCTAAATACAATATTTTTTAAATAAAATATTTATATAATAAAACTTAAAAATATGCATATATATCTTTAAAAAAAAGCATTATTACCATGTCTTGACAGAAGGAAGAGGCTAATTAAGTTCACCTCTTTTTAACAAGTTGTCACACCAGTGACGCGGTCAGATATTCTCATAAAGTTTAAAAACATCAGACAAAATCAAAGTCATTCTTCATCCTGAAAAGCAGTTCAACAAGTTCACACAATTTGCCAAAAATAGATGAAACCTTCTAACTATGTTGAACAGAACGAACCAAAATAATTCCTCAGTTTTATAGCTCAGCTTTGTCCCAGTACTAGAATCACTTACACACATACTCCCTGAAGTGATAGAAAGTAACTGGCTCACACACCTCCAAGATTAAAAGGCCTCTCAGCTGGAGTGAGCAACAGCTCAACAGCCACTTGACAAATAGCAGTGGCGCTTGCAGCAAATGGGTAATAAGAGGCACGCTCTTCTGCCGTTCGAGCGAGAGGAAGGCAGCGAGGTCAGAAGGCACCAGAACACCTTTCTCGCAGAAACGGCCGGATCTGTAAAAGAGACAACATCTCTGATACGTCCCATGACTTATGTAAACAGTTAGAAATGCGCCCACACTCTCTCCGCCATCGTCTTATACCTCATGGAGACGTACTCAGCCGTAGCAGGGAGGGAAGTGAGACCTCTGACGTGCCTCCAAGTACATTTGAAGCCCAGGTGAGAGTCTGAAGTTGACGTGAACTAACTGTAAATCACTCTGCAGACCCGCCGGTAAAAAAAAAATAGAGGCCTTGTTTGGGCAAAATGTGGATTGTGAGGGTAAAAGCACACCTGGCTTAGCCAAAAAAAACAATTGATGTGGAAAAAAATAGTGTTCATGCTACAACAGAGTTGCCTTTTACTTGCATACAAATCCTTTCATCTTATCGTTGTCATCATATTTTGGTTGGTGTAACAGATATGGATGATCATAATTGCAATCATGGTTCTTAATCTGCTGGGTTGATTTAAGCTCTCCAGTGTAAGCTGTGGCATTAGTGGACAGAGCCCCTCACACACGCTTTAACACGCAGTCCAGTGATTTTTATCGCCCGTTACGATTGATACTTGTCACAAAGCATGATATGAGCCCAGGAATCTTGAGTGAGCTAAAGCAGACTGTAGGATATTCATCTTAGGACTTTGGACACAATTTGCAGAGTTCAACTGGGCGATCAATTACGCTCATTAACATGCAAAACTCATCTAAGCAAGCCAATGGGATAATGCTGACAATGTTTTGCATGGAAAATTAAAAAGAAAGAGACTGGAATCCATCAGACATGTATGATAATAGCCAAACTGAGGTTATTTAATTGTGAAAGGAATAAAAGAAACTTGTATCAACATTTATTAGCCATCACAACTGAAGGACCAACCATGCTATTTTTAGACACTGTGGCTACATCCAAAAGCTGAAAAATGCTAGCTTTGGAGAATGCATATCCAGGTAGGAAGAAATCAACATCCGAATCCAATGTTAGCTTCACCTTCTCTCCGGCACTGCTCGATTTTTGAAGGCAGCATAGATGTATCCTTCGCTACCCTTGATATGCCACAAATCTGTGTGTTCAATTTCATGAAGTTAAAAAACAAAAATGGTGTCTTAAAGTTGCAGTTGGTAGTCAATTTGTGTATGCAAATGTACACTGTAAAAAATAAATAGTTGAGAAAAAGTAAAATAATAAGGCAACTTGATGCAGTAAGACTTTTGAGTTCTCTCAACAATAGTTTTTTAGTTCTGATCAGTAAAGATACTTTTTACAGCAATGCTGACTGTCTTATTTTGCTAATAGAAAAATTCTTGTCACAGCAGCTGCAAAAACAATTAGGCCTACAGTCATTGGGGTAATACATTTTTTTCTGTTGCCTGGATGAAAAAAAAAGTGTAAAAAGTCATCACATTATCGAATTTATTTTTGTTTACAAATGACAAATGTTAAAGGGCAACTTAGTCTAATAAGTAGACAACATTGTCTTTGCTTGTAAAACAACTCTAGTTGGGGCAACATTTGGGGTAATTTTGTTGGTCTGACAAGGGTTTTTATGTAGTTTCAAGAAAATAGCATTTTTTGATTTTGGAGACTCAAAAGGTTTCGTAAACTGGAAAATGTGCAGTTGCATTTTTTTACAGTGTTGGTTTCTGACCAGCCTTGTCCATATTTGATGTTATTTCTAGCTCTCTCTGTTTGGCTGAAGAGCATAAAACCCTTATGCTGCCTCAGAAGTCAGTCCAAAATCAGTTTTGTGAGGTACCCTCATGCACAAACGCTGTCTGCAAAGTCAATGCCTGATAAGGCAGCAAGGCTGAAGTCAGCTGCCTAAGTTTTCGGGCGCAGCCTGTCAGAAAGTAAAATCCACTGCAAAGAAATAATCTGCAGTCTGCAAGCATGTCACATTATAGTCACAATGAAAAGTAGCAGCAGATCTTTTCTTCATACTGTGTTGTAAATCCAAGTGTAACAAATTATTGAAAAAGAAAGTAAAATGTAGGGTGGGGATTTTTTAAAATTTTTTTACAACACTTGCATGCACTGCTGTATATATTATAGCCACTTAATAATAACTGGACATATACATATATCCCACTGCTACTACTTTGATTAAAAACTACAAGGTAAAAAAAATGCATGGATAAATCATTAACAATAAGATTGATAACATGCATTTAGAAAACAGACAGGGTGAATTTGGATTTCATGCTGACTTTAAACAATGAAAAACTGATCATTCTACCCTTATGATGAAAACACAATCATATAGTGCTCAGAAGGCACCATGCCACGTCCTGAGAACAGTCACAGACGCCTCGGTTCACACAAGGAAACCTATAAAGTCATTACAGTGATTTAAAGCGATTTAAACCGTGTCTCGCTCCGCCTTCAGAAAGAGACAGAAGACTACTTCACATTTCTGTCAGTGCGTTTTAATTAACGCCTGTGTGATAAAGGCTAATGTCACTGTGCTGGAATATGAATTCTACACTGTAGAGTTGCTAATGGTTAATGGCCTGCAGTTCTGACACCAAGGATCTAAAGATCCCCGATCTCACTGGTCCAAAATCCCACTTCACATTAGGGTTGTGCCGATAGACGATAGTATCATGTATCGACGATAGTCAGAGATAGACAATAGCAGATCTCTTTGTCTATAGTCAAGACGATATTAGGCTTATCTCTTATAAATGTATGACGGCCTATTAGAATTCAGCTATTATTATCAAATTGCCCCGCTATTTCACACACACGCACAAATGAGGATTAGAAACTGTAGCCGGCGAAGGAGTGTCCAACCACAAACACAGACGTACATCGTCTGCTGATATAAGATATTGCACTTAACATGTAATCTGAACGGCCTACATTTTAACCAAGCCCTCACTAACTGAGTTTAATGCCACAGTTATGTTAGAATGCATCTCATCCTTGTTTCTGTGGCGGTGCGTCGGGCTCATCATGGGGCGCGCGGTCCGGAGCTCTGTATGACTGACGACCATTTAATTTAACCTTACTCCAAATAGATGAACTTACCCGTTTTAAATACTTATATTTAACGTGTTCGTTTCTGTCCAATATTTAGTGTTAAACTGTTGGTCTTTAAAATAAATCCACTTTTGATTTTCACAGTTGACTGATTTTGCAGACCTTTAAGACTGATAACGTCCGTGCGCAGATGCGGCAAGCTTGTCACAGGACGCGCGGTTCTAATATCCATGTATGACTGTTGTATCCGAATATATATGAACTAGCGGTTTTAAATATTTTTATATTTAAAGGGGTCCTATTATGCTCTTTTACAAAGTCTTGATTTTGTTTTGGGGGTGTACTAGAGCATGCTCTCATGCTCGGTGGTTCGAAAAACGCATTATTTTTCACATAATTTATTTGTGATATCACAAAGCCCGGAAAACAAACGCTGTAGTCCAAACGAGCCGTTCGTTGTAGTTCTTGAAAAGGGATTTTAAAAAAACGAAATATCTCCCTTTGGAGTGGACTTTGAGATTTGTAACTTTCTAGATCTTTTTTATGCCCAAACATACACACTACAACACTGACTAAAATTAAAAAAGTGAAAAAGCATAATAGGACCCCTTTAACATGTTAGTTTATCAGTATGTTTGATAGTAAATTATTTTGATTACTGGTGCTTTCATGGGCTCTCTCTCGCATGCCTGCGTGATTTAAAACACCACGTAGTTATGAAATAACCTATGACAAGTACAGAGATTCTCTCTCTTGCCCCCACTCACCCATGCACGATAATATCGTGTATCGGCGATCTCATGGGCTGGCGATATGACGATTTGAAAAATGACACTACTTCACATATCGACCTATACATTCTGACTGGGTGTGACTGTGCTTCGTCACACAGCATTTACACTTTCAGTGTGGACAGATATTTGCTTGTCGCTTGAAACGTATCAAGTCGTGCCTGTTTAGGATTAAAAAGCATCTGGTAAATAGCAAGAAACTGAATAAGGGAACAGAGGGGTGCCAGATATTGATTCATTCGCTGAAACCTTGCCCAAGCGTGTGCATGCAAAACCTCACACAAGTTTGCAGTGAATAAATATAAAAAAAGACTTCCTGTGTAGCCACAGCATGTATTTGGCACTGCCCGTTAATAGCTAGCACCTAGTGAGGTGTCAAACAGCACTCTCCAGTATCTACCTTAAAGCTGAAGTCTGATAGAAACTCTACTTTTGGACCACCTCAAACAAACTGCACATCAAGAAGCACTGGATCTGACTCTATGCAAACATATTTGCATGCTAATTTTCAGGTATTTGACAGGTAAATGCCGATTTGTCTTCCAAAATATTAGCAAGCCTGTTTTTCTGTTACATGCACTACTGTTCAAAACATGAGTCTGCAAGATTGTTTTATTTTTTGCTCATTTATTTGATAAAAAAACACAGTAAAAATAGTAATAGGTGCATAATATTAAAATGTTTAAATAACTAGATTTTTTATTCAACATCTTTTTAAATGCAATTTATTACTGTGATGGACATTTTCACCGGCAATTATTCCAGTCTTCACAGTGTCACACGATCCTTCAGAAATCATTTTAATATGCCGATTTGCAGCTCAAGAAACATTTCTTATTATCATCAAAGCTGATAACAATTATTGTACTTTTGTGGAGCCATGATAATTTTTTTCCCAGAACTTTTTGATGAATAGAAAGTTTAAAATAATAGCATTTATTTAAAATAGAAATATTTTGCGATATTATAAATGCCTTTACAGTCGCTTTTGATCAATTTTTGCATTCTCGCACAATAAAAGTATTAATTAATTAAACCACAAACTTTTGAATGGAAGTGTAATTGCAAGTTTGAATCTGGCTCACAACACTTCTCGATCAGATTTCTTTCTCTCATTATCCATATTAATAAGCAGCAACAGTAAAATTTAAAAAGCTTTAAAAAATACACTTCTTAGAAAAATCTGAATGAACTTCACTTACCCAGAACTGATTCGACAAAAAAAAAAAAACGCTTATCTCTCTCATCAGTTACTTTTACATAATCACTGAAGCGCACAATATCAGTTCTATCAGACCGTGATAAACGTATAAGCAAGGTTCACAATAAAACGTCCGTTGCAGTTTATCATCTGTCGTAACGTTGTGAAAACTCAATTCTAGAAGTCCAAAGCAAATCCTACAGCTGATAAAACATATGGGGAGCGAAGGTCAAGGTCTGAGGTTCATAGTCCACCTCTCCCCTTAAAGATAAAACACTTGCCACCGTCAGGGACTGAAAACTCACAAATTATTAACAAGGGTTTGACGCATGGCTATCATAAACAACCGTTTTAAAGCTCCATTTCTGCACACAGCAGTAACCCGATTGTGAAACTCTGTATTATGGTTGAATTAAATCTCATTCCTGGACATGATATAGAGCCGTAACATTACCCAAGTACTCCAACAGCTCATTGACGTGCTTCTGAATCGTGAACTTCTAGGATAATAATTAGAAATGACTGTGGATTTCCGCTTCTCTGTGAAGTTGGTGGACATCAACAAAAGATCTGCTGGTAAATGGCCTTGGGAGAGCACTATCCCTTTAAGCCATTAACATTCTCTATAAAACTTCTCTAGTAAAAAATGACAGCTGCAGCCCGCTCACAAAAGGGGGCAAAAAGCATCCGGCGAGAAACCTAAAACTGCCCTGCAATAAAAAAAAAAAAACTTGTATGGGTTTAAGAGGTAAACAGCCCACCCAGCCCCCCAATCGAAGCTCTCTAAACGTCCCAGAACCACCTTTGTTCCTGAATTACGGCTGACAGAGGAATACACCCCCCTCAACTATGAATGTCACTTTCTCATCAAGACCATGAACTTCACTGAAATGGGCGGAGAAAAAAAAACACACCCCCTGTCACTCAAAGGCACCTCCTCCTGACCCTAAAAAAAAAAAAAAAAAAAAAAAAAACCATTTGGGAAAAACCAAAAAAAAAAAAAAAAAAAAAAAAAAGACGTTTGGGCAAAACTAAATGTGGTTTACTTTTATAGAACAAACTGTCCTTAAAAATCAAGGACAAAACCATCTACATCCAGTGGATCCGCTCACTTAATGATCTACAGATAAACAGAGAGTGATTTCAGAATACTTCCATAACTTGTGTTTTTATGATGATGCACAAGCTTTTAGTCCCTAGTATGTTCTTCTGTGATTTCCATAAAAGGGTTCATTAAATCTTTGTGGACAAAAACAGACAAATATGAGGTATTTAGCACCTGTGCCTAGGGCTGGAAAAAAAGTTAATAAACCCAACCTGTTCTGCATGCTGCGCAAAGAACAAAAACATCAAGAGTATATCTAGCGCTGTAATTTGAAACTCTGCTCAATTACCTCCACAAAAGCATTTGTAAATGTAAGTAATCATTCATGTTTAAATGATTATGTGTTTGAATTTAGCAGGCCAGAGCAGTGCGTCTGCTCCATGACACTCAACACATACAGCAGACAGCAGGAAATAGCACTCCGCTTGCTAGCCACATGCTTTATGTGTTGGAAATCTTGAGTTAACGATTTTTTTTGTCTTCTATGATAAGCTCTGACTAAATATGCTTATTAAAATAGAAAATTATATACAAAATAAATACATTTAAAAAAATATATATATATATATATATATATATTTAGGGTTAAATGTTATTTAAAAAAAATGTTTTATAAATTACATAAATATATATATTTAAATATTTAGAGGTTTTTCTTTTTTTAATTTTTATTCAGGGTTAAATGTTATTAAATAATACTACAATAATATAAAAAAATGGCTAAATGTTTAAGTAATTATATACAAATATACATACCATTTTATTAATTTTATTATGGTTAATAAAATAAAATTATTTTCACAAAATTATTTTGAAGACAAGGACTTACAACAATTACCAAGTTATCTTAAAAAGTGCAGATTATATGAAGGATAAAGCACATAGCGCCAATAAGAACTACTTACTAACAAACCTTTGTCTGTTACTATTAAAATACATGCCTATAAAAAAAAATAATGGTTACACTTTATTTTAAGATGTCCTCGTTACAGTGTAATTATATATTTAAGCACAGTAATATTAATTAACTACATGTACTTACTATATAGTTAGGGTTAGAATTAGGGTTGGCTTAGGGTTTCTTGCATGTAATTTTGCATAATTTATTGTTATATATAATATATAAAATAAAGTGTTACCAATATAATAATTACAAATCCACATATCAATTCTGCCTTGGATTTCCCAGCATAAAAAGCCACATGCAAAGCTCAAACAAACACACCTTCACAAATAGTCTATTATGTCGCTTAGCTCTGTGGTCTTTCTAGTACTGTTCAGGGAATATTGGGGGGTTTCTGGAAACCCGGCATTCCTGCTGTCTCTCATCTCAGTGAACCGGTGGGGTGATGATGTATGTCAAGGTGTAACACGACTCCCGCATGAAAGAGCTACAGACACAATAACAGTCCTGCCTATATTCCAGAGTGAAAGCACAGAGCATGCTGGTTATTCTTACAGTATGCGGGCCTCTGTGTATGAACTAAATCATGTGTGACTGCTCAACTTATCTTCATGCATGGCAAGAAAGCTCATATGCATAAGAGAGTAATGTGCATGATTTATTGAAGAACATGTTCATTTACCAAACCACATTCTTGCATGAGTAATAGCCATGTTTGAGACGTATAAGACAAATCCAGGTTATTAATTATTTTGAGAAGTTATACATCACGTTATCTAAATCTCCTGTCTATTAGTCTATTTTTGGCATCGCTCAGATATCACATTATCTCTACAGCCGCAAATTGCACAATGATTTCATAATTACACACTGACCGTTGGAATTTAAATGGCTCTGATCTTTTTTTTAAATCATTAAAATCATATAAATACCGCCTTAAATATGTTTTACAAATACAAATTTCTTACATAAAACACAAAATATTTTTTGTACAATAACCGGACACTTGTTTCAAGTGAATGAGGACTGTGGCTGTCAAGCTCCAAAAAGACAAAAAATAAATAAAATAAAATAAAATAAAAAAACCACACAAAAGTATCATAAAAGTGAACACTGTTCCGGGTTTTCTAAAGCCACGCAATAACTTTGTGTCATTCAGACAGGATTTATGTTGTTACTGAATGAAAATGTTGACATCTGTCCGATCTCTTTGCAGTTTTCATGAGAGTTTGTGAGAAAAGCAGCAATGTCTGATTAGTGAATGAATTGTTGTTTTGAGTCTGGTCTTTTCAAAGAATCAGCTGCTCGAGTTCACAAAACCAACGATTCAATGATCAAGTCTCAACAGTGAACATCTTAATAGAGGGGAAGTTTATCACTGAACAACTTCTGTAATATTTTTGGTCTGTTCAGCCGAGTTTAGAAGACTTGGAAAACAGCATATGATTCATTTAAACTTTGGTTTATGGTGCTTTTCAGTCCTTAATGAATCCAGTCAGTCTCTGATGCCATTCACTTATATTGAAAAGAACAGCCAGAATATTCTTCACAAATGTAGTTTTCGTGTTACACAGACAGAAAGTCATACAGGCTTGGAGTAGGATGAGTAAATAAAAACTAGTTTCATTTTTGGTGAACTATTCCTTTAATATGATGGAATAACATCATATGGAAACCACACCTACATTCGCCTCAGCCGTCGATTAAAAAAATAAATTTTGTTCCTCGGATACAAAGTCACTTTATTATTCAATCTAGTCACTATAAATAGATTTAAAATTGAATCTTATTGCTCTGGTTTGTCACTTTCCTCCGTGAACTACTCCACTACACAGAAAACGCCAAAGTTTGCCCAAGTTCACTTATCAACTCAACTGCTATCTCAAACACAAACGGTGCTCGCGGCGTTATTTGAGACCAAAGTGCAAGGAGAAATGATCAAATGTGTCATTTCTGCATGTAAAGATTCAATTACACATGAGAAACTAAAATATTAGCTGTAGTTAATAACGTGTTTTTTTTTCTTCCAATGACATGATTAAGCGGTTTACGATTTAATGAAGTCTTACAGACTGACATCCGACGCATTTCATTTTTCGCTAACTTTTAGGTTGTTGCGCGATGATGCTTTGCGTTTACAAAAATGAAAAATCATCCTCACACATATACTCGTCTGCATTTCTCTGTACTCCAGCCAGGAAAGTGACAGAAATGATGCGCCTGGATCCAATACCTGCACGTATACTACAGTACGAGCTTCAACTCTGCTACACAGCAGTCAAAGCGCTATCAATATGTCAAATGCTATAACACCTTTATCAAGAATAAAACATTTTATGAGTAAGCGCGAGATTAAATGAGGTGTCACTCTGTCCGAGCGCGTGCCACCGCTTTTGCACGCCCAACTTGTGTGTTTATCTTTAGTTTGATTTAAAAACAAATGTCCCGATCCACACCGTGCACTTGACTGCTGCACATTATATTATTTTGATTGCATTAGTTTCCATTCGCCACGAACGTAATCCTCCAATACAGCCAGAGTCGATAATGAGCGATTTAAAGCAGTTTTCTTTTTTTAGCGTTCATGTTTTTTTTTTTTCTTCTCATGGGTTTAGCTGGGCTAAAAAGTGAACCATAAAACTCTATCTTGCATACCAAAGAAACTCGAGTGGAAAAATAAACATCTTTTAGTAGTCTGAGGGTAAACTTACCCAATGACAAGAAAGGTTTGGTTTCCATGTCTTGATGGGTTAGCTCATACCAGCTGACGCGCGCGCGTTGTAAGCTGTCGGCGTCCCTCTCTGATGACAGTACAAGACGGATCCACGCGGTAAAAGTAAAAAGCTTTGCGATAGTGTCAAATGTTCACTTTATGGCACTACTTGTTTGTTCACGCTTCTGCTCGGCTCTGTCTACAACTCTCCAGTCCACACTACTGCAAAGGGACCCAGTAAAGGGGACTCCCACTGACGCTCACGCGGGCACATTTAGCAGCGACGCGTGAGGGGAACGTTAACCCCTCCTGCGCCGCTCTGCCCACGGACATAGAGAGAGTTCGGAAGAAAAAGAAACAGCGTTTGCTTGAATAAAGAGCATTGCCTGCACATGTGGTAAAACAAAGAGCCTCTAAATTGAGAACATGTTGCCATTAATTAATTACCAACCTGTCATTAAAAGGGACTAACACTAAGAAATTATAAGAAATTAAAGAAATATGAAGAAAAGATAGATAGATAGAATATAAAACCTATTATCAATTACTATTTTTTTTAAAACAACAACTTTTTAGGTGCTTTTATTTCACATTTATGACTTAATGTAGGCTATGTTGATAATTTATGACAATAAATGTTTTCTATCAGTGATAATCCTTCAGCTGCATTATTTACATTTATCCCATGGCTAAAGGGTTAGTTCACCCAAAAATGAAAATCCGCTGGACGTAATCAACGTAGGCTGTTCTGTGTCAGCTGCGTCACACGGATACGCTGTTTTCGTTCTGATCAAATCACAACAACAACAGATCTGGCGTGACGCAGCTGACACAGAACAGCCTGCGTTGTTTACGTCCAGCGGATATTCTCCAAAATAGCGCTACAGGGTGATGCGGAGGAGACAAATTGTTGAATAAAGTCGTTTTTGTTTTCTTTTGCGCACAAAAAGTATTCTAGTAGCTTCATATAATTGCGGTTGAACCACTGATGTCACATGGATTATTTTACCGATCTCCTTGCTACGTTTCTGGACTTGGGAACATTTCAGTTGCGTTGCTGTCTATGCAGGGTCAGACAGCTCTCAGATTCCATCAAAAATATCTTAATTTGTGTTTTTTATGATGATGAAGATGAACGAAGGTCTTACGGGTTTGGAACGACATGAGGGTGAGTAATTAATGACAGAATTTTCATTTTTGGGTGAACTACCCCTTTAATCTGTAGTCTTGGATTATTTTAGCTCTCCACACTAGGAGATACATTAGAAGCTCTGTGATAATATGTAAATAGGTTATGGATATCATACAAAATGATCAGGTTTTTTTTACCTGATCAAAGCATGTTGTGCTGCCCTTGTTTTCTTGAGGATGAAGGAATTGATAAAAACAATGCTGTACAAATTCTGCTCTGTTTGCATGCATTTCAGGTACACTTTGTGCACAACCTCACCATGCCGTTCAAACCCATGCAATATCTAATGCCAATAACTAAAAAACCGAATCAATGTGTCTGTTCCAGATGAATCAGACTGCTGCTGGGGAACAGGCATTGCAGCAGTTTCCTACAACAGCATGTGGCACTACAGGATCCATATTAGCCCAGAGAGAACTAGGTCATTTCTCCAATATTACACCCTGGTCAATTGGATATCATCGGGCAGCTTTTTCGTTCATAACTGAGTTGTGAATAGCGTGCACATGGAAGAGGCTTTTGGTGATGTACATGAGAATTTCAAGCAGCGCGAGTAACCATGGGCTAAGAAGAAATATTGGAGGCCATCCAGAAGCAGAATACTTTGGAGGCACGACAGAAGTTTTTTTTGCAAAGCTCTCTTATTTTGTTCATGCAGATAAATGTATATACATGCAGTCCCGGAGCCATCCTGGGGGCCTACGAAAACACTGCATCGCTCGCTGAGCGTTTGAAGGTGTTCGCCGCAGTTCAGCTGGGGGAATGATTCATAATTAATGCAGCACACTGCGCATTAGAGATCAAAGCCGTTTGTCTATGCTGTGCAATAAACCTAAAGCAGCCGTGACTGGGCTCAGATGAGTGTGCGTGGATGTGAGAGACACTGGTTTGTGTTTTCTCCCTTCACACCCTCCGGGTGTCACACAGACTAACAATCTCACCACTGGGTAGTCCGATCAGTAATGGCAAGATCAGTAATTTTTGTTTAGAGCAGACTTTCACATTCACCATGGACTTCAAGCTGACACAATCAAGATTCTCAGATTGTGACAAGTGTTTACGATCTGCACAGCACAGGACGATCTATAATAGGAAAGCGCAATGTGGTTGTAGTTATGGTCACTCTGTGTACTGTATAAATGAGGCATGTTAGTGTCTATGTTGATGTATGTTATGGCACGAGGGCCATGGACGCTTCTGGACACCAGCTGAACCTATAAATCAATGATGGTGGTGAGGACACAAGCCACGAGCCATGGCACACACATATACAGATGTGTATGTGAATTCATATGTCGTCTACATGCAATTGTTTAAGTTAATCTGAAGCAGAACAACAGCATAAATGATATTTATTATCTGAACCACGACTCGCTTTTAACGTTTCCCATGAAGGCACAGCAGGAGGAGGATTTTTGTGTAATACCACTTCAGAAACAGCGCAAGGAATCTCAAGCTTGACCAGTGAAAGTAATTATTATTTCACTCTTATTTTACATAGATGTAAGAACGATAATCAACAATGCCCTGGAAATATCAGCAAGAACATAGTAAGTGAATGTGAAATTGTCCAATTGTGTGTGCAGTCATGTCTTTGAACAAGACAAAATTGAAAGCACCTCCTGTGCATCACACAGCTCTGCTGATGACACATACAGTAGCCACAAAAATGTTTGCACACTTAAGGGGCGGTCACACTACATTTTTCGTTCCATTGACTTCCATTCATACGCATGCGAATGCGTCAGACAGGAAACGCAAGCTCATGCGACAAATTTTATATAATTTTATATAATACATCTTTAAAAGATTATAAAAATCAAATAAAAAAAGAAGCTGCATGGTTCGCGGTGTCAATGGAAACAGGAACAGATGGTACATTTGAATGCGGACACATTTTTATCATTTTATATTGCTTAGTGTGTGTGTGTACATATAAAGAGAGAGAGAGAGAGTACAATAAAATTATTATACACAAGTGTATTATTATTATTGTCATATCCTACTCCCGCCCATATTCGCAGCATCCGAAAAATTTTTGCATGTTCAAAGTCTAGTGTGACCGCCCCTTTATGCTTCGCTTTAAAATGTATGAATGTCACTGTGATAAATAACAAAATGTCAAAACAAGTTATATTTATTTTAAAAGAAAGAGCACATACACACTATTCAAGCAAAAGCTGACTGAGGAAAATGTTAAATTTAAATATTTAAAAACTGTTTAAATATATACACACACACACACACACACACACAGTCTGGTCAGCTATCCTTGTGGGGACTCTCCATAGGCGTAATGGTTTTTCTACTGTACAGACCGTATGTTCTATTGCCCTACACCAACCCTACCCCTTACAGGAAACTTTCTGCATTTTTACATTTTCAAAAAACTTAATTCTGAATGATTTATAAGCTTTTGTACCCGTGGGGACCACAATTTAGGTCCCCACCGTGACACGAGTCCCCATGAGTCTGTGTGTCAGGTTTAAGTCTCCACTAGGATATATAAACCAGTACACACACACACACACACGTTGCCACTAATAAATAACCAACCTGTCATTAAAAGTGAATAAGACTAAGAAATGTGAAAATGTATGTCTAATTCCACATTTCTGAATGTACTGATTTCATACATTATATATATATTTATATATATATAGACCAGATAAAAAAATGTCATTTGTCTGCAGATGCTACTTTCAAACATTTTAAAGTATGGATTAAGTGTCCAAAAATTTTTTGTTAGGCTGCTGTAATTTAATATAGCCAAGTACAGTAAGAGGATTTTGTTAAAGTACCAAAATGCACAAAAATAATAATAATAATCCAGTATTAAAGAGATTTCCTAAACTGCAGTACCGTCGACTTTCCCTGTACGCTCCATGAGGGCTTTTGTGATGTATGACTGACCACTGTAGAGGTCCTCTGGCCTGCTGATTATAGAGTGTAAGCACTCTGCCGTGGTTCAGATGGATGTTTAGCCTACGGCTCACACTCTGTAATCTAAGACAGACACAACACACTCTTTTAAACGCCTCAATCAGCTGCTCTCTCATCTGCCCGCGAGACCTGGCTATTTAATCCTTTTCTTTGGCCTTGATTAATGGCTGCTTGACCCCTGACCTTCCCTCATATAAATCTCCGAAGGGTGTTTTGGGTCTCTCAGTGCTTCTCACTTCAAGACCGATTCTCTCTCACCATCTTCACATGCAAGTGTTTATAGTGGGGCATCTCTATTGGATTCTTCACGTTTGAATAATGCGTCCAGGCCTTGGGGGGACATCGGCGTGACGACCTCCGCCGAGGTAACAGTGACAGTTTCTCTTTCAGGTCTCAAACGTGGTGATAAATGGAACACGGTCCTTTCGGTCACCATTGTACTCCAGCGTTTACAACATGCTCATCCATAATGGCTGTTTACACTGATGCCATTCTGCCGTTACTATGGGGACCTGGTTCTTCACAGCACGAGATTCATAAGGAAATATAAATCTTTTTCCAACCTATGTAAAAGGGATGAGATGAAGCCTGGAGATGTTGGATTATAACTGTGAATCCTCTTTTCTATCTGGAACGAAACTGATTTGCACGGATTCCAGATATCGAGAAATTCAATCCGAGGTTGATCACACAAACATACCAGCGAGGCTAACCGATGTGAGCAGACATACACAAAACCTTAGCAAAGAATGGGTCGAGGAAGAGCCTAGAGGCCTTAATAAGAAAGAAGAAGGGACTTCTCCCCTTTTTCAGCCCGAGGGATGCTCTGTGGTCAGCAGTGAAGCAGAATGGGTCAAATTCCTCACATACAGGGGTCAGAGTGCTTTCTGAAGACACTGACTTCCTCTGCACATTTGCTTATGCCAAGGAACAGGGAACTTGACATGCACAAGAAGTATCTGGACAATTTAAATTCATGTATGAATGTTATTGCATTAGATATCAGAATATATATATATATATATATATATGATACAGGTTATGTATATATATGTTCAAAAGTTTGGGGTCAGCAAGAATTTTTAAATGTTTTTGAAAGATCTCTTATGCTCAGCAAGGTTGCATTTATTTGATCAATAAAACAGTTAAAACAGCAATATTGTGAAATTATAGCGCAATTTAAAGTAACTGGATTCTAACATAATATATTTTATAATATATATTTTTTCTGTGATGCAAAGCTGAATTTTCATCATCATTACTCAAGACTTCAGTGTCACATGATTTCTCAGAAATCATTCTAATATGCTGACATGCTGCTCGAAAGGTGATGCATTTTTTCAAGATTCTTTGATGAATAGAAAGTTCAAAAGAAATTTTTTTGTAACATTATAAACATCTTTATTGTCACTATTTATTTGTCGCTTTCTGATTACAAGTATAAAATATTAAAAAAGTGGGATTTATTATATATAATATAAAATTATATATATATATATATATATATATATTTAATTTGTTTATTTATTTATTTTTTCCAGGTTTTAAATCATAAAATAAATATATTATTCAATATTTAGCCCTAGCATGATCATATATAAATATATAAAATTAGCCCTAGATTTGTTTGCAGATGCCACTTTGACTCAACATTTTTGATCTGATACAATGAAATTCATACATTTTTAAATATGAAATATATAGTATGAAATATACAAATCTTGTTGTGGCCAGTGTACACATGTACAGCACAAAGATGTATTTCTATACAGAGTTAGTGATGAAGTAAACAAAAATGTGAGGCAACAGAAGTCTGACGTAAACTGGAGTAGATTTAAAACTGGAGTATAATCTCACATTTCAAATGCAGAGGCTTTTCATATTAAATCACCCAGTAAAGTACATCAGAATGACTGACAACCACATGCAGCTTCCAATGTGTGGTCAGAGAATCAATAAGCAGATGAGAAGATTTTGCATGCGGAAAAATACCCAGATTGCTCCAATACCACTGAATGCGAAGACACCATTTAGACAGCTTCACCGCGATGGTGGCTTTCATTCAAACTGGAATCCATTTGAAACGGTGGATTTATCTCGTGATCGTGCAGCGGAGATGACAAGACGGTGGAGAGCAGCTGAATTGAGAGGAGAAGAGATGAAATGACGGCCCTACAGCTCAATATTTTCATAGGCAATTAAAGTCCACTGCTCTGAGGGCAGTTATCAATATTGAGGCATTACATCACAATCGCTCTGCTGGAGCAAGTGAGGACTCCACTGCAGGGATCCACCACAACGCTGGCATACATCAAGCTTTAAATCCTATTACACAGATATTGGCTACATTCAAATTGGCAACGTGATAAATATCTGACATCTCGGTTTATTGCCAAGGCAAAGAAATGGGAATCATTTTCTCCTCAGAGTCCGATGCTTTCCAACCTGAATAGATGCTGTTTTCACCCAGAAAGAAGGAAACCCTCACTGCAAGGCAAGAAACGAGAATAGGCGCCTGAAATGTAGCAATGTAGCCAAGAGTGTGTTTAGAAATGTGAAATATAAGGTGGCCATGATAAAGAATAAATAATAAAATGAATCCAACAAACAAAAATATGTTCTAAGAATGTTTTGGTAAAGTTCTTATTAAAACATTCAAACCAGTTTTTCCTGGTTATGCAAACATTAAGGGAACATTCAATTTGATCATTTTGCAAACAATATGGTAATGTTACTTTTTAATTTTCTCTAAACATTCTGTAGCACTGACATTTAAAAAAAGGTTAAAAGAAAATCCAACTAAAACATTTCATTAAAAAAAGAAAGAAAAAAAGGTTCCATGAATGATGTATAAATAATGTTTTTTTGTGTACGTTTTGAGAATGAGTGTTCTATTAATGTTATTGGAAAACCTTTGAGAGAACCTTAGAATATTAGCCAAAGTTCTGATAACATTTCCTGTTAGCTGGGAATGCTCCAGTTTAAGACAAAATTCTGCTTTTCCTGGTTGCATTTAATAGTCAGTACTATAGGTGTATGAATTTTCAAAGGCTAGCAACAGTAACATTTTTCCATTGAGGAGTAATGTTTAAAATGCTCTCATTTGGTGGCACTACTAGCATTATCATGTTAGCTAACCTTAGTCTAAGTCAACATAAATGCTCCAAATTGGCTTTTTACACACTATATATACTAATATACAGTAAATAAATATTCAAACACAATGTAGGGTGATGGTAGAGCATTCAACTCACATTTATATAGTTCCGTCTTCTCCACAGAAGACAGAACAGCTAGTCTCCATGTGATGTCCTCCATTTTAGTTTTTGCTATGCTAGTATCACAGCCTAATAATCCCCCAAAAGGGAAAGCTATGGCTATTAAGTACAAAGATTCTCAAACTTTACAAACTTTTACAACTGTGTCATTTGGGTAATTATAGCACACATTTCACTGCATTTTGTGTATGAACAGACAACAAAATATCATAGAACTATGCATAAATATACTTTGGGGCTCTATAAGACCCTTTAGAGGGGATGCAGGCAACACATACGTTTTCCCTGAATGATTTATTTTCATCTCTGCTGGGGGAGAGCTGAGCTCTGCTGGACTTCAGCTGGAAAAACACAAACCACAGAGAGAGGCGCTCTTGAGTACACAACGGTCACATCATTGAATCACTATGGGGCTAGCTGCTAATGGGCTTCCCTGGGCGACAGATCCGGAGAGTGATGATGTAATTAAAGGATTCTGAACAAACCCTCTGAATTCTCTTGTTTACCCTAGATGCTTATTTGAATGACCGAATGCTAATAAAAAATTGTCATTGTCATTACAATGCTGAAAAGTCCAAGTTTGAGATACTTTGCAAAATCCATTTTGGAAATGTGATGCTACTAATCACATGAAAAAATAAATAAAAATAAACATTTGATGTACATAAAAATACACTCATGTCATTAAGCAGACCTAATTATTCTCTCGTGTAAGACCAGACTATCACAGTCCACTTGCGGTATTAAGCAACTCTTGCCAAAGGACTTATTATTACCTCATAATAATTCAAACAAATCTGTTCATCTAAGTACAAGTCAGTGCCCATTTCCAGATTAATCCTAACATCATGAACTAATAGTGAGCAAATGTGTATACTTCAACCAGTCTGTGCTCTAAAACAGTTGTCATTTGTGTGTGTATATGTCTGTACGTCTCAAGCCACTTTCCTATTGTGATTTATAACTCTTCACAGCCTGAGTCTCTCTCGCTCTCTTTATCTACTTCTGGTCAACTGCCACAGTGAAAGCAGCTGCCATGGCCAAATCTTGTAACCATAAATCTGGACACTTCCTTCCACTGTCTCCTACTTCAAGGGGAAGCCTGAACTGTTGCAAACATCATTAACCCTTTTCCTCTCCATCCGCAAGCCAATGCCCTATCCGCCCCTTGAAAAACACCCTGCAGAAGAACTCAAATGAAAGGGGAGGGCTGGAAAGACAGTAGAAGAGTAAGGAAAAGAGAACAGAAGCTTTCTCGAACCCCTCCCATCAGTTCTTTCCATAGCAAAAAAAAACTTTCAGATCCAAGAGCAGCAGGCCTCCTGATCATTTCCCATATTCTGTTTCCTAAATACAACAAATGACATAATTCTTTAAGAATGTGAACTTACACACCCCTTCATCACCTACATGGACACGAAACGAAGTCAGCATATCAAAACCTCTGTTTATTTTCTAAAAAATCTGTGCATGTTATTCTTTAAAGCCAATTGCTTTTTGTAACATATTTTATCTATAATATGTTACAAAATCATATTTCATTTTGAAAAAAGATAATTTGAAGGGTGAAACTTGATTTTATTGTCCAAAAATGGATTTGTTTGTGAAAAACGGACAAAATGAAGTTCCAAACGTAGGTTCGGGAGGAGCCTCATCATTCAGTCCTGTCAATCATCATTACAAACCTATATAAGCAGCTCTCATTGCACCACCCCAGCGTCAATTCTTCCGGCATGCCTCCACCTCCTCCTCTATTTCTGTTTTTCTCCCTCTAGGTTGTACCGCAATGGGGGAGGGTTGAACTCTGCGCTCAAGCTGAGCCTCGGGTTCGAGCCTCCATTAAGGACAGCAAGCCAAGTTTGTTTACCATCAACCATCAGGACTGGACGGGCAGGCGAATTCGTGAAAGTACGGTTGCGAACGGTGTTTCATATGTTCTCCTATCCCCGTTTAAAGAGCAAAGAATAATTATTCATAGATTGATTTTCCTATAAAGTGTAACTACTGTAGTGTTTTATTCATTAACGAATCAGTGTTTTGGAATAAAATAGTTGAATAAATGATTCATTCAAAATGACACTCACTGTTGCCACCAACTGGTGTAATGATGTAACCTAGAGAAAGAGAAAATGAATGAAAAAATCTAAATAAATCTTTTTCATGAACAGAATCAAAAGAGTCATTGGGATGAATCAATAAGTTTTGTAAGTTTTGGGTGGAACTACCTGTTCAACTAATGGTAGACGAGGGTGTTCACGATGCCTGTTTGGAAACAGTATACTGCTATATTGATTTATATTTATACTATGATTACACAAAATTTAAAAAAAAAATTTAAGTAGTGATTGAATCATAATCGCAGTTAACAAACCTCCTTTGTAATATTATCAAAAGAACATCTCTAAAGACTTCTGTTGGCCATATCAAAATGGGTGACATTACACAGCAACTCCATAAGGCATTGGCCCGAAAGCGCGCGTTTCTTCTGAAACAAACATGTCTTTCTTTACAATGGCAGAGGGAAAACTTTTCAAAGGCTTTCCATGCACAGACGACTCCTGGCTGAGTGAAATAACTGTCCCAGTATGCCAATTTGCAGCTTGAGGAGCATATTTAGATGGGGTGGGTGCCTGAGGTGGGTGCCTGAGAGGCTCGGAATAAAGATGTGTTGTCACTGAAACGCCCAAATGCATCTGTGAAATCTGAGATGAAAGAAAAGAGGGGCTGTCAATCACTTCCCAGTCCTGCCATGAACTTGAGCACAGCTCCTCAGAAAACCCATCCTTCAACCTCTCGGTTTAAGAGCATATGCGTTTTTCCCCCAGATATTCTTGATCTCATTTGGGCCATTTAAGAATTCATGCAGCCGGAAAGGGTTTTCTGAGGTAATTTCAACATCTCGGTGGAGAATAAAGCCAATGGATATCAAATAGTAAATCGCCAAAAGGAATAAATAGTTATTGCAGAAATCTGTGATGCTTTACGATACTGAAATGTCTCCATCTATAATGAGAGAAGCATATCACCTAAAATATGCCCATCTGAGCTCATACACTGCGGCTGCCAGTTGAAACATATGATAAATTGTATTACATAAATATTCTCCCTCAAGACATGCTCTGACAGATGCTTTTTAGCTTCTACTCAGTGGGTTTGGATCCTGAAGCAAATAAAGCCAGCCGAATAGCTGAAAATCTGCATATTTAAGGTCTTGGCAGCAGTTACACTGTCATCCCGTCTGAGAATTCAATCAGGTGACATTCAGCATTGCCTGTGAAGTTGTCTCTGTCACCTTGCGTTTGCTCAAACTAAAACACTGATGTCATGTTTTTTCCCACTGTTTGGGAAAAACTCGCCTGATTCATCATTTCCCTTTCGGCACCCGGCGTTTCTCTCACCCAAAACTGCGTTCGGAGGTGCCTGCGGTCATTACGTCACACAAACAGACTTTCAATCAAAACGTAACTGTTGGTGGCACCTGAAAATGCGATTTAATATCTCAGCCTGAGCCTGATGGGACCACGACCCAGAAAAAGAGTAAGATAATCAAGCCCACAGAAAAATAAATGACAAGTAGGGGAAAAAGACTAAATAAAGCTCCTCATTCAAATCATATTTAACATGGATCTTATGTCTCGACACGCTTGCTTAGCAGAGAGGAGCTGAGCTTCTAAAGCAAGTGACAGCGAGATGACTTAATATGACTGATTCCCTCTGTTGTGTTAATGTGATTCGGCTCTGGCTTGCCAGCAAACACAAAAGGAAGAGTGAAAACGCTAAGGCGATGTAGAGTTCCCCTCGCGCCGATCACAAGCCAGTTTGGCTGTTCATCGAGCTGCCAAAAAGATGACCATAGTTGAGCAATGAGGAGCCGTGGCAAAGAATAGTTCACTGCAAAATGAAAATTGTCATTCTTTATCCCTTTTAAAAACATTTTTTGTCTATGCAATGAAAGTCAATGGGGTCCAAACAAAATAATAGCGAAAAAAAGGAGACATTCTTCAAAATATCTTCTAATATGTTGTTCCACAGAAGGAGAAGTCATACAGGTTTTGGGTGAACTATCCCTTTAACATTGTGTGTTTACTTCCCATGTGTGTGTAATTTGTTTGCCGACAGGGGTGTTGTCTCAATGAGCAGTGCCAATCTGTGGACCCCATGTCAACAGATGCAGTTGACTGTGTATTACGAGAGTATATCTCTGATGGTTAGATGGTGAAGAGTGATGAGTGGGATGGATAAGAGTGACACATCCGCTCCACCTGCCACTGCAGAGCACTGCATCTGCTCAACATTAGCATCTCCCTGAGCTCCAACCGCCTTCACAAGATTTGAGGATGCTGAAGTGCATGAATATAAATACAAACACATTCCTCCAGGAAATCTACTCCATATCACTACTTTCTTTGGATTAGAACAAAAAACAATGTTAAATTAAATGTTTAACAGATGGCAAAACACAAGATACAAAATACACAAAAATGTTAAAAATAAAACTGCAGAAACAAACCTGCCAGGAAAAACACAATATGTTTGATAGATGCAAAACATTAAATGTTTTAAAAATGGCAAACAAAAAATGTGCTAACACAAAAATGTTTAACAGATGGTGAAATGAAAATTGCTGACAAAAACACTAAATATTTAACAGACAGCAAACTGCAAAGATAAATATAATTTAATAATAGAAAAACACAAACTGCCTGCAAAAAAAAAGAAAAGATTTTAGATCAGAAGATGACAAACAAACAGTTTGGTAGATGCATTATAAAATGTTCACAAAATGTCAAAATGAAAACCGCTGATAAAACCACAAAATATTTAACAGACAGCAGATGTCTAAATCACAAAATGTTTTAAAAACTGCAAAAAGAAACCCCCTGCAAAAACACAAAATGTTTTAAAAACATTAAAACACAAACTGCTTGCAAAAAACATTAAATTTTTGACAGAAAGGAAAACAAATGGCAGACAAAACAAATAGCCAGCAAAAACACAAAGCGTTCAGAGGTTGAAATGGACTGATACAAAAAACATAAATCCCAGACAAAACACAAATCACAAGCAAAAACAACCCGCTTGGTAGACATAAAACACAAAATGTTTTAAAAACAGCAAAACAAAAACTGCCTGCAAAAACATTAAATGTTTGACAGACAGGAAAATGTGAATCGTCATCACAAACATAAACCATTTGGTAGATGGCAAAACAAATAATTTAAAACACTAAATATTTAGACTACAAAATAAAAATAGATAACAAAAATGTTTTACAGACCTCATAACACTAATAGCGATCAAATTGTTTAACAAAAAAAAAACCTTTCAGTGCATGCAGCCAAATTCATGTATTTATTATTTTTAAAAGAAGCCTGGTATAGTATGACTCTCTTTAGCTCCAGAGGGAGAGGAAGAGCCACGACTTCAAAGAGAGCTCATCCGTCAGCCTTCCTGGTGTCGACACATACCTGCACTTATGGACAGTGGATGTCTTTTACATAACAGCACACAGCTGAAATTCAAAAGGCAAAAGACTTCAAAAAAGCTGCCAATGATTCTTTTCATCCTTGTCTGTCTCTCTGTCCCCTCAAACTCCTGCCTACTAAACAGATTTTGAATCGGTGGCATCGTTAGCTATCTGATTTTCCTTTGGAGGGGCCCCTGTGCATTTTTCCTCTCTCACTCACTCTCTCCTTCTCTTTTTCTGGGATCCTGCCATTTTGTCAACCTTGTAGAGGGAGTCATTGGTGGGCTAACTTCTTAATGCAGCAGGTCAGGGGTAGGTCAGCCTGTTGAAACCCCCATGATGATCTTCCAGGGGCAGGAGAACCCCTTCAGTCCACCCCCTACACCCAAAGCCACTTCTGCGCTGCCATCCCTCCACAAAGCGCTGGCCTTTCTGCCCTCTCGGCGCTGGAGGTCATGCCTCTATTGGGGGAGACACTTGGCCCACTGCAGGGGGTCAGCTATCCTTTACAAGGAGTCTTGTCATGGGCCTGGTGACTAATAGGCCGACCTTACTGACAAGAACTGATGGGCGCCCCTAAGGCCGGACTCCACAGCCGATCTAATAAGACCTCTGATTCGGTCTCCGGCTCCGTAATGTCATTTCAGGAGTGTGAGCTGCCTCCTTCGAGGCTTCAGGTGAAACAGTTCTGACTCAAGATGTAAGAAAAATCACTAGGGCATTAGCATAAACACTCGCTGATAAAAAGGGGCAGGTCATTTTAGTGAAGCGCTTGCTCGTCTTTTGAAATACCTCAACTCCCGCCATGCCCAGCACAGATTCCCATTACTCACCGTGGCTGGATGTATGAACAAAAAGACACATGGTGAATGGGCAAAACTACCCGTGATAAAACATTAACAAGACTGGCGGTCCTGCTGAGGGGGGGATTTTGTTCTCTCAAAGACACAGTGATCAGGATCGATCCAACCATCAATTAATCTTTAAGACAAGCCTACAGGGATTTCAATAACTACTGAGCTCTGACACCAAAGACATTCCCACACTACGCGACTAAAAGAGGCAGCAGGGCCACTCGCTCTTCATACAATGAATCATTATATAGAGTAAGCAGGCAGCAGGTGATCTGCGGATGTGGGCATCTATTTACAGGAAAAGTAAGGAGAAAGGAGAAATAAGGGGCAAAATGTTATATATCTAACTGGAGAAGAAATGTACAGGCTGAAATATATGGAATTGAGAATCAAATGCACTAAAACTCATTAAAAGGAAGCTAAGCTTCCATCTAAACTTGTTAAAACTTGTGCACAGAGACCTAAATCTAAGATATTACAGGTGAGAAATGGGTATAATTTATCTTGAATAACTATGTTCTACCACTCATGAGAAACAATTGGACTCCAGTCATCAAACAAATAGGATTTGCCCTGCAGCAATGGAAATCAAAGCAGCAGAACCAGGCTAATAGATACATAACGATCAAACGCAGAATGTAGGAGTATTATTTTCAGGAACAGTTTAGGTGAACACTGAAGGTGTTTTGAAATGGATTTTACGATTAATGTTCAAATTGGCCAGTATACCAGTCTAAGGGGCTTCAAAACATCATATTATATTTTATCATCACTTTTTTTACAGACACAAACATTTACTTGGTCTATTGTTTTGTAAAAGGCTAAGTATAATTATTCAATTTACAGACTAACCCTATCTCAAATCATAAAACTCTCTGAAATAATACTACTACTAATAATAGGTAGATTACAGTCATCAGGGCTGTTTTTTATACAATAAGTAATGCACAACAATAATGCAAAATAGAAGTTCTGGTATTTCACAATTTCTCCATTTTTATGGGTTGAAATGATGATTAGGCTCCAAAAGTATGGAGAAACCATAAATAAAAAATTCTGTGCATTGCCATCATACTCTAGCCTAAAAAATACACAAAATTTTACTTTATGTAAAAAATTTCCTCTTGGTTTCTCTTGATCGTTAACACAGTTTCAAACTATGGCCTTCTTAACTGTTGTCATTCCGAGAACAAAGAATGCAGCTCTTCCACTTCTTTGTTTAATATATAATATCATAAAGAATCTTTGTAACATGATCCTTTCTTCATTCGCCCTCAAAGCAAAAAAATAAATAGGATGAAATGGAGACGTGATATATGAGGCTTAGCCATTATACAAAGGGACGATAATGTATGCTGTGGGATTTTAGGACAAAAGTAATCACATTTACCACAGTTGGGCAGAACAGCAGACCGGAGGAATTTCTATCCAGTATCCCTCTCGCTTTGTTCAGGACTCAATTGAACGTGGGGCTGTTTGAAGGGCAAACCATATAGAGCTGTTCCATTTACATTCACTCTCACTGTCACTTGGGTTTTTTGTTTTCAATCGGTCTATTGTTTCTGGCCGAGTTGCGCGCAGACAAATGATCAAGCATGGAGGAGAAATAATTCCATGTCATTTTTGGAGCAGAGGAGATGTTTTTTTCTGTTTAAATTATACAGTATATCCTCAGGGATCAGTTGCCACAGTGCAAAATCACACGTACACACAGAATATTCCATCCTGGTGTTACAAAGTCCACAAAAATTCTGGATCATATGAATGAGTTCTGCATGTACAGTGGGCTCATCACAGTGGGAGAAACAGATCAGCCAGACTCAGACGGTTTACAGCCACATCACTTAAGTGTGGGAAAATTTACACTAAAAAAGCAAGACACATAGTTGTGGTAAAGCAAATCTAAGGCATAGTACTGGGCATTTACACTTGCATATAAGTAATTTATGAAACACATATTTTAAAATCAGTTAAAGGCATAGTCAAAAATGAAAACTCTGTCACCATTTACTCAATTTTACAGTTATTACAACCACTATATGTGTGGGTTTGAGGGGTGGGATTGTTCCATGGGGGGGCTTTTATGGCTGTTGGCTGTTGAGCTCCAAAACTGACAATAATAAGCAACAAAAAAGTACCATAAATGTAGTCCATACAACTCATATGCTCAATACAAAGTCTTCTGAAGCAGAAAAAGGTAACATTTTAATAGTTACTTGCTGAATCTTGCTGTTCTTTTGAACTTTCCATTAATCAAAGAATCCTGAAAAAAGCAACATTTCAACATTTCTCAGCAAATTAGAATGATTTCTGAAGGTCTATGTGACACTGAAGACTGGAGTAATGGCTGCTGAACATTCAGGATTTGCCATCACAGGAATAAATTGCATTTAAAAATACATTAAAATATAAATTAAATTGAAGTAATGTTTCACAATATTACTGTTTTTATTGTATTTTTTAAACAAATAAATGGAGCCTAAATAAGCAGAGGAGACTTTCAAAAACATTTGGAAAAAAATATATAAACATTTTGAATGTCATTGTAATAATTGTATTATTTTTAGTATAGAAGGTGTAGAATGTCCTATTTCTGTCTATTTCTGAATACATAAAACTCACCCGACAGCCACTGACAGGTAAATGCATTAAAAAGGTAAAGGTAAAAACATTTTGTGGAGCTATAACTGGTTAAGTGCTGCTCTGTTGATTTTCTAACTCTGCATTTACTGAATTACATCACATCAGTTGGTTTTCAGACCTGGCAATATCAGAAGCAATAGATCATTCATAGTTTCCTTCTTCCATCCATCCCGCAGCCTGAAAAAGAGTCAATGTCGTCAGTTTTAGTACTGCAGAGTGCTTCTTAATGACCATGTCCATTTACCATCCTCCACTGTGAATTACACAAGCACAACTTGTTGTGGAAGAGGAGGTGTTGGGCGGCCATAATTCACCAGACTCTGGCCCCTCCAACCTTGCTCAGCAGGAAGAATGACAGCAACTTGGTTTGTCAGTGGTTCTGTGCATAATTACCGCCAAGATTAATGGTTTACTCACGTCTACACCGTAATGCCCAGATCAATTTTTCTCGGTGATGAACGACGGTTGCGATGGCACCCTGTCATCACCGGTATGCCTAAGGACAGGGGCTGTAAATCTCTCGCTCAAAGTCACCCTCCGATGCACGATACAGGCTAGTCCTGGCACTCCCAGAAAGCCTCAGGGCACGTCTACCGGTCCTGCAATTAGAAAGAACCTATTTCCTTTATCACTAAGGGATTAGAGACATCTGCAAATTGCAGAGCTTGTCAAATATTATTAAAAGCACAACACAAGAGACAGCTGTCCGAATGGCTCTCCTCTTCATTTAATGAGTTAAGAACTTCACACTAACTGATCGATAACTATTCCCAATGCTTCTTTCCTATAACCGTGTTAGTTTTTTTTCAATATCACTCCTAACCACTAAGCTCTGCCTCAACTGTGTCGTTCCAAACCCATATGTCATCTTCTGTGGAACACAAAAGGAAACGTTTTGCATAATGTACTGGTCACTATTTTCCATGCAATTACATTGAATGAAATGCCTTCAAGCTTCAAAAAAGAACACAAAAGCATGGTCTATACAACTATATTCCAAGTTATTTGAAGTCGTAAAATAGATTTGTTTCACCACAATTTACGGTGTTATACAGTGCTAATCTTCTCATCAATTGTTAGTGACCCGATCACTGAGAAAGCTGAACCAAAAACTGTAAATACCAAGATGGTTCACTCATATTTCTATGAATGGGAGAAACCACAATGCACAATATGACAGAATATGCCCTGATTCTAAATATCGCCAATTTGTAAAGTCACAAATAGAGAGTGTCTTAAAACACTTAAAGCACTTGGGAGTGCATATGCACATTGGCTGCACCAACTTGAAATATGTGCTTTTATAATGCTATTTAGGCATATGAAACAACATACGGTAAGTTTGGCCTCTTTGTCGCCATCTCTGTTTGAAACCTGCAATTGCAGTTATTTGCGGAATTTACACAGGTTGTAAATTCCCACTGCTCCTCAATATGTATTAATCTAATGTTTTCAGGTGTATGTGTGGGCTGTCAATCAACGCACCAGTGTGGATATTCACTGTACATCATGAATACAGACACTACGTATTGGAATTATGTCCAAAATCAGAAGTTTCACTGGAAAATGTTATCTGAACAAGTAAATAACAGGCCTGCCAGTTTTGTTCTGACCAACTAAAAAAAAAGTGTCACTATGAATTGCGCTATCAATGGTAATTAAATCTGACGATCGCAAAGTTAGCTCAGATCACATCATACCATGAAAATTAGTTATTGTTATACTTTGTTCTAAAATTGTTCATGTTAACAACATCAACATGACTACTGTACGTGTATTTCTTGTGCATTAGTGTGACCTGTAGATTTCAATTTCTGTACAGTCTTATCTCGAATTGTCATACCATTTGAATGTCATTAAAATAAGTTGTTCTTTTAACCTGAAAAAGCTATTTAATGTTCCTTAGAACTCGTTCTAAAATGACAAGATGAATTATTCCAGCTGCTGTAAGAAAAGGCTACAAATGATCCGCCAACTGCAGCATCCACATGCGCGATACAGTTCGTGAACCACTCAAATTGGTTATGTACTTGCTAAATTTTTGATTATTTTTAACATGGAATGCAGTTTAAATGTGAATCAGTTTTAAGAATTTCCCCATTCAGGTATATAGGAGTTGGTCTTCCATGCCAGAAATAGCTGGAATGCGAATATGGTCACTGAGTGAATTGAATTTCTCAAGTATCACATCAGATTTATTCATGAAAGAATCATTCAGGGCTGTATTTTCCAAAACCTTAGTTTGACTTAATAGATTGTAGAGACCACTGGTGTCAGTGTTTCTACAATCTACTTTGGCATACAATGCTTTTCGGAAATGCATGCCAGACCAGTTTTATGAACTTTATCAAATGATTCTTAGAAAAGAACAATTCCTTCATGAACCAGTCAATACTTTTCCTATGAAAAACCTGCCTCTTATTTTTATTCTTATTTTGCTGGTGTCCTGAGATGATGACTGGAGATCACGTTCGGAGGGTGTAGACATGGGAAGGGGATGTGTTGTTGTTATTATGTTGTCGGTACAATGCTCTTTCCTGTGGATGTTCTGTAGATCCAAAGGTACAGAAAACCACCCTCCCTTCCCTAAAGCCCTATTCCTTCTTCCCTCCCATCTCATCTCCTCCAATCTCACTCCGCTTCACTTCTTAAGAAATCACCCTTGCGCAGTCCCACAGGACTGAGATAAAACCCTCGCTGGGCCCTCGGCAATGAAAGCAAGCGTAACGCTTCTCTTCTTCTCATCTTCAGGCTCTGGGAGGAAGCCTCGCTCGCCCACCACCCCCCAATTCTTGCCTGACGGGAGGTATGCAACGTGTGAAGAGCTGGCAACCACATATGTGTGTGCGCTTCTATACATTACCGCTCATGCCCTTTAAATTCTCTGAAATGGAGGGAAAAAAGTTGCGCTTGCATATTGGGATGGGGGTGGGCTATTAACTGCACGCCCGATCACTATTTGTTTATTCACACGTATGCAAATGTTTGAAAAATGCTGTAAAAATGATTAAATGAGGGGCTGGGTTGGATTACCCAGAGAGGTAGGCATGGCAGCACACGTCTGGATGAAAACTGTAGCCGGGTTGATCCGCGGCCCCCCGGCTGCTGCGGGACGGATGGGAGCTGTTTGTTTAACCTTATCTGTGGTTGTAATTTTAGCCCTGTCTGCAGTATGGATTTCCAGGCGGAAACCACTTTTATTGGCTTCTTGTGGGGAGTTACCTTAATAAAATAACATCTAATTATATCTACCAGAGCTGATCCCCAAACATGAAACACAATACGGCCATTGTTCAAGGTTTCGAGCCAAGACGGAGACCCTGAAACAGTAGCTTATGGTGTCGAAGTTTTTGTTTTGGATTAAACATTATATCTGCTTTGAAGAGCAGAAGATCCTGAAGTTATTATCCAGGCTGATCTATAGGACTACACAGAAATGAATGTAGACACATCACATAAAAACTCCTTCCAAGATGATAAAGATGATTCTATGCATCTTTTATTAGTTAATGAGACATAATGATTTGTATAGAGAGTTGGGTAGTAATTTATTACATGTAATCTGGATTACGTAATCAGATTCCAAAAGTTAAATACTTGTAATTAATTTAAATTACATTTTAAAATACTCGTAATCAGAATACAGTTACTTTTTTGATGATTACATGACTACATATTGTGATTACATAATTACAGATTTTGTCTTTCAATTAAAATGCACAAATTCATATTATTTCTTATTACATGTAATTGCAGGCATTCGCAAACTTTTTTTTTATCTGAACATATTTCACCATATATATTTACTTGAAGTACCCCTGAGATTTTAAAATAAATATTTTAATAATTAAATATCACATTTGCATGTTCACAGTTCTCTGAAGTTGGTTAATGGTCACATGGTATGCAGGTAAACATAAAATATTTCATATTTTTAGCTAGCGTTTCGTTTGATGTTATTTTAAAATGACTTTATTTTAATTATTTAATTTAACTTTTTGTGATTTAAAGGGGTCCTATTATGCTTTTTCACTTTTTCAACTTTAGTTAGTCTGTAATGGTGCCGTTTGAGCATAAAAAAGATCTGCAAAGTTACAAAGCTCCACATCAAAAGGAGATATTTTATTTAACATAAATCACTTTTCAAAAACTACAACGAACTGTTTGGACTACAACACATATTTTCCGGGATTTGTGATATCACAAATATCGACGAATGGGACGAGATCTGGTTGAGCTGCACTAGAGAAGGCAACGAGTGTTATCAC
Source organism: Sinocyclocheilus grahami (assembly GCF_001515645.1). Classification (NCBI taxonomy): domain Eukaryota; kingdom Metazoa; phylum Chordata; class Actinopteri; order Cypriniformes; family Cyprinidae; genus Sinocyclocheilus; species Sinocyclocheilus grahami. The sequence goes on along the minus strand of NW_015505386.1, from coordinate 2,332,690 downwards.
TATGTCGGAGACACGCTAGCTTTCCCAAGGCAGACGAACGTAGAGTGGTTACAATCATCCGGGTTTAAATCACGCTCAAATTGATTTGATTTTGACGCAATATATACACTGAAGCTCACAGTCGGCTATGGTAAGGGCATGCCATTTCCCGACCAGCCGCAGAGTGGTGCCAATCACAACACACACTGGCCCAGTTAACCAATCACAGCACACACTGTGTAATGTAATGGATTACGTTACTAACTACAATTTTTGTCATGTAATTTTGGAATCAGTAAAGGACTACAATTTTGAAGTAATCTACCCAGCTCTGTATGTATATGACTGTAATATTAACAGTAACATATTGAAAAATTGTCTAAAATTTGATGCCTGAACACATTGGCATAACACATATGGGATGCCTCTAAAACCCAGAATAAAAGTGATAAAAAAATGATATATATTTTTTATATATTATAAATTATTAATAATATTAATGCACTTCAATTCATAGAAGCCAAAAAGGTTTCTTATGATAGATGTAATATGATAGAGGTGTGTGAGAAACAGTATTTAATCATTATTTACTTCTTATTTACATAATTTGTCTTGTCAATTAGCTGTTAACCTGGATCACTGTCTGGATTACTGAATCAGTGCAATTTGTGAACCAGAACTGGTTAGTTTGACAAAGTCTGGTTCTGTTCACACTATGTATATTAATAAAAACTCAGTTGCCACTACCTGAATTTTCCAGGAGCATTGTCACTCCTTTACACAACTGAATTCTGTGTGAACAGGATTAAGCACTCAGAAGAGAAGTGACAACTGTATTTAGCAGCTGAGTGCATGTGAACGTGTCTAGTCTGTCATGATCTGCACTAAGAGCCCCTTGTCTCTGAGCATTACTGTGCTCATATGATCATTTGCTTGCTCATGGTACCGTGCCAGTTTTTAATAGCCTGAGAGTTCAAGCTGACAAACAGAGAGAGCGATGTGAGAAGCCTTGTGTAGTTTTTTCACCGTCTCCTCTGACTCCTCCAGGCTGATCATATCAAGAGTGAAGACCTCCCTCTGATCACATCTGACAATCACTGGACAGCGGCCAGAGCTGCACTTGAACGGCTCTCCATTATAACCTCTTCAACAACACAACAGTGTTGTGATTGTGTTTTCATTGTTTTGATTCGAACACAAGCCCTCTAGGGAAATATTCAAAAGTGCTGTTTTTTGCACGGACTGTTTATGAAATATAAATTACGCATATATTTTTTTTACCTCCCCAAAAGCCAAAGCAGAAGAAAAAAGGAGTAGCGGTTCAAGAGAACGAACAATATTTATTGAAAAATAGAATTTTCCTTTTTTCTTCTGACACACAGGGAGAGAAAATGAGGGTTTAGAAATGCCGCTGGGTTAGAGGAGACGGAAAAACCACATGGTGACAATTCACTTATTTTGTATAGAGAACTTCCAGCTGGTCTATATTTAGCTCTTAAGCACTCTATAAGCACTAAGGAGGTTTTCAACCACATAAAAGGAGGATAAGTTCCTGAAAGAAACCAGCACTGCTAAGTCTTCCTGCCTCACTTCTGTTTAACCTTTGACCCCTGCACTCACCTCATTCCCTTACGCATCTACCACGTACAAAAACAACACCGTACGGCCTTTTACAGCAAGGATAAGTAGCTTTTCACTGCCTCATTCATAAAAGCAGGAGCCTTTCCTCCGGATATTCCAGCAGTTCAGAAAATACACAACCACACCTTATGAAAAAGCCCTGAATGGGGTCAACGGTGGACTACGTCACACGGAGCACTGCAAAAAACATTCAAGCAAATGAATGGCCTGACCATGACTCTATATTCCATATTCAAGTCTCTTGTCTCACCAAGGACATCATAACCATGACTCCTGCCAGTGTTTGGACTGACTAAAAGTAGTAGTGTGACAGTAGCTTAGCTATTTTAAAATAGTGTAGCTTTTCCGGTGAAGAGAACAATATTAATATATATGCAAAAACAAGTTACTAACAAAAGAAGGAAACTACATTGAAGCTACTTATGTATTTAAGAAGGCAATATATTTTTAAATATACTGCAGACTGTAGTATTATACATTTGTGCAATTGTATCAAGGCAATATATATAAATATATATATATATATATATATATATATATATATATACTGTATATATTACACATTTATATTTTCCCTGGTAAATATTTTAAAGGGTAATATCTGAACAATAACAACATATTAATATTAGGTATTATAGAGACAACACAAATATATAAAATACATAAACATAAACTAATACAAAAGATATATATAAAATTTATATAAAGCCAGTATATAAAATGTTTTACTCTTGTGCATATATTTGAGCAGTTCCATTTTAGGAAGCAGTCGTTGGCATCAAAAACTTCTGTTTAACCTATTTATTTTTTATACAAAACTGCATCTGAACTATTTTAAACTAGCTTAAACCAAACTAACCTAAAGGTAGCATTTAGTTTGGCGAGCAACAGTTTCAAAACAGCTTCTCCAACGCTTGTGCTTTGTGAGTGTGAAACCAAATGCAATGCATGCAATGTGAAGCGGAAACAGGTTTATAACCCTGGCGTGTCTTTATGAGCGCAATTCAGGGAACACAAAGAGTTCTCGTCTTGAAAGAATGCCCCGATTCTGTAGACATTTGTTTCCAAGCCCGCTCACCTCGGCCAATGACATTACACCACTGCAGTGGCTGTGGGAAGAGTACGAGTGACTTAGCATAAAACAACAAGATGGCGAAATAATCATCACAGCAAGGCCGATGTTTTAACTTGGCATATTGACTTTTGCTATGTAAAGCAACAGTATACCCAAAGGAGCTTCAAACAAACGCTGACACTCTATATTGTTCGGTCACAGCGTGATGTAAATCACGGGGTGAATATTCCCTATTGTGCTGCTGGGATACGGTCCAGAAACAACCAGGCTACAAGGAAGAGGGCTCCACTAATCAAAAGCGCAAGAAAATAAACAGCCGTCTATGAAACAAACACTGGTTCGGGAATGATCCCCTGATAAAATCTCAGGGTCGTGTATTTCCAGAGGAAGCGCATCTGACAATTGTTGATCTTGCAGCTTGACGGTTTCATCAGCGACTGTTGTCTTAGGCCAGCGTCCCATTTTATTTATTTTCTTATTATTTGGAATCCAAACTTTACGCCTGCTTTAGTTTTATTGTCCTCAGCAAGTCCTTTTATACAAGCATTCAATGTCAACAAATTGGGCCGGCCCGAGACGAGTGAGTCTCAAGAGTGTTTAGTGTTAAATGGGAGTTTGTTGACTGATGCCTTTTATCTTTTCCTTTCTTGGAAGCACAGATGACATGCCCTCAGCAGAACCACGGCCCCAAATGTTCCTCTCCATCTTACAAAATCAGCCCTTTTTCTCGCATAAGTTCATGACAACCGTATCAACGATCTCAGCAGATAAAATCTCGCTTGAAGCAGCAATATTTATTTTTATTTTCCTCGAGAGTCGCTAACTTTTTCTTCCTGTCTTCATTATGCTGTACTTTTCCGAAATGATATGCGCTTTCAACAAGTGTGGAGTCAGCTGAGCGGGCAGGATGTGCCGAGAGTTTTTATAGGTCGGCAGTGAAATGAGTGAGGAGAAAATGAACAGTATTATTGCAAAAGAGTGGTCAAACCGCTGATAGTGGTGGTTTCACTTCAACCCTACAGTGAGAAGAAACACAGACAGGCTGACTCATACTACTGCTAATTCAAAGATTTACACAGTGATGATTCTCAAAAACGTTCTCAAATTATCTGTAATCTGCATTATCATCACTTTACACGGGGTTTCTCACATGACTGCAATATCAGTAGCAGAAAAAAAGATATCAGATCCACTTTTGCTCACTCTAAGCTCAATTTGAAGTCTTTTTGTTTCGGAACACTGGATTCAAGACTAGGTTTAAAAAAATTATTTAACGTTAACGTAACCAATCTGACAAAAGATGTTTGTTCAAAGGTTTGGGGTCAGTAAGACTTTTTTAATAATAATTTAAAAAAAACTCACAATAGCTGCATTTATTTGATCAAAAACCCAGTAAAACAGTAATAATGTGAAAATTTGAACATTTTTAAAATACTGAAATACAAAAGGTTTTTGAAGTGTAATTTATTTCTGTGCTGGCAAAGTTCAATTTTAAGCAGCCATTACTCCATTCTTCAGTGTCACATGATCCTTCAAAAATCATTTTAATATGCTGAATTACTGCTCAAGAAACATTTCTTATTTTCACAGTTGAAATAATATAAATATATACAAGCAACTATTGCCAACTATGAAATATATGTGAAAGTATGTATATATATATTAGGGCTGTCAAACACACACACACACACACACATATAAATATTTAATATATGTAATATATATTTTAGTGCTGTCAAACGATTAATCAAATCCAAAATAAAAGTTTTTGTTTACATAATATATGTGTGTTTGTATTATGTATAAATAAATACACACATGCATGTATATATTTTGAAAATATTTCCATGTATTTCCATGCATATACTGTATGTATATTCATATAGGCCTAATTCGTATTATTTATAAATGTATATAATATATAAACATAACATATTTTTCTTAAATATATACATGTGTGTGTTTGTATTTATATATACATAATAAATATACACAGTACACACACATATATTCTGTAAACAAAAACTATTATTTTGAATGCGATTAATCGCGATTAATCGTTTGACAGCACTAAAATATTTATATATATAATATAAATCATACAGAAATATGAATATATATTTACATCTAAACATTTCTTAAATATATACATGTATGTATGTTTATTTATATATATATATATAAATATATACTGCACACACACATATATTATTTCGGATAGCCCTAAATCTCAAAATGATGTCAATTGTCTCAAAATGTAAAAAGTGAGGTAAAAATAATGCCTTTACCCATTCATAATCTGTATGTATTGCCTCTTTTTCCATGCCCTTATTTTTGCATGAAGTAGAGAGCAACAGAAACAACAGCCTACCCAGTCGGCTGGCCAACTTCCTGTGCTCTGCGGTGAGGCACTTCAAGGGCTAGGTATCACAGGCAGGTAGGTGATTTTTTTTTTTACGACTTACTTGAAAGCTTAGCAGAAGCAAAGGTGAACAGAAGGGGCTTTGGCACAGGCACAAAAATGCAACAAGCAACATCAAGAAAGTTTAAAAGCAAGCAGGTGGTTTGCACAAACTAGGGGCATCCTGTGGTAAAACGAATCTTTTCCCCCCTCATACACCATCTATTCACACTCTCTCCTCAATCAATATACTCTGCTTTTTTATTTACCACCCTCTGAGCCAGACACAAGATTCGGTTGGACAGAGACAGCGAGAGTCTGAGCCTGCTGTCTCCTCCTCTGTATGTGAACCAAAGAGGCAGAGACATGAAAAATTCTCCTTTCTATGCACAGTCACATTCGGTTGTGCCAGTGACAATTCTCGGCAGCCTCGCTTGCTTTCTATCTGATGTATTTCCTTGTCTATCCACCCTTCTGCCTGCCACAGAACTATCTATGTCTAGTTTTCTTGAACTTTCTACCTCTATACATCTATGCAACATGCTGGAATATTTATGATAATGAATGATGTGCTATCAAACATTTCCTGACCGTACATGTCCAAGATACGCAAATAATTTACCAGTATCCTGTGTAAACACGAACAAAGCATGATTTATGCTTAAAATCTACACAAGAAGGAAAATTAGCTTCAGTTTTTGTAAATTCACACACATGTGTTAGTATTTCCTTTTCATATTATCCATATAAATACCCAAAACACAGTGGCCCCAAAATGGTATTGGACACTTAAAAGAATAGTTCACTCAAAAATAAAAAATATACTGAAAATGTACTCTTTCTCAGGCTATCCAAAACGAGTTTGTTTTTCCATCAGAACATATTTGGAGAAATTTAGCGTTACATCACTTGCTCACCAATTGATCCTCTGCAGTGAATGGGTGCCGTCAGAATGAGAGACCAAACAGCTGATAAAAACACAATAATAATCCACAAGTCTCCAGTCAATCATTTAATGTCTGGTGAAACAAAAAGCTGTTTGTTTATAATAAACAAATCCATCATTATGACATTTTTAACTGCTGTTTCTGGCTAAAACAGAGGAGTCCTCTATCCATGATATTGCTTTCTCCAGTAAAAAAAGTTATCTTGTCTGAATCAGAAGAGAAACATGCATTTACAAGCCAAAACATTCAAAAACACTTCTAAACAAATATGTTGGTGGATTTTGATGTGATAGTTTAAAGTTAAAACACCATAATAATGGATTTGTTTGTTTTTTTTACAAACATGCCGCTTTTCTCTTCACAAGGAGTTATCTGTTCCAATTAAGAAACAAATTCTTTTAAATCTTGTTACAAAAAAAAAAAAGTAAATTTTCAGCAAATTTATATTTTTGGTTGAACTATTCCTTTAAGCCATACTTTGAAACCTAATAAACAAATTCAATTCAGTCAAATAAATGCTTGAAAGCTGTTGTACAAATAAATGAAAAATGCTTGAAATGTGTGCTTGTGCTATGTTTTAATTATGTATTTTTAAAAAAAGGGTATATAGACAAACTTTAATAAAGTGTGGTTACATTTTTCAAATGTTATTTGGAATCCACTGTAAATCCAAACTAAACCTCTAAGACAATCTTTTATACTATTTTGCTAATGTTCAAAATACCACAGTATAAGTTCAGACCTCTCACTGTGGTTGTCAGCCCTGTTGTGGTACAGTATACGAATGTCGGTTTTTCCATTGAACTTTACGAGAAGTTGTGCCACTTCCTGATAAGTAGTAATTATAGCAACAGATATAGATGGCAAGCGCAAACATCTACAGCAATAATAGATGTTCTTTTGTTCGCTTTTGTTTTAATAGGGTTCGCTATGAGTGGTTTCCCAACCACACTCCTGCTACCAATGTGTTACGACTGTATCTTTATAAAATATGTGACCCTGGACCACAAAACCAGTCTTAAGTCGCTGGGGTATATTTGTAGCAATAGCCAAAAATACATTGTATGGGTCAAAATTATTGATTTTTGTCAAAAATCATTAAGTAAAGATCATGTTCCTTGTGTAAATTTCATACTGTAAATATATTAATACTTAATTTTTGATTAGTAATATGCATTGCCAAGGACTTAATTTATATTTTTAAAGCGATTTTCTCAATATTTAGATTTTTTTGCTCCCTCAGATTCCAGAGGGAATCCCCCCCATGCCTCTGAACACACCGAAACCCATCTAGGAGACCAAGAGAGAAAATAAATTAGAGCAACTGCCTTTGGGACACAAAAAAGGAGTGAATTTATCACAGCAGATGTGATGGAGTGCATGGAAAGTGACAGGTGCTAAAGAGAATGAACTAGAAGCAGAGCTCAGCGCTATCACAGTCAGTACAGATGTCACAGCCTGGTGACAACATGACAGCCTGATTATTGTAGAAAGTCAGTCCCCACTCAGCTCCCAGACACAAACTCGATGCATTCATGACTAAGGATCTTTTCTGTAACTGAATAACTGCTCCTTGCTGTTCAATACAGTGTGGATTTACAAAGCATACATAGTAGAAATGCCACAGAAGCCTATAGAAATATGGGTATCTTCATATATATATACATAGTGGAGAACAAAGTCTGAAAACGCATTGAAAATCCAGGACTTTTTTTCCATTGAAACCTGGAGATAAAAATAAAGTTTTAAGATTTTAAACAAAAAGTTGTGACAAAACATGAATAAGAAAACTACCCTTGCCATCATCTGACACTCAAGTGAAGTTAATCGTTAAAAACAACAATAATTTAATAATACTGTTAAAAACACTGTAAAATCTCAAAATGATTCTTTCATAATTTACACTATAATGGTGTAAAGCATGAATAGACTTTTAAAATGATTAATTTTAGGTTTAAGTGATTAATTATATTGGTGTCATGCGTGATTAATTATGGTTTATAATTGATGCTTAAATCCACTTGTAGCATTTTAGTTTCTAGTGATTTGTTTTGAACTATTTTAGACTTTCAATTAAACTTTTCATTAAAATTATGTCGATTATATAATTCCTAATAACATAAAATTAGAATAATGCAAAGTAGAAATAAAAAAATTAAAAAATTCACTTACTAGAAATCCCTACGAAAGAAAGAAAGAAAGACTGTATGATGCTTATTTTTAATCAGTATTGTATTTAAAAAACTCACTTGCCGGAAAGGCCTACAATGGAAAATTAGCATTTAGTAAATTGATCTTCAGGTTTGTGTATTCAATAGGAAACAGGAACAGACGCTCTTATCTGCCTCAGATCACATGCAGAAGCACAAGCTGGGCAGATGGGGCTTGGAACTCATTTCAATATTCGATTTGGTCCATCTAACAGATTTAAAACAAGTTACAAGGGGCAAAACAGGGAGCTGTAACAAAAATAGATTTGCATCAGTGTTGCACAAAGACACATGGTGCGTTGCAAACTCTTTCCACACTCTGTTTGTCCCCTGGTTCTGGAAGCACAGAAAAGTCCTACAATAACACAGTGTTACTTAATCTGACTGCCTCTAAGTGTTTTGCTCGTACCTGTTACTGGTGTGAAATGACTGTGTGTCTGTGTGAGTCATACCTGGTTCACCCAGATATAACCCTCAGACTGGCCCCTAAACATCTGCCACCCACATGTCTGGTCCACCTACAGACTCCTCCACATGCCCTTATGCTTTTGACTCACTGTTATGAAGTCAACACAAATCATAATTTAAAACAGACTTTACTTCCACGATGTGATGTATTTCAGACAAATATAACTAAATATTCTTGACAACAAATATACTTAATTTTTTTTATCTATCTATCTATCTATCTATCTATCTATATAAATATATATATATATATATATATAACTTTTATATTTTAAAATATATATTTGCAACATATTTTCTGTAATTTTTTGCATATTTAAATATAAAAAAAATAAAATTCTTTTTTATAAATTATAATATAGCTACATAATTTTTGCCATTTGGGCTGGTGGTTATTACATTTTGATAAAACATGGCAAAATATATATATTTTTTTTATTTATTTATTTTGCATAACATGCACCAATTAATCATGTGCAATACACAAACTAAAACTAATTTGGTTCAATTTTGATGTCAAACAGACAAAAGTGTCAAAAAAAAAAAAACATAAATCTGACATCAACCTCAAGCACAGTGTCTTTAATCATTTATTTCGGTAGCCTCTTCCTGTCATCATAAGGCATTTCAACGACTGGATCTAAATCTATCCCCTTCACAAAAACATGAGATCCTGAGTGTCTGGTAAATTTAGAATTTGATTTAAGGTCCTTGAGATATTCGTCAGGCCTGTGCCTCGCTGACTTTGGTCACTGATTTTCTGTGACGGTCCTCTCGGTACATGCGGATCTGGGACTAAGCATCTGATGGGAGAAGAGAAAATATGCACTTACATATATATCCAATATTCATGCCCTGAGTGGCGAGGCTGCTCGCAGTCATTAGTGCACTTACACTCTCTCTGACAGGCCTGTCTCAGACTCATCAGAAAGGCCTTCTGAAGTCATGTTCCTCTGCAAAAATCATGAGCCTGTCAACAGCCGCCTGCCTCCCACACATAGAAATGTCTCCATTTCTTTTACATTTTTTCTCTTTCTCTCTCTCTCTCTTTTTTTTTTTTTTTTGGGTTATGACTGTAACCATATTCGAAATATGAAAGTCTACCAAGGTAAACATGATGTTAACAGACAGATGATATTATTCTATCATGAATAAATAAATGATTGAATAAAATATTAGGGTTGGTCTCTAAACTAAGTATGTGTTTTTACTTTATACGGATATAATACTGGAGTCTAAACTGGGTTTCATTGTATAGATATCATTTATTTAAATTATGATGTTTTATCTACATAGTGTTTAAAGTGCATACATCATACTCAAGAATGTAGATGCAGTTACTTTATGTACTTTATGTAAAAATTCTCAATATGCTTTTTTGTCTTGTTTTACAATTTGTTCACTGGGAATCAAGCAAAACAGCTTAAGATATTAAGGCTAAGTAACTGTCACTGGCGGACTTTTTCCACTTATTTTCAGCATAAACAGATGAAAAAACTCTGCCAGTGGCACAAGATAAAATATTCATATATTTAAGAGAGATTCTTTGAAAATACACCATTTTGCTTGTCAAGCAAATTGATCTTGTTTCAAGGATATTTCCACTTTTTTTAGTGTGTAGCCAATCTAAAGTGCCCAAACTATAAAAATTCCATGTGAACCATTAAAAAAACCTTCACACCAAGATATCATTGATTATGCACAAAAAAACTTCTAAAACCATCACATTCCATCAGTTAAATACAACTTTACAGTTTTAAAGTAAAAAGCTATTGTGATCACAGGCATAAAGTTTAATAACTTTTAGCTTGTAATATGTGAGAGAAAACAAAAGAAAATATTGTCATCATTTTCACAACAGAACTTTAGAAAATTCACAAGATCAATATTCAACTTGCAACAATTGACAAGTTCAGCTGTACTCTACAGAACTCTTAATCAATTAAGAATAACTGAATTAACAAGAGGAAAAAAATCAAATGTTAGTCTTATTGTGATAGTTTTTTAAGTACTGGACAGCCAAACCACTTCTTTTCAGAAGAGCAATGTCTTATTTAATGTTATGAACAACAGAGAATACATAAAAAGAAAATACTATTAAAAGATGAAAAGAACAAATTGAACTAGAAATGTAGAATTAAGGTGAAGCATCTAATTTGTGCCTCACTAGCCTCACTAATGACTGTTTTCAAACATTTTCATCTTTTAATAGTATTTTCTTTTTAAGTACTGGACAGCCAAACCACTTCTTTTCAGAAGAGCAATGTCTTATTTAATGTTATGAACAGAGAATACATAAAAAGAAAATACTATTAAAAGATGAAAAGAACAAATTGAACTAGAAATGTAGAATTAAGGTGAAGCATCTAATTTGTGCCTCACTAGCCTCACTAATGACTATTTTCAAACACATTTCCCAAATATTCTTCCTGTCTATCATTGGTCAGCCAAGCAGACAACCCCGCCCCAAACTCATGCCATTGGTTGAGCCAGTGTTGCGTTGCTCCTCAGGATGCTCAAATAAACAAAGTCATTTTTCAAACTACAATCAACCCAAATCAAGTTTTCTCTGCATATTCTTCTGGAACAGGAGAACATTTTCATATCAAAATAAATAACAACATAAATAAAGTGTGTTTCATAAATCAAATTCAGTTTTCTAAAAACTAAGGTTTTTCCAACCTGGATAGATGATTTGTAATAACCTTGAAAGACAGGCAGATTGGGACACTCACTTTCTTTCTCTTTCTCTCTCTACCCTGAAATTTTCCCTGCCTGAAGCATTTTTTTCTGATCATTTTGTGGCTCCACCTTCTGTGGTCTTCACAGAAAACTGTGAAGTGAAAAACTTTTTTGGGTCTTGTCATGCCAGTAACCAAATGAGTTATGAAGTGCATCGCTCAAAACGAAAAAGTCTGTAACAACGTCCAAAAAAAGAAGAAACATTGATTCATGTATTCCTGAACAGCGCTCACCACTGTCTTGTGAATCAGACAGACAATGACATCTTGTTCACATTAAACTCAATTACATTCCTCAACTTGGGAGCCGTGATGTGGCTCCTGCCTCTCAAATATGAACGTGAAGGCCAAGTTGAATTGCAACAGCTCGGTTTATGACCCTAGAGGGGAAGTTTCCCTCTGATATGCGTGTGTCCTCCAGGCCAAAAGGAGTCCGGGGGCACCATTTGTCTCCATAACCTACAGACGAAAACAATATGTTGGTCCACCTGCTCCAGCCATTAACAGGCCCAAAGAGGGCTGACGATATCATCGGCTTTAACAGGACTACCCACTGGGGAGGAGGCAATTAGGGCCTGGGGGAGACTAATAAATCTCCATAAACATCACCCAGATGCTCTGCCTCAGTACTGAGTTAATGCACAACAGCTTCCCTGCTCTGCTCTCTAGGGAACATGCGGCACTACAAGGAAAACTTGCCTTTTATCACAAATCCCGCTAGAAAGAGTCGAACTGGAGTTAAAACGCCTGGAGAGAATAGATGAGGAAACCTCAAAGAGAGGAGAAACTTCCCCACGGTTTACAAAAAGAGTTACTCTGCCTGAAGAACCAAAGTTGATCTCTCTAGCGTTTTAGCACTGACATGGGATAGGATTAGTCCTTGACCAAACAGCGATTGTGGCAGCGGACTCTCCATTCAAACAGGTTTCTTCAGCCTGACCACGTCGGATCGAGCAGCAAGCGTGCATCGCATGTGGCCACATCTTTCGTTATGACCATCACTTCCATGAATGAATCTCACGACCTCATTAGCTAAACTGCTACCGGCGTCGTTTGGCTGTGGGCCTGGTTCCCCTTTCTCACACATCACAGGGAACGTTCACCAGGCACATCCTTCCTGTTGAGGAAATGCCTGTTTCCTTTTTTATCAGATGTTAAATAACACAAATGCCTCCGTCAGCTTGATGAGAACTAAAAGAACATTTCTGGACAAACAACTCGCTTGTGGGCACCTTCAAGTGATTACCAAGTTCCAGATGCATCTGAAATGCAAATCACAATGACAAATGCAGGTTAAAGGTCATGTATATTCATTAAACAGAACGCCATACTCAACCTGTCACAAATTCCAGACATATGACGTGTGAGACTTTAGTTTTGTGTAGCTTGAGGGTGTCTGCCACTGTTGCCTCATGTATGCACACCTCTTACTCACATGTGCAAACACTGGAAAGGAAGTTCCCCGTCCTTCACTGCAACGCTGACACACACCTTCCCATCTTTTACGAGTTTAGCCACATGAAGAGGTGGTGAACGCCTTCCCCTACCTCTGTGGCGTTAGATCACTTTACCGGGTCACCAGATTTCTCAGTGTCATTGTGGGGACACATTGCTCACCTCCTGACTTCTTTACTTCTTGAACCGGCAGAAATTTTCCCTTGATACAAGTCGTGACTGCCAGCTGTCATTTTCTCCTACTTAATAGGAAAGAGAGAAAAAGTGAGCCACAGGAAGGGCCGGTGTCGGTGAAAGTGAGAGTTGGAAAGCGATAAGCATCTCGGCTTATTTGTAGAGTCCCTCATCAAAGTTGAATGACTGAGTAATTGGTTTGTAACAGTAACACTTACTTGGCCATCAATAATGGCCATGCAAGCTTAGGTAGAATTACTTTGCTGGGGGGGAACGTTGTCAGGTTTCAGCGCTATTATGATCTGAAGGGACACGGTTATGTTGGACAAATATTTATGCAGTGTCGGGTTACTTGGAACATCCTAACGAGAGAACCCAAGAATAGGCAGAAGTCAAATACACATGTCCAACATTATTATCTAATCTAAAGATCTTAAAGCAAAACAGTAATGATAAGATTGTAAGAATCAGCTTGAAGATTAGGGATGAGAATCGTTAATGGTTCTGATTCCGATTCTACTTCTTTAATGATTTTTATCATTTAGCAGTTCCATTAATTATAAGAAATGTTTGGAAAAAAGAAACACAATTGCATAGCCTAATGATGAGATTTTAATAAATACATTTTAATAAATCTATAAATTTGGTGACATAAATATGACCCAATAATTAGCCTTAACTTGGGTATTAAATATCCCATAAGAATGTAACGTATAAGCTATAAGCTTTTGATTTACTAAAAAGAACAGAATCGGACTACACTGATCATGCTGTATATTCTTGTTTCATTATAAAGAAATGGCTCAGAAGAGTCATTCATTCAAATCGGACTACACCAGTCATGTTGTGTTTATGATTCATTAAACGAACCGGCTCAAAAGAATCATTCACTCAGGAATCACACACCCGTCAATGCTGTTTGTCTTTGATTCATTAAAAATAAATTACTCAAGAGTCATTCATTTGGGAATCGGACGTCACAAGCTTGAGGATGAACATGAAGATGATGAATGCACTGCATGTTCTTCAAACCTGAGCAATATATTGCATTCACAGTCCAGAGAGACCTTTTCAAACACTCAGCAGTCAGAAAGAGACTACATAGAGCAAAACACAAGGTCACCCTCAACTTTCATAGCCTTAATCACACTTTTTGAGGAAAAGTCTAAACCCTTTTGCTACTCAAAACCACCTTGAGATCATGATCCCAGACTGGGCTTGTTTTCTGTGTGATTTGGTTTCCTACTCTCTGCTCATGTTCCCTCCTTTTACTCTTTCCTCAGTGCAACAGAATGCTAGAGACGATGTTATGATGTCATCTCGTATGTTAATTCCACACAGTATCACATCAAAACACCATAAAAAAACATCTGCAGATCTCTGGGGTCATACACACGAGCTCTGAATTAAGAAATGATCTGACATTTGCAACTGGAAAAAGTTGTTGCGGCACAAAAAAAAAAAAAAACATTAGGTGGAGAGAAAACTGAGCTTGTTGAATTGCTTAGACTTAGAACGCTGGTGTGTCCATATGTCCGCATCCTCTCTGGTTTCCCATAAGCCCCTCCTTACCTCCCCAGAGATGCACAGCTGTGGGACCTCTGTTTGAACCCCCAGCTGGGGGTTGAACAATGCTTCCCTCCAAAACATACACACACACACACACTTTTTCGAGTAATCATAGCCTCATACAGGGCCAAACTTTAAAGCTGGGGATCACTTCCCTGTGGTCGCTGCCCAGGCAGTAAACAGATCCATTGGGCAGCTCACCTGAGAGAGCTAATGCGGAACACTATCAGGCCTTCTCAGATGTCTGGCCCTTTCCACTGCCACTCGGGCAAGTCTATGAGGACATGCGGAGAGGGATCATGGTGATACCCAATCAAACGTGGTAAATCCTCTCAGCAGTCAGGCACATTGATATAGTTTCATTCATTAATGGCGTGAAACTAACTTGCGTCCTCTTCGCATATGAAGTAGGTGACAAATATAAGTCCAATGATTCACAAAAACCAATAACATATGCCTCGCATAGGGAGGAGATCACACTACTTCTTGAAGCATAATATCAAAACAAACAATGAGAGGTTGGGATCCATCTGGGCCCAGACACAAGGGATTAATTACCTAGTGGTGACTAATCATTCCTGTTCAGCTTTGAGTGGGAAACTTCATTTGGAAGCACAAAGTCTCTCCACTCAATAATTCCAAGCTAGCACAATCTTTTCACTTTGAAATGTTTCTTGTTTGATATTTTTAGGATAACAGTAAAGTTGCAAGGCAGAAATCTACAAAAAGCTAAAATTTTGCATGCATGACTAAAGTAGTCATAAATAGACATATACAGTATAAATAGACTCACATACTGTATATGTGTATATAAATCATTACTTCCACATCCTGCTGTAGTTCTGTTAAAAATAGGGCAAGATTTGATTTTATTTATTAGGAATTGAATGATGTCAAAGGGTGGGGTTGTAAAGAAGAAGAATTCGTAACATCTACTGAAAATGTTAATAGCTGTAGAGGAACAGCAAGTTATTGCTTTTAATAAAAATGAAGACAAAGTATTGTTTTATATTGGAACAACAAGCATTGCACAATCAGACCAGAAATTAAAAAGAAAAAGAAAAGTGTATTTCATGTCATATGTAAACCTAAAGTGAAGAAAATAAAATCAATTGTAACTTAAACTTCACTTTGGTTAAAAGTGCTTGCTTTAGTGAAAGCTGATGGTGAAATGGTGAGTAGACAGCTCATAAAATACACACTTTCTCGCATATTTATATATTCATGCACACAGTGTCCTTAAAACAGATCAATCTCTCTGTGAATAAGTCCCAGTGGTCAAAGCTCACCTCCAGTGGAGAAAAAAAGCATTACACTGCTTATTATCTCAGCTGCTTATGATCTCAGCAGGCAATAGTCTTTAAATATCGTAAAATAAAAAATTTAAATTAAATATACAAGTCACTTGAAGCTGACTTTTTTCTTTATTTGTCTTAATATTTATTGTGTATATACATTTCATGATACCCTGATCTGTTCAGTTTCTGGTCAGCAGGGCTTGAAGTGAAGAGATGGCCCTTCAAAACAAACCTCCTTCTGTTTCCATTCCTTGTCTTTGCTCATTTGTCTCTGTTAGGTCAGGGCCAGACAACAGCATCACCATTATTAATATTGATCTGAGGTAGTTACGATGGATTTTCTCTCACCCATCAACCTCGGGTCATTTTTATTGGTCAAGGGGCCTGGGGATTTTTCTATATATATTATTTTTACAGAAATGCATAATTTTTTTATATATTCTTTATTTATATATTATTTAAACAAACAAATAAATATGTATGTATGTTTCTCTGGAAGTCTATAAGGAGTCTTCTTTATACGATGATTGGGCAGGCTTTGCCACAAACAGCCAATAACAAACTGACTGACAGTGTTGATTTAGTTTGATTAATTTGTCAAATTACCATTTGTATATATATTGTATAATACAGTTCTGAGCTTGGTTGATTATTTTCCTTGAGAAACTGAATTTATCTTAAAGGGGTCATATGATGCGGTTTCAAGTTTTCCTTTCTCCTTGGAGTGTTACAAGCTGATTGTGCATAGATAAGATCCCTGAAGTTGCAAAGACTAAAGTCTCAAAACCAAAGAGATATTCCTTATCAAAGTTAAGACTCTGCCACGCCCCCCTAAAACGGCTCATTCTAACACGCCCCCACATATCTACCTCACTATGTGGAAATATTAGCACAATGCCGCCCAAATGTGCACGCAAAGAAAGAAGGCGTGGTTTCAGTAACCGCAGTTAGTGTTGAAGCAGCCATGTCAGGGAGACGCTGTGTGTTTCTAGGCGAGAGCAAAAGCACTTTATTTGGCCTTCCGAAAGTAGATGCATTTACTTACAACAAAAAAGAAATGCATTTTATGGACAACTGTTTCGTGAACCTAGGAGAGGAGATAATTCTGACTTTGCTATGACAATCTGGCGCTTCTGAATCAGCTACTGTTTTGTTATTAGTTTAAGTATTTGCTACTGACTGTTCAAATGCAGAGTTTTGCACATCATGTGTGTGTGAGCGTGTGAAGAGCGAGACACACAGTGGAGTCAGCTGTCTTAACCGTGGCTTGTGTACTGCAAACACATATTCATCACTGTGTCTGTCTCGTAACTCTGTTCGCCTTTCTGGCTCTGTCTTTACATTTATTTTGAAAGATGAAGCTTGCGATTATGGTAAGGGGTGTTACATTTCCGACGAGTGCTTGTGGTGTTCGGCCAATCACAATGCACTGGGTCAGCTGGCCAATCAGAGCAGACTGCGCTTGTCGGAAGGAGGGACTTTGTAGAAAACGAAGCGTTTGAGAGAGGCGGGGCATAGAGGACTTACAATAATGTACAGTATTTGAAAAATAATGTGTTTTTTTAACATTAAAGCATGTCAACATATTCTGTTACACCAAATACACCAAATAATGATCTTTAAAAAAGCATCATATGATCCCTTTAATACATACATTGTCATCGATAACTGACATCTGTCCACACTTGAAAGGCAGTAGCTGCCACTGATCTTATCAGAGCTTGTAGTTTCCCATGACACCATGTACCGTCTCCAGACTCAGTGTTCAGATTCAGTTCACAAAGTGGGATTAATACAGAACCTTATACTTAAATCTCACTAAGTGATGAAGTGATAAGTGAGCCACAAATTTACCACATGAGCTCTGTTAGGCAATATCTCTCTATGCGCTTATTCAAGTTTGTGAAGTCACTCTGTGGTCTTCACTGGGTGCCTGCAGGCCTAACAGACACTGCTTTTCACATTAACGAGGCTTACCAGACCATTTTAGCTACACACAAGACCACATTTTTTCACAGTAGATAAAATCTTCCAACAACTTTAAGCATAATACAAATGAGAGGTCACAAATCAGAAATGCACGTCAATATGAATTTCAAAGCCATCAGACTAAATGGCTACTCAATTGGTGGCTGACTAAATACTTTTTTGCCCCACTGTACTTAAATCTCACTAAGTGATGAAGTGATAAGTGAGCCACAAATTTACCACATGAGCTCTGTTAGGCAATATCTCTCTATGCGCTTATTCAAGTTCGTGAAGTCACTCTGTGGTCTTCACTGGGTGCCTGCAGGCCTAACAGACACTGCTTTTCACATTAACGAGGCTTACCAGCCCATTTTAGCTACACACAAGACCACATTTTTTCACAGTAGATAAAATCTTCCAACAACTTTAAGCATAATACAAATGAGAGGTCACAAATCAGAAATGCACGTCAATATGAATTTCAAAGCCATCAGACTAAATGGCTACAAAAAAGTAATGCGTTACTTTACTAGTTACTTGAAAAAAGTAATCTGATTACGTAACTTGCGTTACTTGTAATGCGTTACCCCCAACACTGATGTTAATATTCACAGGAAATAAGTTGATGATAACTATATAGACAACTTTACAGCACATCTATCTATCTATCTATCTATCTATATTTGAAAGTGCTTTAAAGTCACCAAGAAATAAAAAAACACAATATTTACGTAATAAACAATATAAATTCTGGCATGTAACATCCACTTTCATAGTCCATTCCTTTAAAATTTGCTTTCATTGAATATCCACTGTGAAATTCATTTCATTACAGAAGTAAAATGTGTTAAACACATCAAAAATATGATCTATGGCCTTCAAACTCTTTGTACAATGGCACTGTACAAAGCACATAGCACTCTAACCGGGATGAGGCATATTGTCTGTGGTCATCAACATTATGCAATGTTAAAATTCATTTAATGTTTGTATTTCAAGTAATTTGAATAAAATAAGCTACATAATTAAAATTTCATAGTCCATTCCTTTAAAATTTGCTTTCATTGAATATCCACTGTGAAATTCATTTCATTACAGAAGTAAAATGTGTTAAACACATCAATTCATGTTGACAAAAATATGATCTATGGCCTTCAAACTCTTTGTACAATGGCACTGTACAAAGCACATAGCACTCTAACCGGGATGAGGCATATTGTCTGTGGTCATCAACATTATGCAATAAGTTAAAATTCATTTAATGTTTGTATTTCAAGTAATTTGAATAAAATAAGCTACATAATTCAGTAAGATATTTTAATGTTTTTGAAAGAAGTCTCTTATGCTCACCAAAGCTGCATTTTTTTTAAATATAGTAAAAACAGTAATATTGTGAAATATTATCACAGTTTCGCTGTTTTATATTGTTTTTTTAAGTATTTATGATTATAATGCATTTTAAAATGTAATTTATTCCTGTGATGACAAAACTGGTAAATAGAAGGTTCATAAGAACAGCATTTATTAGAAATGGAAATTTTTGGAAACACTACAAATGTTTTACTGTCACTTTTAATGAACACATCATTGCTAAATAAAATGAATAATTACTTAAAAAAATTGTCTTTCCCAAAATTTTAAACAGTAGTGTCAATCGAGGAATTGCAAAATTTTAATGTACAGTATGAAGAACAAACATTATTTTTGAGATATGCACATATAAACATTATATTTAAAGGAATAGTTCAACCAAAAACGAAAATGTTGTCATCATTTACTCACCCTCATGTCATTTCAAACCTGTATTAAGTTTCTTTCTTTCTTATGCACAAAAGATTTTGAAAAAATAATTTTGAAGAACCATGTATCAGTAAGGAAAGAAATACCGTATTGGCCCGAATATAAGACGACCCTGATTATAAGATGACCCCCCTTTTTCCAGATGTACCTTTTGGAAAACACATTTTGTCTTCAATTATTTTCATATTGCATATTTTTCCTATTTAAATTTTTGTTTTGAAAGTATGGTAAAAACTGGTAAAATGTACCAACAATCACATTTAAATATACACGTTTTGATATACCATTAAAAAAAAAACCAGGTAGCCCATCTGAATTAGGACATTTAGGCTATCCATCTAATAGTAGCCTACCAAAATTATTAACAGTAGAAGTTAAATCTTACTGTAGTCTTCAAATCTGGGTAGTCTTACGTTTTAAAATCACAAAGGGAGTTTGGTCCCATCAGGCTAACCTGACAGTCACGACTCATGCAGCTGTAAGGTTTTCTGCTTCTTTTGTTTTTACTCGAGATCTTTACAACACGCATTACATTACGTATTTCATGGCACACTCGTTTTATCCGTATTTGGCGCCACCTATTGTTGTGGGTGTATTATTGTCAAAGTCTAGACCCTGAATATAAGACGACCGCGTTTTTTCAGATGTATTTCCAAGAAAAAACATCGTCTTATATTCGGGTCAATACGGTACTATGGAAGTCAATGGGGACCATCAACTGTTTGATTACCAGCATTCTTCAAAATACCTTCTTGTATGTTCAACATGAGAAAGAAACTCATACAGGGGCAGACGACTGTGTCACTTATGAGACAGCAGGATTTGTGTGGCTATGAGGCAGATGGAGAGATTTAGAGAGCTGCTAAACAGGAAAATGAGCTGACAAAGCACACTGAAGTCAAGCCTGGTCTAGACTGCAATCAAGAAATCTTTGTGAAATTATAGCCAGCTAATTCTTTAGCACATGACATGTGATAGCCAATGAGGATGATGAAAAGAGCTGATAATTATATGAATGAATATATTTACAAACACTTTTACCCTGCTGTCTAAATGAGGGTATGCCACAGAGTTCTGTTGTCAATAATTACTATAGACTGAACCAAAGGAAAATTTACCTTACCTCTACAATATTTTGTATGCTTGATAATATGGGTACAATACCTGTAATATGTATATTATAATGTCCAGTTTTATTTATTAATGTTGTATAGTGTGATTTGTATAGGTGTTTAATTATTAGTAATGGATCTTCTTATCATCAGTTTTGAAAACAGTTTTTGCTGCTTAATTATTTGTGGAAACCTATACCTTTTATTTTTTCAGAATTATCTGATCAATACAAAGTAGTTTAAAAGGTACTGTCACTTGATCAATTTAATGCACCCTTGCTAAATTATTATTATTTTTTAAATATTATTAAATTCTTTTAATAATAAAAGTAATAATTATTATTTTTTTAAATCTTACTTGCTCCAATCTTTTGAATGGTAGTGTACAGCAATTCGTTTCTTTAAATATTATATTATCTGTATTGTGTTTATATTTATATCAGAATGATTTTGTCCACAAAGTATAGATAAACCCTGTGTTATACTTTCCGCATGAGCAATCCGGACACGGACTTCTTGTATTTATACTACCGAAAGCATACGCTGATGGTCCGCTCCACGGACATGTTCCATACATGCGCAGTAGATCGGCTTGAACAGTAATCAAACAATTTCCCAGAGTTATTGCACATCTGGCTGTCTTTATCTTGTTTTATCGACGGATTGTACAGGTTCGAGTAGCAACGGGGTTTATTCACACAGCTTGCGCATGCGCAGTTTGTGCTTTTGTAGCCTGCTGACAAAAATGGGAGGCACGCAGATGTCCGCGAGGAGCCACCGCGCACACTCTCCGATGACGATTTTTACGTCACGCATACCATAGCGGACCCTAGCGAACTCGCGCACGCGGAATTTATAACACAGGCTTAAGAGATGGCCAAAAAGATGGCGCCTGTGTGTAATTCGGCTCTTGTGTGGCGGCCATCTTGCGACGAAGCTCTTGAATGGCAGCCATATTGTGAAGAATCTCTTGAGTGGCCGGCATGACGTGAGCAGGCTCTGGCTTGGCAGATGTGACGTGAGCAGGCCCTGGGGTAGCAGACATGACGTTAGCAGACTCTGGCTTGGCAGACAAGATGTGATCAGGCTTTAACTTGGTGGACATGACATGAGTAGAATTTGACTTAACTGGCATGACGTGAGCAGGTTCTTGCTTGACGGGCATGACGTGAGCAGGCTCTGGAGTAGCAGACATGATGTTAGCAGGCCTTAAAGCAGCAGGCATAACGTTAGCAGGCCTTGGAGTAGCAGGCATGACGTGAACAGGTCCTGGCTTGACAGACGTGACGTGAGCAGACTGGCTTGGCAGGCATAATGTGAGCAACTCCTGACATAACAGTCGGGATGTGAAAATGCTCTGGTGCAGTGGGTACAGCACAATTGTGGGGCTCTTCATCTGCAACTCCCACAGTAAGAGGTGAACCAGCCAACAACAAAGCATAGTCAATATATCGCTCCAGTGACCAACAAATCTTACCCCCTGGCAGACTTGAACGAAGTGGTTCGTCTAAACCAAAGTGAAAAATCTCCTTAAGCGCCACATCATTAAAATCCACACAGTGAGAAAGTTTGTAAAAGTCCTCCATATATTCCTCTATAGCCCTGTTTCCTTGACACAGGCAGAGGAAGCGTGAAACTGCTGGGTTCATGGTTGTGGTCGTGTATTCTGTAATGAGTAGTCTACTAAACGGCAAGTTGAAGAACCCATGTGCAGTTTATTTACAAAGTGATCCAAACATCTAAACAAAGACTTGACTTGACTTGAACAGACTTGACTTGAACAGACTTGACCGTAGCATGAACAGACTAGACTCACTGACAGCAGGTACATACATTAAAAGGTTTAGTTCACCCAGAAATGAAAATTCTGTCATTAATTACTCACCCTCATGACGTTTCAAACCCGTAAGACCTTTGTTCATCTTCGGAACACAAATTAAGATATTTTTGATGGAATCTGAGAGCTGTCTGACCCTGCATAGATAGCAACACACCTGAAATGTTCCCAAGTCCAGAAACATAGCAAGGAGATCTGTAAAATAATCCATGTGACATCAGTGGTTCATCCGTAATTATACGAAGCTACGAGAATACTGTTTGTGCGCAAAAGAAAAAAAAAAGACTTTATTCTACAATTTGTCTCCTCCGCATCACCCTGGTGCCATTTTGGAGAATATTCGCTGGATGTAAACAGCTTATGCTGTTCTGTGTCAGCTGCGTCACACGGATACGCTGTTTCCATTCAGATCAAATCACAACAACGTAGGAAACAGATCCTGCGTTGTAATGGTCTGGGTGTTTGTCCCTTTAAGACCTGATTCAGGGTTTCCACTGCCCCTGCACTCGTGTGTATATGCTGGGAAAAACACATTGTACTATCTATCGTTTTGTTGCACCTTCCTTTAGCACTAATACATTCGTTGATGGTGACCTGCATCGTGTGTTTCTTTCTTACATAATGCACAAAAGGTTATAAGTGGTGCCCAAACAAAATTCCTGGTTTTATTTGCGAATACGTTGTGTAATTATAGTGGTCGGCCTATGCTCTGATCGTTGGTGGATGATGCCGTGGAAATGGACTGTTTGTGCCTGGAACTTTGTTTTCGTTTGGGAAGACTGTTGCTGCGTCCAAATTCGGGACTAAAAAGTCGATTCTCCGCGGGAGGTGGACAGTGCAGACCAGATTTCACGGTCAGATGACGGCGTTCAGCGGAAGTTATTTGCCCTTCATCGCATGGACTTCTGTCACCATAGAGACTCTATGACTCGGCACGCGTGCATTCAGCGGTACTACAGTTTGGTTTGGATTGTTGCATTTCTCATTGACTTTGAACATTGTTCGTGAGTGGATTTCAAGTTTGAAGAAACTTTTTTTTTGTTTCGTTTCTGCTGATACGGGCACATGCAAGCTGCGGTTTTTTCATCAGCCGAAGAAGAGGACATAATCAGCATAAACTGTCCATTTGGAAGGTACATAACTCTGAGAGGTGATGTTGTGGAAGTATAAGAGATTATTGACAGTGGGGGAACCCTGTTCTTACGTCAACACCTGGCCAAATGAACGCTTCTATGGGAGTGCATCCTCCAGGGTGTAGTGGAGTGAGGGCTCATAATCAGAATGCTCCCAGTTTTAGTGCAGAGCCCCAAGTGGGGTTTTCTTGTGGCAGTACTCAGCCAACATCCTCCCTTGGTGTTCATGTTACAGGGGGGGATTTTCATCTTTCGGATGCCACCATTTTAAGTAGCACTTCTAGAGTATTGACCTCTCTCCTTAGTCATTCCAGGCTTGAACCACCCGTGTTCTGCGACCTTGGCAGTACCAATCCTGAGGAGTGGTTGGTTGCAGTGAATGGTTACAGGGCTCAGAGGGGTATAACAGATACACAGATTCTTAATGAGATCCAACGTTTTCTGGTAGGTGAGCCTGCTCGCTGGTTTCAGGTACTTCGGCCACATATTGTCACGTGGAATCAATTTTCAGATTTGTTTCGGAAAGGTTTTCTTGCCTTCGGATAACCAGGAGCAGATTTGGAGGGGCATTCTTGATCACTTTCAATCAGTGGATGAACCTCTTCCAGCTTTTGTGGCACACATGTTTAGGGCGCCTCCACCTGAAGCAGAGCAAATTGAAGTGATTTGTAAGCATGCGCTAGAAAAATATGCTGTTGCTTTATATGGGGCCAAAATTTCCACAGTGGGTGACCTACTGCTCCATATACACAAAGTGCATGCTGCCTTGGGCCACCGTGGAAGTCCTAGGGTTGTAAGTGATAAAGAGACACAGGGTCTCGTGTACTGTTATTCATGTCATTTGCCAGGGGTGACAGTGTGCTCATGCCCGAGATGCAAACCACCTGCCAGGAACACCAGAAATCCCCCGGGCAGGGGTCTTGATGCAGCTGAATCGAGGGCTGATGACCCGGGATCAAATGGTAAAATGACATTTGGGGGTGTTTTGGGCCTTGGACCACCTGATTCGGAAACGTGAGGGGGGGAGGACTTTTCGTCGAGGCATCCCTCCCCCCAGACAATAAATAGGCCTCAGGTTGGTGATCAGACTCTCCTTGAAACTAATTTAGGTCATATTGAAGATGTGTCGTCACCTTCCCTTTGGAACAATCCTTTTCATGTGTCTGTTAAGTTGAAGAATGTCGAAATAATGGCTACTTTAGACACGGGTGCTACTTTGTCCGCAGTAAGGGTTGATATATGGACATCCGCCCATGACACTCGACTTGACCTCACACCTTGGATGTTCTCCCCTCTCAGATTGGCAGATGCGGGTACGTGTGAACCTTTGGGAAGTACCTGGCTGACATTTTGGTTTCAGGGGCAACATTTTTTTCATAGGTTCGTTGTTCTCCCGACCCTAACGGTCCAAATCATATTGGGTATGGATTTCATGCTTCGAGCCTCAGTCAGCATCCATGTTCCTAGCAGAACAATAACCATCGGAAACATGGATGTGGATGGTATGGCGGGTCTGGATTGGGAAGAAGGTGGAATCATTAATCAGTGGCTCGTCTTTGACTGACAAGCAGGGGCTGCAGTTTAGAGAGTTGCTGACGAGTTTTGATGATTTGTTTGGCAGCCAGTTAGGTCATACTACATTGGCTGAGATTTCAGTTGACACTGGCTCTGTGAGACCTATCAATTTACCCCCCTACTGTGCCTCACCGGCAAAAAGAAAGTTAATTGAGGAGCAGATAGCTACAATGCTAGATGAGGGTATAATTGAGCCTGGGTCGGGGCCATGGGCGTCACCCGTGGTTATTGTGCCGAAGTTGTCAGGGGAATGGAGATTCTGTGTAGACTATCGAGCTCTGAATACCGTCACTGTTCGTGATAGTCATCCTTTGCCTCGAATTGATGACTCATTGGATTTTTTGTCAAGAGGAAAGTTCATCAGCACAATCGATCTTGCCAGGGGTTATTGGCAAGTGGGTGTTGAGGAGAGCTCAAGTCCCAAAACAGCCTTCACTGGCCTTTTCCAATTTAAAGTCATGCCGTTCGGTTTAGGCAATGCACCAGCTGTTTTCCAACGTCTCATGAACTCTGTTTTGGCTGGGCTGATATACAAGTGTTGTGCCGTATACCTTGACAATATAGTGGTTGTGTCCCTGACATTCGAACAGCACTTGGATGACCTACATGAAGTGTTTAGCCGATTATGGTCGGCTGGCCTGACTGTGAAGCTGGGCAAGTGTCAGTTTTGCCAGGAGGAATTTAAATTCCCAGGATACAAAGTGATGCCTGGTGGCATCTTACCTGATGTCGACAAAGTACGGGCAGTGTCTGAGTTTGCCATCCCAAAGAGTGTCAAACAGGTGATACAATTTTTGGGGCTGAGCAGCTACTATCGCAGGTTTATTAAGAATTACGCTAATCTGGCAGAACCTTTGTGTGCACTGACACGAGATGCAACACCGTTTGTGTGGGATGATTCTTGTTAGAAGGCGATGGATGACTTAAAAGTCGTGTTTGACCTCTTCACCTGTTTTGAGGTTCCCTGACTTTGGTAAGGCATTTTATATCCACACCGATGCATGTGATGCGGGGCTGGGGGCAGCACTTATGCAGCAAGATGAGGACGGACGAGAGATAGTTGTGGCGTATGCAAGTCGATCTCTGAATAAGGCTGAGAAACCATACTCAACTCCAGAGAAGGCGTGTCTGGGGTTGATATGGGCCCTTAAGCTCTTCCGACCCTACATTGAAGGTCTGCATGTCACTGTGTACACGGACCAGAGTAGTTTACAATGGCTGATGTCGAGGCCCAATCCCTCTGGTCGGTTGGCGCGCTGGTGTCTTCGGCTGCAAGATTTTGATTTCAGCATCAAGCACAAATCAAGTCCCCGATGCTCTGTCCCGTAACCCCTTGCCTGATTGTAGTGGCCCTTTGGATGTGTTGCCTGACTATGCCATCATAGCTGGGCTGGACTTGCGTATCCAACCACAACTTGAGTTAGGGGACAGGCAGCAAATACGGCAGGTTCAGTTGGATGATTCCGAAACTGGTGCGCTGCTTCGTAAGTTGGAGAATGTAGAGACTATTGAGGACGGTGATCATTTTGAGGGCCTTTACATGGTGCAAGACGGACTGTTGTACTACAAAGATGTGAATGTCCAGTGTGGTATGCACCCATGGAAAGATTTAAAGTTAGTGGCACCATTGGCAATACGGAGATCTATCCTAGAATATTATCATGATCACCCAATGTGTGAACGTCTGAACCCATCACCCTGCATTGAGAGGGAAGATGGCTTGCTTGATGATGGGCAGGCAGGAACTGTTGACTCTTGCCCGATGGTGCAAGGCACCGCGAGTGATAATAATGTTTTTCCTGACTCTTGTGTTTTGGATGATCCCTTACAAAGCCCAGTACAGGGGTGTCACTACAATTTAAGGCCCAGAGTTCATCCCTGAGTCACAGCAGACTGGTTGACAACTAAGTGGACAAATGAGTTTCATACAAAAAAACAGGAGTGTTAATATTACTGTGAGGGGGCCTGATTGTTAACTATAGATTTATAGTGTTGGAATTTTGCTGTTAGTTTTGGTTCTTGGGTTCGTTCATAATGATGTTTCTCTCTGTACACGTTTGTGAAGGTACAACAATGCTGTTATGCTGTGTATGTTCCAATGGTGTATTTGTGATTCTGCCCAGTGTATTTTATTTTCACATTTGTTTTCCTTTCTTTTCTTTGAATTTTTTTAATACATTAGAGGCTATGTTATTATCTCATCAGGCAACATGTATATTCCCAAGATGATGTTGATGCAAATGCCTGTACTTGTCAGCTGCTATATCTAAGCATCTAACCATGTATGGTAGTTGTGTTAGGACGTCTGCCTGTCATTTACAGCTGAGGACAGCTTTTTTTCTGCTGGGGGGGAGATGTAATGGTCTGGGTGTTTGTCCCTTTAAGACCTGATTCGGGGTTTCCTCTGCCCTTGCACTCGTGTGTATATGCTGGGAAAAACACATTGTACTATCTATCGTTTTGTTGCACCTTCCTTTAACACTAATACATTCGTTGATGGTGACCTGCATCGTGTGTTTCTTTCTTCCATAACGCACAAAAGGTTACAGCGTGACGCAGCTGACACAGAACAGCATAAGTTGTTTACGTCCAGCTGATACTCTCCAAAATGGCGCTACAGGGTGATGCGGAGAAGACGAATATGATCCAAAGTGATCCAAAGTTTGGATCACTTTGTTTCTGAATCTGAGACAGCTCTCAGATTCCATCAAAAATATCTTAATTTGTGTTCCGAAGATGAACAAAGGTCTTACGGGTTTAAAACGACATGAGGATGAGTAATTAATGACAGAATTTTCATTTTTGGGTGAACTATCCCTTTAATACACAACCAAGAACAATGGGAACATGAGTGCTATTTGTATCAAACACTAAGGGTCACATGACAAGAATCAACCAATGAGAGACAGGACACATGACCAATGTCCCCTCTAAGCTGCGCGCACGAGCAGCCGCACAGAAGAAATAATGTGCCGCGCACAGGCATAAATGAGTTGGGAAAGCCATTTGCGAAAGTGAATGAATTGCAATGCTCGGGTAAACGGCTATAGAGTTGATATCGCTATAGAGTTAGAACCGGTGAATGCGGTTTACAGGTTTCATAGACAGAGAATGATGTGCGCCAAATGAGTCGCTGTAGAAACCAAATATTTTAATGGTTGCAGACGAAATAGCTCAAATCGAGAGCCAACGCAAACGCAATGGCATGTGAAATAAAACGGCATCGTGTATTAAAGAAGAGTGGCTTGATTAAGTGCTGGAAATAGCGGATGATGGGCACAGAATGGTAACAAAATTCAGAGGCATTTACAGTCACACACAGGTGTATTGTGCAAACTGTACTTCGGGTGTTTAGATAGCTATAGAAGAATTCACATTCACGTTTTAAAAAAAATATTTAACTTACAGATCTCAGTTTAAATGCTTCAGTTTGTTTTCTATTCTATTCTATTCTATTCTATTCTGTTCTATCAGTTTAAATGCTTCAATTTGTTTTGATATTATATTATGTTAGGCCTATATTATAAACCTAATAAATAATTGACCTTGTTTTTTTATGGAGTCTCTTCTGCTCATCAAGGATGTATTTATTTGATTGAAAATACAGGGGAAAAAACAGTAATATTGTGAAACATTATTGCAATTTCTAATATTGGTTTCCTATTTTAATATACTTTAAAATATAATTTATTCCCGTGAAGCAAAGCTGAATTTTCAGCATCATTACTCCAGTCTTCAGTGTCACATGATCCTTCACAAATCATTCTAATATGCTGATTTATTATCAGTGTTGAAACAGTTGTGCTGCTTAATAAATATTTTTTGGAACCTGTGATACTTTTTTCTTTGATTCTTTGCTTAATAAAAAGAACAGCATTTATTCAAAATAGAATAAAAAATAAAAGTCTTTACGATCACTTTTTATCCATTTAACACATTCTTGCTGAATGAAAGTATTAATTTCTTTTTTTTTTTAATTAAGAAAAAAACATACTGACCACAAACTTTTGAATAGTAGTGTATATTGTAACACAAAATTTCTATTTTGAATAAACACTGTTCTTTTGAACTATTTATCAAAAAATTCTGAAAAAATATCACAGGTCCCAAAAAAAATGTTAAGCAACACAACTGTTTCCAACATTGATAATAAATCAGCATATTAGAATGATTTGTGAAGGATCATGTGACACTGAAGACTGGAGTAATGATGCTGAAAATGGCTTTGCTTCATAGGAATAAATTATATTTTAAAGTATATTCAAATAGAAAACTTTTATTTTAAATTGCAATAATATTTCACAATATTATTTTGTGAAATAATATTCAGTATTTTTATCAAATAGATACAGCCTTGATGAGCTTAAGAAACTTCTTTAATAAACATTATTGATCCTAAACTTTTGAATGGCAGTGTATTATACTTAAAAAAATTGTTTTTACATAATTTATTCACGGGTCAAATTAAATACAAATAGCACATTAAAGTTAAAAGTTACACACTTTTTGTGTGTGTGCGCTGTACAGGTCTGGTATAAAGAATGTTTTTGCTCAGGTGGCCGAAATGTCCGCCCAATAGAGAAAAGTTTTGCTCAGCAAGAAAAAAACATTTGAGGGATTATTGCACATGACTAATGCTGAGTACACACCACAAGATAATCGGGCTGATTTTGGGCCATTTCTCCCCTGCCGACAATCCTAGGTAATGTCCCGATTATCTTGGTGGTTCTAAAGATTATCTTATCAGATTTTCCTGTGGTGTGAGGTGTGTTAAGAGTGACTGAATTTTGTTTTGATATTATATTATGTTAGGCCTATATTATAAACCTAATAAATAATTGACCTTGTTTTTTTATGGAGTCTCTTCTGCTCATCAAGGATGTATTTATTTGATTGAAAATACAGGGGAAAAAACAGTAATATTGTGAAACATTATTGCAATTTCTAATATTGGTTTCCTATTTTAATATACTTTAAAATATAATTTATTCCCGTGAAGCAAAGCTGAATTTTCAGCATCATTACTCCAGTCTTCAGTGTCACATGATCCTTCACAAATCATTCTAATATGCTGATTTATTATCAGTGTTGAAACAGTTGTGCTGCTTAATAAATATTTTTTGGAACCTGTGATACTTTTTTCTTTGATTCTTTGCTTAATAAAAAGAACAGCATTTATTCAAAATAGAATAAAAAATAAAAGTCTTTACGATCACTTTTTATCCATTTAACACATTCTTGCTGAATGAAAGTATTAATTTCTTTTTTTTTTTAATTAAGAAAAAAACATACTGACCACAAACTTTTGAATAGTAGTGTATATTGTAACACAAAATTTCTATTTTGAATAAACACTGTTCTTTTGAACTATTTATCAAAAAATTCTGAAAAAATATCACAGGTCCCAAAAAAAATGTTAAGCAACACAACTGTTTCCAACATTGATAATAAATCAGCATATTAGAATGATTTGTGAAGGATCATGTGACACTGAAGACTGGAGTAATGATGCTGAAAATGGCTTTGCTTCATAGGAATAAATTATATTTTAAAGTATATTCAAATAGAAAACTTTTATTTTAAATTGCAATAATATTTCACAATATTATTTTGTGAAATAATATTCAGTATTTTTATCAAATAGATACAGCCTTGATGAGCTTAAGAAACTTCTTTAATAAACATTATTGATCCTAAACTTTTGAATGGCAGTGTATTATACTTAAAAAAATTGTTTTTACATAATTTATTCACGGGTCAAATTAAATACAAATAGCACATTAAAGTTAAAAGTTACACACTTTTTGTGTGTGTGCGCTGTACAGGTCTGGTATAAAGAATGTTTTTGCTCAGGTGGCCGAAATGTCCGCCCAATAGAGAAAAGTTTTGCTCAGCAAGAAAAAAACATTTGAGGGATTATTGCACATGACTAATGCTGAGTACACACCACAAGATAATCGGGCTGATTTTGGGCCATTTCTCCCCTGCCGACAATCCTAGGTAATGTCCCGATTATCTTGGTGGTTCTAAAGATTATCTTATCAGATTTTCCTGTGGTGTGAGGTGTGTTAAGAGTGACTGAATCTGCTCGGAAGAACGTCGGAGGCGCCCCGATCGCGAATCGTAAATATTCAACTTGTTGGATCAGAAATCCTGATGTGCGTGTGGGGTGTGTGGGGTGTGTGGGGGGGTTAAACACCACACACTATAGGAGCAAAACGGTTAAATCTAGGATTTTTTTCCCCTCATGTTTGTGGTCTCTTACATTTTGAAGATCTTATAAGATTTTAAAAATCTTTTAGTGTGTACCCAGCATACGCCAATCAGAACATGACACATTGAACAGAGGAACCAATAGCAGGAACACAAGCGGACAAGGGAAGCTTGACACTAACAGCATAAATCAAATTACAAAATAAAAGACATGAAAACAAGAACATGAAACAAACCTCAAAACCCCATGTTACAACTGTTATGCCATTCACACTCAAAGAGAGACGTCAACAATCAGCATATGAATCTCAACAATGGTGGCAATCAAAAGCTTCATGCTGCAATGCATGCTGGGTACCAGCACAGGACAAAACTCATCCATGACTCCTAGCATACATTGCGGCATGAATAAATAATGCTGCTGAATTGTCCACTTATTTTCTTGAATGCTTACTATGTGCTTTTATTTTTGCTTTTGTTTT
The DNA here is from genome assembly GCF_001515645.1 of Sinocyclocheilus grahami. NCBI lineage: Eukaryota > Metazoa > Chordata > Actinopteri > Cypriniformes > Cyprinidae > Sinocyclocheilus > Sinocyclocheilus grahami. The sequence goes on along the minus strand of NW_015505386.1, from coordinate 2,300,612 downwards.
TGTGTTGAGTTTAATTGAATTTTAGTAGCGTGTTTTGTGATGTTCAGAGTTGATCTGTTTATTTATTTTGTTGATTGTCACCGTTGTTGTGATTCATATGCTGATTCTTAATGTGTGTATCTAAATTGCAATAAAGTTTTTTTTTTGTTTTTTTTTTTAAATGAGTGATGTGTTTTAATGGTCTTTCATTACTGATTGCCTAACGGTGCTTGTACTTTTGCTCTAGTATTAATATTCCGTAAGAGAAAAGATACCGGATAAAATCAGTGAATCAGACATTACAGGATGATTGTTCTTATCAATCTGTTAAAAACAATACCAGATTTTTTTTTCGTTTTGATTCTTTTTGCCATAATAAACATGATTCAAAAACACATTTTTACAGTAATCAAAGAAAAGTTAATGTTCAAAAGTTAAGGTTCAAGAGCCCAACTAAAGTAAACAAGTAAAGAAAAAGAAAAAAAGGAGAATCCTCTGCAACTCTCAATAAGCACTTCTGTAGACGTCTGACAGAAATAAAGTCAGTCTGGTAATAAGTGAAGCTGGTAATGCTGTTTTAGGAGTTGTTTAATCAGATCCTGAGAGATTTAATGTATTTTATTTCAGCTGATTTCATCTAAGCTGTGGCTGAAGTCAGTTGTAGCTCTTTCATTCAGTGATTATGCTTGTTAACGGCAGCTGTTCATCACTAATGCACAATCATCGCATAATTAATCACATAATTATATCACTGCTTCACTCTGTAGTGTGGACACATTATAAGTGTTAACTTAAAATGGAGGATTTTGTTGTGGGGTTTAAAGGGTTAAAGGCATATGTATTTTAATAATATGTAATTTTCGCCACTAGAGGGCACGTATTGAAAATAAACAAATAGACAAAGGCGTAGTTTGATGACGCAGTGACTGAGTGTGGAATCATGGGAGTTGTTGTCTTCATCCCCACAGCAGATGCAATCCGATGGGACTCGGGCAGAAATCATGTTCATGGATGAACTAATGATCTATTAACATAGTAGAATGTAGCAGGGTGAGGCTGAAAGCCGTCGAAGTGAAACAAGGCCGCTGAACGAGCGCGACACATGGCTCGAAAACAGCGGAGATTTTATTATGCCACAGTTGACCGCTTCCGCTCCTTCCGGTCGTGCGTATGTGGGGGGAAAAAGCAGCGCTGTTTTATCATACTAGATACATTTGAAAGTTCTGTTATAATGCTACTCTGTGCGGTCGTCACCGGTCTATTAAAACCATGATAAAAATGCACAACATATTAAAGCGTCTTTGGTGTTTCCATGTTTTCTACAAAACAAAACTATAGATTTCAAATCAAGGGGTTATGACGTCATTGGCAGGCGACACAATGACACTATGGAGTATGGACATGGTCCATGTCACTAGTTAAAATTGCTTATTTCTCTGGATTTAAACATTCTTCGAAACATTTGGGATAATGTAAGTACACAAGTCAACAAAATATATAACACTGTTATAGTGGTTTTTGGATATTTTAATAAAAAATCTTAAATATTGTGCCTTTAACGCAGAGAGCCAATCAATTAGGCAAAAATGGAGGCAGGCAGAGAGGAGATGGAAAAGAGATAAGCTCCAAGTTTCCTGTGAGATACTCAGAGACTGCATGCATACCTACCAACAGTTTGTTAAATCTGACAAGGCACATTATTTTTCAGCTCTAATATCACAGAATCATCATTGTCTGAGAGTGCTATTTCGTACAATAAATACAGTCTTGAATATCGTAGGTTCAGCTGTTTTTGATAATTCCGAGAAAGCCTGTGAAAGTTTCTCACAATTTTTTGTGGATAAGATCAGTACTACTAGACTCAATCTCTGCTTCAAATCCTGTCTGTCTCCTAGCTCGGCCGGACTCCTGCACTTCTGCTCAGTTTTCGATGTTTGAGCCTGTTTCTCTGTCTGAGTTGTTAGTAGTTAGTCAACATCTTAAGCCATCTTACTGTTTGCTTGATGTTATCCCACCTTGTTTATTAACTCAGATTTGGGATGTGGTGGGTTCTATGATCCTGTCCATAATGAATCAGAGTCTTTCAAAGGGTGTAGTTCCATCATATTTTAAACATGCCTTGGTGCAGACTCTTTTGAAAAAGCCCACTCTGGACCCTTCAGTGTTAAATAACTACAGACCAATTTCAAAACTGCCTTTCTTGGCTAAGTTATTGAAGAAGGTGGTTCTTAATCAACTTTCTACAATTTTAAATGACTTTAAAAAAAAAAAAAATTTCAGTCTGGTTTCAGGACTCAACACAGCACTGAAACTGCCCTTCTCAAAGTGTCAAATGACTTATTGCTGTCTGTAGACGCTGGGAATTGTGCTGTTTTGGTGCTTCTGGATCTTAGCGCAGCGTTTGACACTGTGGATCATGGGATCAAAGTGGTTCTCATCCCATCTACATGGAAGATCCTTTGCGGTGGAGTTAGGAAGCTTTATTTCATCTTCACAGTTTATTTCCTCGGGGGTTCCTCAGGGCTCATGTCTTGGTCCTGTGTTGTTCTCTTTATATATGCTTCCTTTGGGTCTAATCTGTCAAAAATTTGATGTGGTTTATCATTGTTATGCTGATGACATCCAGCTGTATTTGCCCCTAAGATGTAACAATGACTCCAATATTTCAACTTTGTTTTAGTGTTTGGATGAAATAAGGGCATGGATGGCTTCTAGTTTTCTGCAGCTCAATGAGTCTAAATCGGAAGTGGTGATTTTTGGCCCCCCAAAGTTAGCCATCTAGGCCCCTTAGCCACTAATATCAACACTCAAGTAAGAAACCTTGGTGTAATCTTTGACTCGGAGTTGAAGTTTGATAGACAAGTCAGTGCTGATGTTAAAGGTAGCTTCTATCAATTGCGAATTATTGCCAAATTGAAGAGAATTCTGTCTTTTGAGGACATGGAAACCGTGATTCATGCTTTTATTTAATCCAGATTGGATTATTGCAACTTGTTATATTTAGGGTTGTCTAAGAATCTGCTCTCACGGCTGCAGCAAGTTCAAAATGCTGCAGCTAGACTGCTGACTGGCACAAGGAAGTGGTCCAGCATTTCTCCAGTGCTGGTTTCGCTGCACTGGCTTCCTGTTGATTTTAGAGTCCAATATAAAGTTTTGATAATGGTTTTTAAAGGTTTGCATGGCCTTGCTCCATAGTACATTTAATGTCTGTTACAGTAGCACTGTGTTGCTAGACCTCTAAGATCATCACAGAGTCTGCTTTTACATGTTCCCAGATCACGGTTGAAAACCAAAGGTGATCGAGCCTTCTCTGTGGCAGCCCCACTTCTTTGTAATAGTCTCCCATTGCACATTAGATCATGTGACTCATTTGACTGTTTTAAATCAATGCTGAAAACACTCCGTTACTCTGTGGCATACAGTTGCCCCTAGCTTTTGGGACATTGATCAGTGATGGATATTGTGTGCATTGTGCTTGTTTGAGTAATTTTTAGACATGTAAAGCACTTTGGTCAACTGGTGTTGTTTTAAATGTGCTATATAAATAAATGTTGATTTGATTTGATTTGATTTGATAAACAAACCCACACACACCCACACTACCCATCTGGGCTTTGGCATGTACTGACATGTGTATCTATAGGCCACAAATAATTGTTTTTCTTATTGGATCACTGTACCCACAACCTGCATGTCTGGTCAATTATTCAGCTAAGGACTAGTAGTTGTTTTTTGCACCTGAAATGTTGCAAGACGACCCAAATCTATCTGTTTCAGCAGTCTGACGCAGACTTCAGTCCACATCTCATTATACAATTTAGCCCCTCCAACAAATTCCCCTCCATGCTTAAATATACTACTTGGGATGTAAAAAAAAACCTCTCAACTAAATGATTATTGATGATTGAATGTAATGATTAAAACTGAAAAAAGTGGTAGGTTAGGAAGCCTTCCTCTCTCAAAGGGTGCCTTGTGACACCGCTAATGGAGCTAGAATGCGTAAGATGCATTTGGAGGGTGTGAAAAGAACCGGATGACTTTGAAAGTAAGCGGGAATACAGAATTAGATTTCCAAAAGCTCTCAAAGCCTTGTGTTTTTACTTCTACGTTCTTGCAATGCACTATCCCGATTAAAACCAATGGATTCATACCATTCCCTCTAAAAGGTTCGAATGTTGTGTCCGTCTGACATACAGCAGTTCAGGGTGAAGCTACTAACGCCTCACAGAAAACACTCTCTGGCTTTTGCAACAGCAGTGGCCTACATTCCAAAGCGCTGTGCCAGGCCTGTTGCAAAATCAATACTCAACAGCCTCTCTTAACAAACACTCTGGCTCTTCCCAGTGGTATGAGAGCCACAGCCTGCCAAACCTCTGTCAGACTCATATTTATGTGTAAAGATTGAATTCAGCATTTTCCTTGCTCTCTATTTTCTCTTTCTTTTTGTTCTAATGGATGAAATCCGTGTCCTTAGAGTGGTAGCAGAGCCAAACAACCTGGCCTGCGGTCCAGCCATTACAAAAAACAGTGAGGATCAGCCTGTCCACCCTTGAAATGTTAAACCTGTGGTTATTTAGGTGGCTACACACAAAACACACTATATTAGGAAAAACCAGGGCACATAAATGTATAAGAGTATATATTTATTGCTCAAAAGAGCAGCAGCGGTTCGCCAACTAATATTTGCTACTCAGCCGAGTCCAAGATATTGCATTCACGGCTCCTGACGGGAGTGAAACCTGCACAGAAAAATTTAGTATGCCAGAAGAATGACCTTTATAAAGTCCAAGTAAGAACCAGCTCAGTCACCGTCCAGTGGCATAAACCAACTTTAAAATGCCAACAATCACTTGCTGGAAAATACATCATCGCCTTGTGACACAGCTTTATGCTTGAATGCTTGAGTACTGTAGAATTTATCAAATGGTTTAAAAGGTTTCCAAAAAGCACTTTAATCCAGCTGCAATTATCACAAACATCCACACATTTAGAGCGTAAAAAAGTAACAAAGTACTTAATTAAATGCAGATGTTATATTAAATATGTTATGATATGATAAATGTAAGTGTAGCATATAGCAGCAATGTAATACAACTTACTATTAGACAAATATTCTGGGTTACATACACATTAAGTTCAAACACAAGCATTTGTGGCATAAGGTTGGTCATTTCAGCTACCTTATTTTGTTTAAAAAAATTTATAAAAACAAAGCTTACAGCGAGACATACAATGGAAGTGAATAGGGCCAACTTTTGTTGTAAATTTTTTTGTTTGTTAAGTTGTATACATAATATTCACAGTAGTTTTAGGGTTTGCAGCAATCCATTGTCATAGCAATACAGTTGCACATTTTGTGCTTTTTTTCCTACACTAAAATCACGTGAACACAGTGTGTTTAAGTCTTGTGGCTAAATTGTCAAAAGCGAGTATTTTATTGTTTACGGATTGAAATGGAAGTGAATAGGGCCAACTTTTGTTGTAAATTTTTTTGTTTGTTAAGTTGTATACATAATATTCACAGTAGTTTTAGGGTTTGCAGCAATCCATTGTCATAGCAATACAGTTGCACATTTTGTGCTTTTTTTCCCACACTAAAATCACGTGAACACAGTGTGTTTAAGTCTTGTGGCTAAATTGTCAAAAGCGAGTATTTTATTGTTTATGGATTGGGCCCAATTACTTCCATTGTAAGTGCCTCACTGTAACCCAAATTTCTGCTTTTTTTTCAAAGAAGTCCAAATTAATTTCTGTGGTAACCAACATTACGCCACAAAATGCTGTCAATTGAGCTTAACTACCGAACTGAGAAAATTCCTTAAAGCTCTGAATGCTGTAGGCAGGATAATTAAGTGCAATAAAAAGCCCATCGGAAAACAAATCTAACACATCGCAGCTTTTCAGACTCACCCATGTGTATATCAAGGCAGAAGGGATACACGAGGAACAGCTACAGCTGATGGTTTGCCTGAATGATGACGGGAGCTATGCCAGCCTGCAGTGATCTCTTTGGAGAGCTTCTCTCCTCCTGACATATACCTAGGACAAAACAAAAGGTTTCTTTGAGGCTCCTCTCAGAAACACACATCCATGAAGTACCTTTCTCCCCCCCTCTGAACGGTCATTTAAAGAATAGACTGTCCCCTGCTGCCAATCAATCTGTTAAGAACTCGCCATTCTCTCTGAATTAGGAAATCCTGGCTTTCTTCCACTGAAAAGCTATCGAGAGTGAGCACTGCAGGATGGATTTCCAAAACAAGACTTTCTCATGCCAAGTGGCACCTCTGTGTACAATTGAATTCCATTAAGGTTTGTTTCTCTATTTGTTTTAGATCCACGCAATGGCGTTGCATGTCTACGCCTCACAACCTAAGATTTCAAGCGCAGGAAGTATGATTAAATCAGACATGCTTGTGCCATTCAAGCTGCTTTTTTAATTACTAAGAAGAAAAATATATAATAAACTACAATGATGTATATTTACCATGTCAATAACATGAATGGGAACTGGGTCTAACATGCACCAAAACAGGTGGCATACAAGTATTATTATATAAATGTACATACTGGGTGAATTTTCCATATATTACTTATAATAATGAATTTTGGTCTGTTCCTCAAACAAAGACATAAGACTTAGAATATATAAGTATGAACCACATTTATATACACAATTTAAAAATTTTTTTTGTCATTTTGGACAAAGACAACATAATTAATTTATTCTTTAACACAACAACAGGATATTAATACCCTTATATGAAGTACTCTTAATAAAAGAATGAAAAAAACCCTAATATCTAAATAGACACATGCATCAAAAATCAAGCTGGCCTATGCAAAAGTTAGATGGAGAAGAAAATCAATTCTGCGCAAACCATGAATCCAGAAAAGCACTCAAAAATGGCCATAACAGAGTACATTTGCTGCATAATATTTCAACCTCCAAATGAGGCAATTAACTAAATCGCCTTGTCTTGACAACGTAATAAGGCAAGTGGGAAGAATGGCACAGCAGAGATGCTCCCGGCCAGCTTGACCCCAATCCAGTCATCGCTCCGTTCATAAGAGCACTTCAGTCACTGGCCGTGTGACCACACTCACCAATGAAGAGGACAAATGGGCCACTTTAATAACCAGAAATGATTCAGGAAAAAGGCTTAACGTGACAGTTAGAGAGAAAAAAAGACACATTCAACAATCCATCATCAACCAGCAGAGGAAAATGGAGGAGGGAATTAGGTTTTGTGTTAGTTATCATATGACTCAGCATTCAGCACACATCTGGTTTACAATTCTAATTTGTTATTGTGCATAATTCACTTCCTGAAAGGTCCAGATGGGTTTTTCTTAGATGTCCATGAGCCAGGGGTGCAGAGGTGCTCGTATGTCACCTGAAGGTTGTGTAGGTACAGTATCCATCAGTGCCATCTGCATAACATGACAAAAGATAGAGGGTCAGTAAACAATCACAAATGACCATTCTGTTGCTTTATATATTATATGATTTCGAACTTCTTTTACTTTGGCATTATTATATTAATTTCTTGGCTTGTCACATTCCGGTCTTTATTTAGAGATGTCCATTAGAGATATTTCAGTTTCTAAAGAGGTTTGTTGACATCGTTAGCCGTTTTGACCTTTCATGAATGACCCACATCATGTAAGGATTTAATTAAAGAGTCAATGCTCCTGCTTTTTCTGTACAGTATGTACCCTAAAGTAAAATAAAAACAACCCAAGTTGCATTGTTGACCGCTATTTGTAATCACTCTCGATACCCCCTGAAATTACATTATTTTTCATCTTCAGAATTTTAAGAGGGTTGAAAATGGACAAAATTACACAAGATTCTCTGAGTGCAGTCGCACAGAATGAAAATGATCATGTTTGAGCAGAACAAGCTAAAATAAGAGTTGTGTGCCAATGCAAGACCTACATTTTGTTTTGACCAGTTGTAGTCTAGTTGACACATACACATGCTAGTCGAGCTACAATCATATTTTCTAGATCTGAGTCCGACTTCACAAAAAATTAGAAAATTTTGCCAGACTAAAACATGTACATGACATTTTAAAAAGATGACTTAATTTTTATTGTTGTTGTTGTTTAAAGCTATACTGTACCAGCTTTTTTTTTTTTTTTTTTTTTTTAATAATACTGTCACAAAGTCCAGCTGGAATGCCCACAAGCTCCTCTAGAGGGCACTCCATCCCGAACCCTTACCATTGTTTCACGGACTCCATTTCCCATAACACCCCTTGCCTAGGAACTGATTGCACTCACAGCTGACTCCATTCAGGAGGGCTTTAAAAGACACACACAAACACTCATACATGGTGAAGTCTTGTTTAACTGCTAGCAGACACTACTGAGCATTTCTTTCCATTGCCATTGCCATTGCCATTGCCATTGCCATTCCCCTTGCCTTGTTTTTGACCTTGGCCTGTTGTCTGTTTATTGTGATTGCTTGCTGCCTGCCCTGACCATCGCTCATTTTGGATTACTCTTCTGCTTTGCCCTGGATATTACTGTTTGCTGGTGTTGGACCCTGCCTGTTTGGATTACGCACTGTTTTAATAAAAGCTTGCACTTGGATCTCTGTCACGCTCCCGATCGTTACGAAATACATAAAAAAAGCATAACAGGCTTTAAAAAATATTAAGCAACAACTGTTTTAAACACGAATAAGAAGTGTTTTTGAGCATGTGACATGGAAGACTGGATTAAGAAAATGAAAATTCAGCTTTGCATCACAGGAATAAATTACACAAAAAAGACACTAAAATATAAAACTGTAATAATATGATCATAATAGTACTATTTACTGTATTTTTTATCAAATAATTGCAACTTTGCAGAGTATGAGATTTCTTTCAAAAACTTTAAAAGACTACTATGATCACAAATATTTTAACAGAAGTGTAAATTAACATTTGACAGAAATTTAAAAAAAATAAAAAATCCAAAGTGAAAACAAATTATTTTATAGTTCGACTGAAATTGAACTTGCATGTAAACATACTTACAGAGAAGGTTGAGGAATCAGGACGTCTCCTGTCTGTCACAGCAGAAACTGAATGGTCCTACTTTGATTAAAGCTCTTGGTCCACAGGGGACTCTGAGCTCTGTTAGGGGCCTCTGCGAGACCCCCGGCACATGTGCACTGAGCCAGGAGATATATGAGCCTGTGTAAACAAATCACACAGCAAAATAAATAAAGTTACACCATTGCAGCCTCTACATGTAATACTTTTGGGTTCTTCCCTGCTGTACAGGCATTTTTTTCCCATTAAGAACCTTTGACACTGCTAAAGGGAAATAAATGACCAGTAAAGCTTGTTTTTGAACAATGCTTTCGGAGTTTTCATCCAACAAAATGGGAAAGTGTGACTGATTGCCAAAGCCTAAGCTAGTGCACGGTGGTCCAGCATTCAAAGTAAGGTTTTGACTTCGTGATAAAGCATATTTGAACATATCTAACTGAATATAATCGGACGTGAAAATCATGGGCAGTAATTGAGCTTGGGGGCGGGGGGGGGTTTGCTTTGGTGTTGCATTTCGTTTTTGCTGTTGGCCTCGTCAATCTGGAAATCTTGCTTCATTGGCCTGGAGAAAAAAAAAACTTTCTTTTATGTTTATACTTTATATGTTTTCTACAACATAGAGCAGTGACAGAAGAGGAGGCCTGGTCAGATGTGGGCTCCTGGAGAGCCGAATGTTTGAAAAAGACAATATTGTGAGCCTTGTGATCGAAGCTTGCCTCACCAGAGAGAGAAAGAGAAAGAGAGAAATGAAGAAACCACATCTGTTTTCACTCAAAACAATCAGCATCAACACTGCAAGCAGCTTTCTAAAGCCTGCCGAGGGATGGCTCAGACCAGCAAATTTAGACATTCTATGCTTGAGTTTCAACACAGATTGGATGTAATGCATACGGACATGGAATCCCAATCAGCCAAGATGCCCAAACCGAAGGAGGCTGCTGAGTAGATCTCGCTGTGGGACACATTAATATGAATGAAGCCCAGCTTGAGGGATGAGAAGATGAGGATTTAATTTTTCACTCTGGATTTAGTAACTGGATCACTTTCTGGAACAGGAAAATCCTGGCGATGAAATGAAAAATCTTATGCAAAACTGATACAAAACTGGGTAAAAAATATCGATATCTCGATACTAATCAATTCTCATTTTTACAGAATGATATCGATTCTTAAATCCCAAGAATCGATTAGTCTAGCCTGTTTTCAGTTAATGGACAGAACATTGAAGGGCACCTCCAATATATCGCAATAAGCATTGTGCTTTGGTACTTTTAATATGAAACAAAGTCTCATATTTTACATTGTGTCCATTGTATTGCAGTATTCAAACAATAAATGCCGTTTTGGCGCTGTTTAATGTGGAGTGACAGATCGCTGTAGCGCCTCGGTTCAACAGATCGTAGCGTACGTGAACTGATCATCTCCACATTAATACCAGTTTCAGCACAAAATAAACATGAATAAACATCCGAAGGTAAGTTAAAAGAAAGAGTGCCGTATCCTGTCTCATGTAATCGCTCAATCAGTGTTTCAGCCATGCAAAGGCATCAATATAACAGCTTGTAAACAATGTCACGTAATGTGCACATTCTTTGGTTTTCCAGCATATTCTGCATATTTGAACCCTTTTCAAAAGTGACTGTATGATTTTGATTTCTATATTTTCACACTGAGGACAATTGAGGGACTCATTCTCTGGGAAAGATGTAAGTATTTATGTAGCTTCTGAAGTCCTGTACTAAATGAAAAAATATGATCGTTAAACAAAATGAGGAGAATTTACACATCATCATCCTGTTCAAAAGTTTACAGTTTACAGTTTAAAGGCTCTTAATGCATTGTGTTGCCTTCTTGAGCATCAGTACATGTTTTGACCTTTTGTAATAGCTGTGTATGAGTCCCTCAGTGTGAAAATATAGATATCAAAATCATACAGTCACTTTTGAAAAGGGTTCAAATATGCAGAATATGCTGGAAAACCAAAGAATGTGCACATTACGTGGGATTGTTTTCAAGATTTTTTCTGAAGAACAGCAGACAGTTGAACTGTTCAGGACCAACAAGGGACTCATGAACAACTATCACAAAATATAAAAACAGTCGTGGATCATCCAGGAAATGACACAGCGTATTAAGATTTAAGAGTATGTCAACTTTTGAATGGGGTCATTTTTATAAATTCAGTTATTATTTTGTCTTGTGGAGTATATGTAAACATATGTTATGTGAAATAGCTTATTCAAGACAGTACTAAATGGCTCTTATTTTGTTTCAATTATTAACATTTTGCACATTCTGACATTCTGCAAGGGGTATGTAAACTTATGAGCACAACTATGAACACAACGTTTTCTGTACAGTATGTACCTGAAAGTAAAGGGAAAGAAAACAACAACCCAAGTCTCATTGCTGACTGCTATTTGCAATCGCTCTCGATGCCCCCTGAAATTACATTATTTTTCATCTTCTTCATTTTAAGAGGGTTGAAAATGGACAAAATTACACAAGATTCTCTGAGTGCTGAGTGCACCGAAAGAAAATGGTCATGTTCAAGCAGAACAAGCTAAAATAAGAGTTATGAGCCAATAAAGGATATTTTGTCAGGGTGTTTCGACCAGTTGTATTCCAGTTGATGCATACACATGCTCGTCAAGCTACAATCACATTATCCAGATCTGCTATTCTGACTTCACTAAAAAAAGAGGTAAAATTTTAGCCAGACTAAAACATGTACATGACATGTAAAAAATACGACTTATTGTTTTATTTGTTGTTGCTGTTGTTTAAAGCAATACCAGGTTAAAAAAATAATTTTAATAATTTATTAATTATAAATGAATAAGCATGCATTACATTAATTCAAAGTAACTGCAAAGACTTTGATGTTGTAACAAAAAAAACTAAAAAACGAGTTTCATAAAAATATTAAGCAGCACAACTGTTTAAAACATAAGAAGTGTTTTTTGAGCATGTGACACGGAAGACTGAAGTAACACCTGCTGAAAATTCAGCTTTGCATCACAGGAATAAATTACTTATTAAAATAAAACACTATAATAGAAGACAGTCATTTCAATTTGAAATATTATTTCATAATAGTACTGTTTACTGTATTTTTGATCAAATAACTGCAACTTTGCAGACTATATGAGACTCCGTTGTAAATAACCCTGTTATTTGAATTAATTTCCAGGATTTATATATTATTCTTGTCACATTTGTTCAAAAACAAAAAAATACTACGACTACAAACTTTTGAACAGTAGAATAAATACAATAAAATTGGACAAAATTTCTATTAAAAAACATTCCAAAAAGAAAATAAATTACTTTTGAAGTTCGACTGAAATTGAACTTGCATGTAAACACACTTACAAAGTCTTTTTTTCGTTTTTTGCTTTGGTGTTGTGTTTCGTTTTTGCTGCAGGGCAAACATGTGGACCTCGTCGCTGTGGAAATCTTGCTTCATTGGCCTGGAGAAGAAAAAAAACATTCTTTTATATTTATACTTCATATGTTTTCTACAACATAGAGCAGTGATAGAAGAGGAGGCCTGGTCAGATGTGGCCTCCTAGAGAGAGACGGATGTTTGAGAAAGACAATATTGTGAGCCTTGTGATCGAAGCTTGCCTCACCAGAGAGAGAAAGAGAAAGAGAGAAATGAAGAAACCACATCTGTTTTCACTCAAAACAATCAGCATCAACACTGCAAGCAGCTTTCTAAAGCCTGCCGAGGGATGGCTCAGACCAGCAAATTTAGACATTCTATGCTTGAGTTTCAACACAGATTGGATGTAATGCATACGGACATGGAATCCCAATCAGCCAAGATGCCCAAACCGAAGGAGGCTGCTGAGTAGATCTCGCTGTGGGACACATTAATATGAATGAAGCCCAGCTTGAGGGATGAGAAGATGAGGATTTAATTTTTCACTCTGGATTTAGTAACTGGATCACTTTCTGGAACAGGAAAATCCTGGCGATGAAATGAAAAATCTTATGCAAAACTGATACAAAACTGGGTAAAAAATATCGATATCTCGATACTAATCAATTCTCATTTTTACAGAATGATATCGATTCTTAAATCCCAAGAATCGATTAGTCTAGCCTGTTTTCAGTTAATGGACAGAACATTGAAGGGCACCTCCAATATATCGCAATAAGCATTGTGCTTTGGTACTTTTAATATGAAACAAAGTCTCATATTTTACATTGTGTCCATTGTATTGCAGTATTCAAACAATAAATGCCGTTTTGGCGCTGTTTAATGTGGAGTGACAGATCGCTGTAGCGCCTCGGTTCAACAGATCGTAGCGTACGTGAACTGATCATCTCCACATTAATACCAGTTTCAGCACAAAATAAACATGAATAAACATCCGAAGGTAAGTTAAAAGAAAGAGTGCCGTATCCTGTCTCATGTAATCGCTCAATCAGTGTTTCAGCCATGCAAAGGCATCAATATAACAGCTTGTAAACAATGTCACGTAATGTGCACATTCTTTGGTTTTCCAGCATATTCTGCATATTTGAACCCTTTTCAAAAGTGACTGTATGATTTTGATTTCTATATTTTCACACTGAGGACAATTGAGGGACTCATTCTCTGGGAAAGATGTAAGTATTTATGTAGCTTCTGAAGTCCTGTACTAAATGAAAAAATATGATCGTTAAACAAAATGAGGAGAATTTACACATCATCATCCTGTTCAAAAGTTTACAGTTTACAGTTTAAAGGCTCTTAATGCATTGTGTTGCCTTCTTGAGCATCAGTACATGTTTTGACCTTTTGTAATAGCTGTGTATGAGTCCCTCAGTGTGAAAATATAGATATCAAAATCATACAGTCACTTTTGAAAAGGGTTCAAATATGCAGAATATGCTGGAAAACCAAAGAATGTGCAGGAGCTGGAGGATTTTTCTGAAGAACAGCAGACAGTTGAACTGTTCAGGACCAACAAGGGACTCATGAACAACTATCACAAAATATAAAAACAGTCGTGGATCATCCAGGAAATGACACAGCGTATTAAGATTTAAGAGTATGTCAACTTTTGAATGGGGTCATTTTTATAAATTCAGTTATTATTTTGTCTTGTGGAGTATATGTAAACATATGTTATGTGAAATAGCTTATTCAAGACAGTACTAAATGGCTCTTATTTTGTTTCAATTATTAACATTTTGCACATTCTGACATTCTGCAAGGGGTATGTAAACTTATGAGCACAACTATGAACACAATTCCTTTATAATATTTGAATGTTGAACACATTATAACATGCCAATTTCTACTCTATTGCATTGTTCAGGTTGGAGGTAGTCAAAGCGACTATCTGACTTGTGTGTTGTGAATCATTTAGACCAAAAATTGTACTCATAGAATAAGAAAAACTACTTTTATGCTGCTACTGTATAGACTACTGGAAGTCTGCTGAGCCACAGCCTTTTAAATTATTTGATGAACACTCTCTCTTTAAAGCTGAATTATTTACCCCTATTTTATGAAGAATCTAGCCAGCTGGTCTTCCATTAGTCGGCTCATTCCACGGACCTTCATGAATGTGAGTGTGTGTTGACGTCGGTCCTTACACTGCCCACTTCAATTAAGTCAGCCCTGGGCTCGTGTTCCAAATGGAATGAGGGCTGGCTGTCCTTATGCAGAGGTGGAACACTTGTCAGCCGGTGCACGTGTTTGGGCCCAGTGGCCTTCGTGGAGATGACAGATATCCAGAAATGACCGTGAAGAACCGTCTGTTTCCTGAAAACAGCACCTGTTGGGTGATGAATGAGATGGAATACTCAACTTCAATCAAAATTGATTTATCTTGGATTGATTATTACAATTATTATGATTTATAGACTCTTACAAATCAAATTTCAATATTACAAATATTTTTAATATTACTTTAATATTATTGTATAAATTACTATATGTTAGAGCATATTTACAATACAATCTTAATACTATTTTAAATATGCAATATACCGGTATATCAAATAAAACTTGCATATAAAATTTATATCCATTTGGAGTACACAGTTTTAACAAAGAAACTAATAAACTGAATTTACTTAAATACAAAATAACTATTTCATCAATACATTTAATTAGTTTTGATTTCATACAGTAACTAATCGAATCTTAATTGTTCCTCCGCAAGCCATATTAAATTTTTTTTATCTTATTAAATGAAATTGTTTTCACAATCAACAGATTTTCATTGATTCTCAGCAATAAATTACTTAATTTTGAAAATATGATTAAATAGAGACAAAAACTATGCTGTATTATACTTAAAATTAAATATATTTTATCTTTTTGAAATATTATCAAAATGAAATTCTTACATTCATGCATGTGCTATTCAGAACATCAAAACAAATATATAAAATTAAATGCTTCCAAACAAATACAGTATTTCGTTTTTGTGCAGAAACTGTTTACAGTTTATCTTGGATAGATTTTTTAATAATCTTCTACAATGCATTATGGGATTGTGCTCTCCATATAGGATACATAAGATGCCGCCTTAGAATTTGGCCAAAATGTGTTTTTCCCTATTGCTGTTGTCTTAAAATGCTGCCTATAAAGGGATCCCACTAGGTTTGGGAACAGAGCTAAATAAACCACAGCCTTACCATCCGTCTTCAGCTCAGTTTGTGCCCATGAAGCCGAATGACAGTCACTGCTAGATTAAGCCTAACAAATAGGTGTACGTTTTTCTTATTTACTGAGTATCTGGCATGTGAATGAAAGAACGTGTGTACGGGGAGCATGAGGACACTTTAGCCCCTGCTGAGAGCGTCCTGTCACTGTAGCATGGCTAGTTTAGCCCCTCTCAGCTCCGCTGGCAGAAAAGCCAATGCGACGAATGGACAGAACAGATCAAAGGCACCCTGGCTGTGGGACTGAAATCCACTTTACTGTAAGGCATCTCAGTAAAATAAGATTCATATTTTCCACAAGGCCCCGTTCCCTCGCTCTCCTCCCACTTAAGAGAAAAGAGGTGAAGACCAAACGGAGGGAATGAGGTGGAAATTGAAAGTGGACAAGTGTCTGTGAGAGAAGACTGCAAACACATTCTTTCACACATCATTTCTTGTAATTGATTAGAAATTCGCTCATCTGTTCTGTTTTCAATTTCACAGCAAATCTAAGAGACAGCTGAACCAGTCTGAGCCATTATCATTTTCATTTTTCACTTTAATCACACCAGCAACTGCAAACTCGAAGCAAAAACGTCCAGAAAATAATTTCCATATTTACAGTCGCTCCCAATCGCAGGTGGAGATCATTTGTTACTAGTCATTGCCTTTGTACAAATCACTTTTCACAATTGGTATGTCATATTTTTTGATTAGAAACATACACAGAGAGTGGGATTCACAGTGTGGGTCCAATGGGCCACAGTCAATGGCGGGTGAAAACATACTGGCTATAAATATTTCAGTTTACACTTTA
Organism: Sinocyclocheilus grahami; assembly: GCF_001515645.1. Taxonomy (NCBI): domain Eukaryota; kingdom Metazoa; phylum Chordata; class Actinopteri; order Cypriniformes; family Cyprinidae; genus Sinocyclocheilus; species Sinocyclocheilus grahami. The sequence continues at coordinate 2,284,118 of NW_015505386.1, read as the reverse complement.
CGATAAGGTCTCATTACTTACATTTGTCAATGAAATAACTAACATTAATGCACAATAAGCTATACATTTGTTACAATATTTATTAATCTGTTAATAAATAAAACAAATATTCATTGTTATTTCATATTAGCTTAGGTCTATTCGATAATATTAACATATACAATGTTGAAAACTTAACTTTAATAAATGCTTTAGAATTATTTTTCATTGTTAGTTTATGTTAACTAATGTAGTTAACTAATGTTAACCAACGGACCCTTCTTGTAAAGTTTTACCATTATTTCTTATCTGCCAAAAAAACGGCATTCTTTTTATTTAGAAAAATATTATTAAAAATACATGCGAAATGGACCATTTTTTTGCCCTCACATGTGGTCCGTGGTGACTGTTAAAGACTGTTAAAGAGAAGAAATGTTTTTGGGTTTTTTTGCGCAAAAAAGTATTCTCGTAGCTTCATAAAATTACGCTTGAACCACTGATGTCACATGGACTATTTTAACAATGTCCTTACTACATTTCTAGGCCTTGAACATGGTAGTTACATTGCTGTCTACGGAGGGCCAGAAAACTCTCATATTTCATCAAAAATATCTTAATTTGTGTTCCGAAGATGAACGAAGGTCTTACGAGTTTGGAACAACATGAGGATGAGTAATTAATGACAGAATTTCCATTTTTGGGTGAACTATCCCTTTAATTTTGGACCAAGGGTGTATCCATACCCTCTACCCACCCTATGAAAATCATTTTCCTTGAGACTGATTGCGCTACCTTGCACTGCCATGATACCTCAAAACTGTCTCCCACTGGCCGAGCAACTCTCAAAGTGACAGATGTCTCAGGCCCAAGGACGGACTTCTAATGACAATGAAAACCCAACCACCCACCTCTTCAGTCCCACTCCGACATCAAATTCACAGTTTGAGTGATGTGGACAGCAGCGAGTTGAATTCATAAACTAGCACTTAAAGGCTGCTGTGTGCAGTAACACACCTTGAGTAGGCCATTCATCATGCCTGCTATTTGACAGCAAAGCCATATGTTTATCACTCATCTTCACACTGGCAGGTGCCCTCAAGTCCTTGATTACCTACAACAAACAGAGAAGGTGTATTTATTCTTTCAAAGCCATAAAATGAGGGTCAATCAATATCACAAGCACACTCTGAGGGTTATTTAAAATGCATTCTATAAGTATCAGTGCTAACATAAATTATATTCAAAAGATTTTATTATGACTTAGTTTCTCATTATTATGACTTAGTTTCTCATTATTATGACTTAGTTTCTCATTATTATGACTTAGTTTCTCATAATAATGACTTAGTTTCTCATTATTATGACTTACAGAATTATATTTTTTTATTTAGTGGCGGAAACGGGCTTCCATAGGTAAATGCAGCCTTGGTGACCTTTCAAAAACATAAAATCTTACTGACCCCAAATTTTGTATATTAGTACTTTTTCAGTTTTATTAACTTTGTTACAGTGTGACTCCTGAAAGAAAGAAAAAAGAATCAGAAGGTCTGTTTGGATGAGGGTGGTTTTATTAGGACAGTTTCTTATCAGTTCTACTCCTCAATAGCATTCTCTTGCTTATCTTGCCATCTTGGATTCCAGTCTGCCAAAAAGCGGCATGTCTTTTCTCAACATCATGAATGTTATTAGAGTCATGGGCTATTTGCTGCTTAGTCACAGTTTATTAAGTGCAAGAAATGAAAGTATTCTGCTAAGAAAAAGTACTGCCTGAAAGGGCAATAACAATCTTTAAATATTGATGACTCCTACTTTTCTGACTATTTCATTTTAGTTTAAGAAATGACATATTTAGTTTAAATATATACTGTATATATCACATGTTTTTTTCTTTCATTCATTTTTTCTCTTTGAAAAAAGGGGGAAATTACTAAATGAAGGTGTACATCCTAAAAAACAAAATAGAACCAAGTGCAATATTACTGTATACAGTGCAAAGAGCAACTTTTCTAACTATCTGCTACATATAAACACTCAGGATTTTTAAGGCCATATAGTCCATTTACTTGGGTCCTGATCTAACATCAGTGCAGTAGCTGTAAAGCAGGCTCTCTCTCTCTCTCTCTCTCTCTCTCTCTCTCTCTCTCTCTGATGCCATGGGTAATGGATGTCTAGAGCCTCTTTTTTTTTGTAAAACTTTAACAGCTGACAAAGTGCAGTTAATCTTTCATTTCCCTTAGAGGCACATCACCAACAGCCCATTGGACGTCTGCTTTAGAAAAGATATAATGAGATACAAATGGGTCTCTGGACACTCCCCATCCTCGGTTTGCAGATGTCTTATTTAATGGCCTAAGACTTAAGCATGGGTATATAGACAAACAATATACTGTAAATTCAAAGGCAATACAAGATTGCATACTTTAACAATGGATTGTTGTTTACAGCTACAATATAGAAAATAGATCGATATATAGATAGAACAATTTAACAAAAGATGGACTAGATTGACAGACAGTCAGATACAGTAAATAAACATATTCTATCTATATCTATCTATCTATCTATCTGTATATTAGACAGACATAGAACTATAGACAGACAGACAGAGAGATAGATAGATAGATGCAAAATTATTCATCAGTTCTCTTTTTTTAAACACTGAAACACTTATCCATGTGGTTTTAAAGGGCACCTATTATGCAAAATCCACTTTTACATGGTGTTTGGACATAAATGTGTGTTGGCAGTGTGTGAACACAACCACTCTACAATGATAAAAATCCACCCACTCCTTATTTTTTAATCCCCTTTAAACCAAATCAGTCTCACTAGGCAAGCCGTTTTGATTCTCTATGCAATGTGACATCACATTGCATACAGCCGGGCCACGGGGGTTGATTGACAGCACTGCATTGCCATAGTTTCCATCCTCCGTGGTTGTACGTTGTGCTTTATTTTTTCTTTGCGCTCAAGCAGCTGTAACGTCAACAATGTCTCGTAAGCAATCCCCGTTTTCTGTTTAGATGTAAGACTGAACATAAGAGTCTTCATTTTCTCACAACATCTGAGCTGCTTAATACGGTGCCCAGGAGGTGATATGTTCAGTTCACTTAGTTTTGTTGTGGCCACAACATAATAACTTGTGGGAACGTAATAATATGTCGTGGCCACAAGATATTAATTTGAGAGAATGTCATATTAACTCGTGGGAACGTGATATTATGTCGTGGCCACAAGATCATTTTGTCGAGGTAACGACATCCTTATGTCGTGGCCTCGAGATGCTATGTTGAGGGAACAACATCCGTTTCACGAGTTTAATGCGTAAACAAACCTGTGTGACCATAGCAACCTGGGATTACTGTTTTATCCATTTTTGATAATCCTGGGTTGCTATGGTCACGCAGGTTTGTTTACACATTAAACTCATGGGCATGAGAAAAATATGTCGTTCTCTCAATATAAGAAGTCGTGGCCACGGGAAATGGATGTTGTTCCCTCAACATAGCATCTCGAGGCCACAACATAAGGATGTTGTTACCTCGACAAAATGATCTCGTGGCCACAACATAATATCATTATAGAAATTATTACATTATTAAATTATTATATTAACCATAGGCCTTGGCTACTGGAGTGTATTACGTGCGATTGTCAGCATTTAAATGAAGTTTATCATGAATAAATGTTACATAAAGTGCATAATATTTGCTATGGTCACGCAGGTTTGTTTACACATTAAACTCATGGGCATGAGAAAAATATGTCGTTCTCTCAATATAAGAAGTCGTGGCCACGGGAAATGGATGTTGTTCCCTCAACATAGCATCTCGAGGCCACAACATAAGGATGTTGTTACCTCGACAAAATGATCTCATGGCCACAACATAATATCATTCCCACGAGTTAATATGACGTTCCCTCAAATTAATATCTCATGGCCACGACATATTATCACGTTCCCACGAGTTATTATGTCATAGCCACGACAAAAATAAGTGAACCGACCATGTCACCTTGCGGGCACTGTACATTTGGCTGTACTTTGGGTTCTCTCGCTTTCAGTTATCATGAATAAATGTTACATAAAGTGCATAATATAAAATAGGCCTACAAGAAAACATTTTTATCCATCCTACAGTCTTGCAAGTCCATTAACTGATCGTCTTTTCCCTGTAATATTTGTATATTGTTATTATTATTATTAGCCTATTATTATTGGGTATATTTTTATATTTGTTTATATTAATTAAGGTTGTAGGTGGGGGGAGTAAATGTGCAGCGCTCCCTTCCACCTTCAGTACCACAACTGAGGTGCCCTTGAGCAAGGCACCGAACCCTCAACTGCTCCCCCGGGCGCCGCTGCATAAATGGTTGCCCACTGCTCCGGGTGTGTGTTCACTGCTGTGTGTGTGTTCACTGCTGTGTGTGTGCACGTTGGATGGGTTAAATGCAGAGCACTAATTCCAAGTATGGGTCACCATACTTGGACGCATGTCACTTCACTTTCACTTCACTTTCTACCGGCTGTTTATTGCAGTAGGGATGCAATGCCGATAGATGTATATGCGACTTGTGTATATTGCTCTTGTGGAGAAGGGGCTTATTGGCATAATTGTCAGGCGTTTATTTGCAAAATATATGGTAGGTTAGCAAATGCTAGCATAATTATACAAAACCTTAACTAGGTAAAGCGATAAACAAATTGAAAGGGGAAATAAGCATATATAACAATAAATATAAAAATATAGCCCTAATAAGTTAATGTAATACAAATAATAATATACAAATATTAAATTAAATGTTTAATGTTAATAAAAATGTTTTATCCATTTTTGATAATCCTGGGTTGCTATGGTCACGCAGGTTTGTTTACACATTAAACTCATGGGCATGAGAAAAATATGTCGTTCTCTCAATATAAGAAGTCGTGGCCACGGGAAATGGATGTTGTTCCCTCAACATAGCATCTCGAGGCCACAACATAAGGATGTTGTTACCTCGACAAAATGATCTCGTGGCCACAACATAATATCATTCCCACGAGTTAATATGACGTTCCCTCAAATTAATATCTCATGGCCACGACATATTATCACGTTCCCACGAGTTATTATGTCATAGCCACGACAAAAATAAGTGAACCGACCATGTCACCTTGCGGGCACTGTACATTTGGCTGTACTTTGGGTTCTCTCGCTTTCAGTCATGTTGCTTCTTGGGGAGAAGCCGTGGCCTAATGGTTAGAGAGTTGGACTCGTAACCCAAAGGTTGTAGGTGGGGGGAGTGAATGTGCAGCGCTCCCTTCCACCTTCAGTACCACAACTGAGGTGCCCTTGAGCAAGGCACCGAACCCTCAACTGCTCCCCCGGGCGCCGCTGCATAAATGGTTGCCCACTGCTCCGGGTGTGTGTTCACTGCTGTGTGTGTGCACGTTGGATGGGTTAAATGCAGAGCACTAATTCCAAGTATGGGTCACCATACTTGGACGCATGTCACTTCACTTTCACTTCACTTTCTACCGGCTGTTTATTGCAGTAGGGATGCAATGCCGATAGATGTATATGCGACTTGTGTATATTGCTCTTGTGGAGAAGGGGCAGGAATATGCAGCTCGTTTGCATTTAAAGTGATACACACCAAAACAGCTCTTTTTTTTAGACGCACCCAAAAAATGACATTTTCCAGCTGTTGTAATAAATAATTTTGAGCTGAAACGTCACAGACACATTCTGGGGACACCCAAGACCAGTATTACTATTTAGTATTAGTATTATTAATTATTAATATTAAATTTGCACATGGTCCTTATTTCTTTTATAGGAATTTCATCAAAATTTTATGAATTTAGAGATCTCCTAATGTAATATGACATAATTCTCTGCTATTTATTATGTGGTTGTATATTAACCAACTTTCACAAAATGATGGAAAGCAACATGACTCATACTGTCAAATTCCCACCATTTGCCTTGAATGATTGAGCCATTCTCCCTGATGGAAAACTGCAGAGTCTGGTCTCAGTGGAAGGGAGTGTGGGTCTGAATTAAAAGGGTCTCCCTTAAGAAAAGGTCTGAAGTTTTTCCTCATTTTGCTCATCTGTTTTTGAATTATAGCGATGAAAACCCATCTATCACTGGGTATGTTTCCACTGTATAAAATTATTGCCCAGAACTTTATAATCCTTCAGAAGTGAGCAGAACGCACACTGAGCAAATTGAGCACGTCTCAGAGTTCCCGGGCCCTCAGTGGCTCCCTGAGAGCAGGAATCCAAATCAATCTCAAGATGAGGACTGAAAAACCTAACTATTTCTTCATTTTATTTTGTGTGGAAAGGGAAAGGCTTTCACTGGTGAGAAAAGGGGAAATGAGAAAAGTGAACTTTAGAATAATGAGATGCTGAAATATGGGGAAAATTGTGAGAAGAATTAAATATAAATTGCAAAAAGAGATGTGATGTTAAAAATGAGAACGTGTGAGTGGGTACACAATAAGAATGAGAGAATGCTAAAAAAAAAAAAAAAATTAAGAAGGGGAGAGAAATGGAGGGAGAGGGGCCCCAGACAGGCAGGAGCAGGCCAGCGCAGGAAAGGCTGTTTTTGCTGAAAGGGAGGACAGAACTGGCCAAGAATAACCTTTTTGCTGTCATGCAGCCATTCAAGAGAGGCACAGGGAGCGAGAGAGAGAGTAGAGAACGAGTGAGAGAAACACCTTAGGAGCTTAAAAAAAAAATCACACGGGTGCCAGCTCTCCCTCTCTTTCTTATTTTCTTCTCTATCCCCTATTGATTCACCCATTCATTTCCATCTTTCCACACTCTGCAGTGTCATCAGACCAAAAAATGAAAAATGGAGAGAGAATCTGTCTGTACAAGCACTAATAATTTCATATTGTCCCACTTGCATGTATAGAAAAAACATGCCAGGTGAGTATTAAAAACATGAAGTTTGTTAAAGTTCAGTTTAAAAGTGAAAGTCACTGACAGATATGACTTTAAAATACAGCTCAGACAAAAATTTACATTCTGTCGTTATTTACCCACCCTCATCATGTCATTCCAAAATGTATTATTTTCTTTCTTCAGTGGACACAAAAGATGAAATATTGATAGATGAAATGGCCATTCTTTTCTGTTTAATGAAAATGAAAAGGGTTGTCAGGCTCAAAGACTTAAGTGTGACATTTGCATTTCACTCCTAGTGACAGTTGTACAAAACTTTCAAACTGGTCGTGAAGCACTTATTATCTTCTGCTTATTCACCAATAAATGAGCACCAATACATCTAAGAAAAAAACATAGTACACTGTAAAAAATTGCTGTAAAAAAACGGCCATATTCTGACAGTAACATTCTGTTTTTTTCATTACAACAGTACAATCCCATAAAAAAAATAATGTATTCTGGGTAATATTTGTTATTTTCGAGAAAGTAGCCTTCTGCAGTCCTTGTAGTAACAACGTTCAGATTCGACACGCAGAGACTGTGTTTCAAATAATACCCTACACCCTCATTCACTATTCCCTACATGAGTTTACTAATACAGTCCACCTGACAGAGAGAATGAACACTAATGAGTGAATTCAGACAATGATGAACAGCTGCTGTTAACAAGCAGAATCACTGAAGAAAAGAGAAACACAAGAACTACAACTGACTTCAGCCACAGCCTTAGATGAAATCAACTGAAATAAGACAGCAGAACATGATCAAACAACTCCACAAACAGCATTACAGTTTGACTTTATTTCTGTCATATATCTACAAAAATTCTTTGAGAATTAACAGAGGTTTAGATGTCTTATTGAAAACGTTTTGTTTGACCTCACCGTTGTGGCGATCAGTGTTTGCTTTAGTTGTGCTCTTGACCCTTGACTTTTCAGTGCTAGCTTTAGTTATAGTTTAGTAGTTATAACAATGCAAGCATAGCAAAATTATGCTTAAATGGCTCTGGTTAATTATTGATGATGGTTTAATCATCATTTTATGGCCTGATTCACTGATCTTGTTCAGTGGCTGACTTGTAAAACTATAGTGAGGGTTTAAGCTTGTTTCATGTTATTTAAGATCGCTATGTTATGCTGAGATGATTGACAATTGTGATGGATTTTTGAAAGCTTCTTTTGTTCTAAGCCTTTAATTTTACGGAATCATTGAGACACACAGAAACATCAAGAATCAGCGTATGAATCTCAACAATGGTGACAATCAAAAGCTTCATGCTGCAATGCATGCTGGGTACCAGCACAGGAAAAAACTCATCCATGACTCCCAGCATGCATTGCGGCATGAATAAATCATGCCGTTGAATTGTCCACTTATTTTCTTTAATTCTTACTAGGTGCTTTTATTTTTGCTTTTGTGTTGAGTTTTAGTAGCGTGTTTTGTGATGTTCATAGTCGATCTCAGAGTCGTTTATTAATTTTTTTTATTGTCACCGCTTTTGAAATTCATACGCTGATTCCTCATGTGTGTGTTTCATAATGTCTCCGTCTATCAATTTATTGAGTGATATGTGTGATCTTTCATAATAGCCTACTTGTTCTTTTGCTCTAGTATATTATCATAACATCACTTTGGTATTGGTACAAAAAAAGACTCAATACTAAATCTGCAAACCTGAACCTGCAAACCAAAACATAACCAACAGCATTACATACTATGCGTTGGCCTTATTATTATCACAACAAATGTGCTGAAAAACACAATAGTTAAAACAGCCAAACAAAACAAAAGAAGGTTCAAGATCCCAACTAAAGCAAACAGTGATCTCCATCATGGTAGTGTCCCAAAACAACAACATCTAAACCTCTGTTAATTTTCAGTAAGCACTTCTGTACACATCTGACAGAAATAGCATCAGTCTGGTTAGTAATGTGAAGCTGGTGATGCTGTTTTAGAAGTTGTTTAATCAGATCTTGAGAGAGTTAATGTCTTTTATTTCAGTTGATTTCATCTAAGGCTGTGGCTGAAGTCAGTTGTAGTTCTTGTGTTTCTCTTTTCTTCAGTGATTATGCTTGTTAACAGCAGCTGTTCATCACTAATGCTCAATCATCACTTAATTAATCACAGAATTATTTCATTAACTTCAGCACTGCTTCACTCTCTAGTGTGCACACTTTATAAGTGTTAATTTAAAACTGAGGATTTTGTTGTGAGGTTTAAAGTGTTGAAGATGTAAGATGAAAAAAACAGCATGAAATGTAATTTAACAGCAATAAACTGTAATTATTTTACGGCCACAAACGGTAAAAAAACTGTTATTTACTGGCAGCACGGTTGCCAGTAAATAATTGTTTTTCTACAGTTTGTTGCCGTTAAGTCCGGGAAAAAACAGCAATATACTGTAAATGTAAGAATAAGATTTACCAAATGAAAAAAGTTAATTTGACTGAAATATTTGTGAACATTCATAGAAAAAAAGTTATGCAAAGTCAAGGAGAGTAAATATTGAACTGAACTGTATTTATGTGTTTTTGCAGAAGAGAGATCTGTTAGTTTAATGTAGTTTTGTGGGTCACCATTGTGCTGGAGAGTAGAGCCTGTGCTTCAGTTAATGATGAGCCACAAACACTGATGTTCTGCTGCTTTATTTAAAAGCAGTAATTGTGGCGTTGCTGATACAGTAATGATCTCTTTATTCTTTCGTCTCACACACGTGTGCTATAGTTAGCAATGGACTGCAACGATTTGAGTAAAAGTCATGTTTTTAGTTACTTTGCTTTTACACATTAAGTGTTTGCAGTTTTATACTAAGAAATATTCTTTCTCTGTGGACTCAAATGAAATAAGTTCACAGTACTAACATCGTATGAATGCTAGTTTTTAAACTCGAACAGTTTGAAGCAATGGGAGCGGAGTTCATTTCCATGGTTGAATTACGGTAAAACACTGTAAAAATTAAGAGTTGTAAATTAACGGTTGAGAGCTGTAAATTAACAGTACCTTACTGGCAACCCTGCTGCCAGTAAATTACTGTTATTTAACGGCACAATTTTTTACAGTGTAGTTTCATAGTGCTAATCAATGTAAATAATTATTTAACAATTACAAAATAATTATGTCAGACGTAATAATTCATAATAGCCCATTTTACAGAAATAGTGTTTAAAGAATAATGTTTTACTGGAAAAAAATATTGTAATTCTCACTTTGTTCTTCACTAATCTCACTGATCTGATTACTTCACATCCAGTCTGGTAGCCAAAATATTTCAACATATCCAAAGCTGAAATGATACATGAAAATTCCACATGTATATGGTCAGAACGTCACGCAGCTCATGTGCTCTTCATTAGAAATTAATGACTTCCGTGCTGTTGTTTATTGACAATAGTGTAAAGGCAGCTTAAAACTCCTCCGTTTAAGGGTATTTACTATCTAGTGGATACTTTGCATATTGATTCCTTACAGTAACATGGTTTTATTGTGAATTTGCGATGCTTATATATTCAATCTACAATGAGTTTCCACTCCAAGGACTGTAATATCTTTCTTCATACTATGAGTGATGACTGCAAACACATCCCTAGAGGAAAAGGAACAGCTCCCAGAATCCAAAAAGATCTACAATGAAAGTATAATTAAGAAATAAGCTATGACAAACTGCTATATTGTGAAAACAGTCATGACTAAAGGGCCTTCAAAATACCATTCTATAGTTCGGGGTCAGTAAGCGTTCTGATGTAGAACATCCATCTCTTCTGGTTCATCGTCTGTATATTCTGGTTCAAATTAAAGGGGTCATAGGATGCCCATTTTCCACAAGTTCATATGATTCTTTAGGGTCTTAATGAAAAGTCTGTAACATAATTTGGTTAAAATTTCTCAATGGTAGTGTAAAAAAACACCTTTTTTACCCTGTCAAAAACAACTCTTTTCAGAGCATGCAGATTTGTAGCATTTTCCTTTAAATGTTAATGAGCTCTGCTGACCCCGCCCCTCTCTTCCAAGATGCTCTCAGAGAGACTGTTTACTTTAGCTGCATTCATCGTGAAACTTACTAATTAGCACATTATTAGGAAAGGCGATTTGCAAAGATTCGTTAAAAAAACCTTACACTCACTTCTTCTGTAGGTGAAGCTGGATCACGAATGATTCGCAGGAACAGAGATGCATTTATGTAGATTGGGGGCACATTCCCTTTAAAAAACAAACATAATCCACTGCGTCTTCAGCGGCTCAGATGTCGGGAGTAAACGACGACTGCTATGTTCATTATTACATCCAACAACAGAAGACCTCAATCGCTTAGGAGTCATTCTTGTCTACATCTGCTCCAGCGGTGAAACAATGGCGGACTGATGACAGCTCACTCAGGGCGGGTCTAAGGTAAGACGCCAGTCCAGTCTGTGCTGAAACGCTACTGTCAATCAAACTTTCGTGGGAGGGGCCTGTCTGTGTGACGTCACACAGACAGGCATCTGAGATCAGCTCGATTTGAAAAAGGGTAGATTTTAGTAGATTAACAAAAAAACACTGGGTGGATTTGTATCATTTTAGGGTGGTTGTGTACACACACTGCCAACACATTTCAGTTCAAACAACTTGTAAAAGTGCATGTAGCATTATATGACCCTTTTAAGGCTGGGCCTTAATAAGTAAGACATGTATCCAAGTTCATACATGTTTACGAAGAACTGATGTACAGCATGCATCTTCCTCTGCTTGTACACAAGGCGCAGGGCATCTGGGTTCTACACGCGGCAGAGACTGACACGGAAGAGAAGAAATTGTAGAATAAACTTGATATTTTAGTTTTCTTTGCGCACAAAAAGTATTCTCGTAGCCTAATAAAATTAAAGTTGAACCACTGATGTCACATGGACTATTTTAACAATGTCCTTACTACCTTTCTGGGCCTTGAACGTAAAAATATCTTAATTTGTGTTTCGAAGAAGAGGGCGAGTAATGAATAACAGAATTTTCATTTTTGGGTGATCTATCCCTTTAAGCAGCACAGCTGTTTTAACTTTGATAATAATAAGAAATATTTATTGAGTACCCAATTTCTGAAAGATCAGTTGACACTGAAGACTTGAGTAATGGTTGCTGAAAATTACAAAATTACATTTTAAATGATATTGATTATATGCCATCAAATAAACGCAGCCTTGGTGAACAGTAGCGTATAATGTAAAATGTGGCTGATAACTTGTCAAAGGCAGCAGACTACTGCAATTCTACCTTTTTATCTTTTAAAATATTTGTTCATTGATTAAAACGCAGAACAAACACTAAGCAATATAACGTCAATTTTGCTAGGCTTATCTCTAGCCAGTCCTCATTTCATAATTTAAACAGCATGCTGTGAATTATTCTCAAAGGGAAGCAAACAGCTGGTGTGAAACATCCGCACAGAGCAGAGCAGATGCAAAGAGCTGATAGAGAGAGAGAGGAAAAAGAAAGAGAGATGTCAAGGAGACAGAGAGACAGAGCAAATCCCACAGGCCTTTACCGCAGCATGGTGTTGCACACGAACAACACGTCTGCCTTCTAAATCAGCACCTCTCGCTCTCATTGCTCCATCCACCCAGCAGGCTTTGAAGAAGTTACTTTGTCATTCAGTTCTCCGACATCCAGCATGCTGCTTCGCCATCCCCATCCCCACCACTCTCTAAATGTTTGATTTTCATTTGTATTCATTTAACTGCAGGTGTCACATTCACCTCAGACATATTTGGAGGTCCTTTGAGAAATGCGCTCGGCTCGTGACTCCCTAATACAGGACAGACAGAGAAACCACAAATCTCCGCAGAATATCATGTCTGTATAATAGAGCTCCATGCTGGAAGAGGTCAAATCTACCCATCATGCTTTTTTTTTTTTTTTTTTTATAAAATGGATAATTTGGAATAAACTTTAAGTTCTAATTAAAACATGTCTACACATAAACATATTGAAAACCAGGACATTTTTAATCATTTTAATGTAAAATTAATAAATAAATACAAATTAAGCACTCAATTAAATAATTAAAAGATTAAATTTTACAACTAAACAAAAAACATATTAATTACATTTAATTTATATATTGCTAAAATACAAAAATAAATAATTGATGTATTATTGTTAAATGCAACAGTAAAATTGCATTAAAAAGCAATTTGCCAAAATGTTCTCAAAAATATGCTTTTTAGATAAAATGCTATTTAAAATAATTATTCATGTATTTTTGTTATATTTATCATTTTAAACATTTAATATGTTTTAAATATGTTTTTACAAATGTATTTTATTGCTACACTTAACTAAAACAAAAGCTTTATTGCTACACATAACTACAACAAAAAGCTTTAGTGATTTATCTATTTACAATTTTATTGTTGAATTATGAAAGTGATAATTGATTCCTTCATTTTATTTTCAAGTGGCACTACTCCTCCATAGAAACGGTCCAAGAAGGGTTTGAGGAAAAAAAACTTCTCTGCCAGTTTCAAAGAGCTCCAAAAGAGTAATTGGCTATTTTGAATGCATCTGCTTTTTCTCAACTGACAGCATCAATATATTGTGGCTTAAATACTATTTTAAAGCTATTTCAATCAGGCTATTCATTTTTTCCCATAATTACCAGCGCATTACCAACAGGATTTTATTACAGCCGATGCATGTGTAAAGTAAAAAAAAAAAATTCTTACCCTAGATCAATGAAAAGAGTCATCGTATGTCAGTTATTCGTATAGGCTGATTTCCCAGGGATGTGCTAATACTGTGGCGTTCTCTGGTTTAAGCAATTATATCTTTTCTGTCAATTAAATAAAATGATTTGTAATTAATCTCAATCTAAACGATTTCTGACCAGTGTTTAAAAAGCAGAATGAAATTGTAATAATGTCAAAATTGGTCAATTTGATCAAATACACATCCTTATTTTAGCTATTCCATTTGGTCCTGCTAATAGCACAGAAAGTACACACTTTACCTTTAAGTATTACTTACACTGAATTATAAATGAAACAACCTACTGAGTTTATTCTCAGGAACTGAGGATGTCTCCCGGTTTGAAATATGAACTCGACAGACACTGTCACACACTTAATCTTTGTGCAGGAACACAGACTCCTTTTGGTGCTGTCACCAACCTGCTGAAAGAGAAAGACATAAAGAGGGGAAGGAGAGAGACCTTGTTGACAGAAAACACCATGCAAATGCATACTTCAGTTCTGAAGTAAGAACCATCATTCGTCTTGAATTAGGCAGTAGAATTTTTGCTTTATAGATATTTGTGGTCCATACAGTCATGTAGCTTATAATTGCAGAGCATGAAGGCTTGCTAGTATTAATAATTTGTGATCGAGCAGTCTGCTGTTACTTAAAGAGAATAAGAGAGATGGAGAGAGAGTATGAGAAAAAAGGCAAGAGAGGTTACACAGTACAAAGGCTCATTAAGAAAGTGTTCAGCCTCAGCCAATGGTGGTAAAGCGTTTAAGTGCCTCTAAAACTTAAAAAGGTAATTTCCAAATTTGTGTTGTTTAGACTTTAAAGTCTTTGCAGAAAAGCTGCATGCACTATGTTATTAGTGCAAGTAAAAATCAGAATTGACAATGTAACAGGATCTGATGTCTCTTGCATGTACAGTACACACACAGAAGCATGACGTCAGCTCTCTCTGATGTGCCTGACTGATAGATGGCTTGTGGTTTTTAATATGCTGATTTGGTGTTCAAGAAACAGTTGTGCTTCTTAATATTTTTTTCCAGGATTCTTTGATGAATAGAGAGTTAAAAATAACAGATTTTTTTTTTTGTAACATAAATGCTTTTATTGTCACTTTTGATCAATTTAATGTGTGCTTGCTGAATATCAAGTAGTATTGATTCATTTTAGTAGTATTATTTTCCTTAAAAAATTCTTACTGGCCCCAAATGTTTGAACAGTAGTGTGTATAATAAATATTTTAAAAATATATACTGTGCATTAACAAAACTACAAAAACAAACTAAAACTAAGACATTCTGAATTTAAATTTAAACATAAAATTAAACTTTTCATTCAAATTTCTATGCCTGCAACACATTTTGTAAAGAAAATTTTTTTAATCAAATAGTAGCATTTTTCACTAGTGGAGCCCACTGTATCTGATTCTGAATTGGCCTCCCTGTGCAGCTACAGGGGAGCTTGCGCACTCATGGCCAGATCGAATAACCAAATAACAGGAATTTTTGAAAACAATGGCTTCCTGACTTCTCCCTGAACCCTCACCTTATCATTCTGGGGTCGCAAAGCCTAAACTTGACCCCCCCAAACGTCACTTGGCATACAGCCACCTCTGTTTCACCCTGAAGTTTGCCTCAGAGAGGGAGAAAAAGCTCTAAACCAAGTCCAGCTGTGGCAAGACTACGAGTTCTGCACCATTACCCTTCCTCAGACCAACATTCAAGCGCATATATATTTCTTTAAAAAAAAAATTTTCCACATTTGAGTGTGATATGTATATTTATGCTTATTAGAGTACTACGCTGTTAGCCATACCCTTACGAAAAAGAAGTTTATTCAAGTGTGCTATTAGTATACTTCTCTTAAACTAAAAATAGGAAAGTATACTTTTAGTCTACTTTTTATGTACTTCTAAGAAATGGGCTTTATGTACTTCTCAGAAATATACTTAAAATTACATTTAAGTATATTTGACTTATATTTTAGCTATAATTGTGCTCCTAGAATCCGTTTTCATTGTTATACTGTAGGGGGCGATGAAGAGGTAATAATAACTGTCAAGCTTTGGGGTGTGGATCGACTTTATCTACGTTTTGATTATCATTCTGAATCCAATTCAGTCTTTTTTCAGCTTTTTGTTCACAATGTTGTTTATTTCTTTATTTTTATTTATGAAACTTATCCACATTAAAATGTTTAAAAAAAGAATGCATGAAGCTAGAATAAAATGTTTTTAAACTAGTAGTTTACTGAGATTATACTTCAAAGTGTACTAAAAATGTTTCTAGAAGTATTTAATTAGTAAACTATCAGTATACCTATAAGTTCACTTTTAGTATAGTTGCAGTACAAGCTAAAAATTTTGTTGTAAACTAGTTGTGTACTCAGTTTACTACTGTTATACTTAAAGTATACTTTTATATACTAGAAAGTGGGCCAATTTAGTCCCAAGGAGTATTGAAATAGTACACTTACAAGTATACTACTAGTACACTGATATTTGTATACTTGCTACATAAAGTATACTCAAAAATATACTTGAACTTTACTTAAGTATATAATAGTATATAATATAATTTACTTAAGTATAAAATAAACTTGAAGTATACTACTTTTTGGTAAGGGTATGCTAAAGTCAAACAAGTCAGTCATTTATTAAGTTACATTTCAGTTAGGATTCTGGCTTACAAGGCAGCTCACTAGGTTTTGAAACAGAGCCTCAGTGTACTCACAACCAACTTCCAAGTACCTTTTAAGGAACTCTGTTGCGTCAAAGTCTTCTGCTGGACTTCCATTACTCCATTTCTCAGAATGGTCATCTTCATTGAATGTTGTGCACTGGTGTTTACTAGAACCTTTATGGCAAAAATAACTACTGCCTAGATAAGTATGGACAATTAATATAAAAGAAATAGGTCTGAAAGCCCTGAGGGAACATGATGGGCTTTAAGGACCCATGTCTATGTAACATCTCTTGGTTAATTGATGTAGATCCATAAAATAAAAACGCTCATCCTGTGTCCTATTAGTCAAGTAGAAAAACACTAGAGCGGCCGTCCACATGCTCTCAGTCTGGAAAGAACACAAAGATTTATTATACTCTATGGTTTCGGATTGGGGCAATGTTTGTGTGTACTGACAGGAAACACAACATTTTGTGAGGGCTTTCAAAACAGCATTACCACAGAGCCCGGGCCAAGACAAAATGCCACCCACATTTAGAAGGTTGTTCTTGTACAGCTCTAACAACCATGGTACAAAAAATCAGATAGCCTTATCTATTTAGTCAGCCACTGCTAAAATACAAGCATCGAGAAACCATGATTCGTTTTCTTTTAAGGTCAGGTTGACAAATCCTGAACTCAAGCACTCAAAAGCAGGAAAACGACTCAAGTGAAACCTTGCAGTTTGCAAGAAAAGGCTAATTTGTGTGTTAATTGAACTGATGTCAAATAAATGCTATCTCTGCAATTCACGTCTTCTAATTTAAGCAAATGTGTTTAAGATTTGCCCAAGCATTTGAATCCTAACAAAAGGAGGACAATAGTCCTCTCTCGGTTCACTCTCAGCCATATGGAACTGTTCAGGAGAACAATAATCGCCTATTCTCAAAGCAACTCAATTTTTATGACTGCATTTCTAGTAATGAAATGAAAGGCCATTAATCTCCTTTTAATGCATTATCTATATAAAATCTTCAAGAATCTACAATTGCGGGAGTTTAGGATCAAACAACCCTCAACAACTCAACTTGTTTGCTGGGCTTAAAGTTGGCATGAAATGGAAATTCATCTTACTGTGAACAGATCATTCATACATATGATTAATTTAATTAATAAAAAAAATGTCAACTTGATCTTTCGGTGAAACAACAGACTTCCAAGTCCCGCCCTACTTTTTTTTCCCGTTAATCTATTTTACTTGGATGTATGTCACAATATAAAAAAGAGATCTTTTGCTACTTCCATTACATTGCAGCATTAAAGTGCCCCTAATATGCCATTTCGAATATTGCTTCATGCAGTGTTTAACGTGAATGCAAACGATCTGCAAAGTTGTAAAGTTATTGTCTCCAAAAATACTGCAAAATACTGCATAAACGCAGTAATTTAAATCCCACTTCCGTGACGGCTACACATCATGGGGTAACACATTTGCATAATGCGCACCTATGTTCTACGTTGGCTGGCCGCAAACAATTTGACCCGCCCTCACGTAATTTTACTGACGACTGCTTCTCTAATCCCGGGGAGTTCATCGCGGGATTCACAAAACACTTGCTCTTGAAAGATGGCTCAGTATCCAGTTTATTTGGATCAGCTGGCTCCAATGAATCTCAAACTGAAAGTATGATAAACAATGGATGTTTATATTTTCTATCGAGCATTCAAAATACAGAACTATGGCAATGGGCGTATCGTTTACGGCATGCACTGTACGCAGTAGACCAATTAGAGCAGAGTAGGCTCACAGAAAGGAGGGGTTTAGAGAGAATGAATCGAGATCGAGAAAGGTCCTTGAGTTGGGATTCAAACTCAGGACACCCATAGCACAACGGCACTTAATATAGGAGCACTGCCCACAAGATTATCGGGATGTGGACTTAAACACATATTTTGAGAAAAGAAAAGCATTGTTTGACCTTAAAAATTGCATAATAAGGGCACTTTAACTGTTTTATGCTAATCTCCTAGCCTCGCCAAGCTTGAGTTTAGCTGGGCGGCCAGCTGGTTTCCTAGTCTTAGCAGTTGAAAAGAACCCAAAACCCTTCTAAAACTAGCCACAGACCAGAGTGGGAAACCAACTGAGTCAGTAAACCAACTTAAGCTGTTTTTTTTAGTAGGGAAAGGCAAAACAGGACACTCTAGTGGACTAGTTTTGAGTTCTCAGAAGCAGTCATGTGCTGACTCACGGCAAACGCCTATAACAAGGCTGCCTCAAATTCTCAATGAAGGCGCTGTGATGAAACAGAACAAGCTGTCATTCCGCAGTGCTAAGTGCTGGGATTGTTTGACACCGCTAAAATTAAACGCCATCCACAGGGCCTTTCGTTATGCTGACGCCGATTATGACCACGGAAAGAAGGAGGGAGGAAGGGATGAAGATATGGATGGAAGGAAGGAGCAGGAGGAGGGGTATGAAGATCTTGCTGGAAGTGATTATTAATTCATTGTGAATAGTGATGTATGTTTTTGCCTCACACTTAGCTTGTGTTTGGACTCGTACGTTTTTTCTTCGGGAATATACAGCACAGATCTTCTCTAAGCTGGTTGTATTGAATGTTAAGCCGTTGTTTATTTGATTGCATCATCTCTTAATGTGTCAGTGGCTATCGTCAACCTCTATTAATCTTCCTTTCATCTCTTTGGCTTTGCAATGCTGAGACAGATTTTCACAAAGAAGGTTCTCTCCTTCCACAGAGGCTTTGATCTGATCCTCCCCACCTTCTCTGGTGGATAACAGATTCAAAAGGATCTGAGTGGTAATAGGGCCAGAAAACCCAATGAAATTTGCTTTATAGTTGTGGCCCGTGTGAGCAGATGGTCTTTTCCCATCAATGATCTAAACACTGAGATGCTAGATGTAGATTTCAGACTGATTTTATAATCCAACGTCGAACGGCGAGTGTCAGAAAAGGTTCTCCATTGTGCGACCGCTCTTGTCTATATTTAATGGATTGAATCTTTGCTCCTCTGAGAATGGAGCGAGACAGACAGGGAGAAAGAGAGAGAGAGAGAAACACTTTCTTTGATGAGGTGGAGCAGGTCCCATCATTAGTGGCCATCCTGTGTGCTACGCTCCATGCTGCGGGGATGTGATTAAATCAGTCCCTGTAAGACAGCTTTAAAGAGGCCTGAACAAGCAGCGGTTTTCCAACATAGTGTAGTAAACATTCAGTATATACTGAAAAAAGAATCAGTGCCATGTTGTCTCTCTCTGATTAGCCCGTTCATTTTTAGCCCAGCTGAGCTGCTCCACTTCATTATATTTTGTGGTTTGGAAATACATTCAACATGCATTTTTTTATTTGTTTTAGCATTTGCATAACATGCTTTGCCTTTTTTCCCCATTTTAGTGGGCAGCGGCAGACGTCTTAATTTGTTTAAAAAGCCAACAAACAAGCAGATTGAACATTTGCTACAATATGGCCACAAAATGACTATGATCAAGCTAAATCTTTGGCGGAAAAAGCCCACAGTGGTGTCCAGAAAAGGCACTGGTAACCGAAATTTGTATAAACAGGTTTGAATGTTGTGTACTGCTTGAGCATCCATTACAACGAACAAATTAACTGCATGAAAATTGCACCGTCTGAATGCATCAGCACAACTGGTGATGTGGGACGCAAATAATATGTCTTACTGCACTTTGAGGGGGAACGGAGCCCTCGGTGGAGATGCAGTCTACCATAATCCCTTCTTTACGATGCCAAGTGAAGTAATGCGACCGGCCTACACAATGACTCCACACAACCCTGCACATTTATGAAACCATAAATTGAACATTCATGAAAGAAACATTGGGAAACTTCTGAGACTCTGAAGCAAGTGTGTCCCTCATCAAATGGAGCCGAGTTGAGAAACCAGTTTGGCAATTTTTTTGTTTACACATGTGAATGAACAAATCACTTTTTGCTAACCTTATTTATATTGATGACTTGATCCCTTGGCGTCCTGATCCAGATTAAGAGAAGACTGTTGAATTACGAGTTACTTTATGCTTCACTTCTGAGCCCATCTGGAAATGGCATTACGGCAAGAACATCATGAAACTCAAAGAACTTCAAACTCAACCACAAAACCACTTCAAAATAGGAGACAAGTCTAGCAGCAAACCCTAGGGTTGGCATCAAGAACTGTTAGACAAAGAGAGATGGAGGGAGGACAAGCACATTTAGGTAGATTTCAAAAGGTCCTATTGTTTTTGAGCATATACTGTACAATAAAGTGGTTTGGAAGAATTGGCCACAAAAGATGTATTATAAAGGAAATTTAGCTGCTTCTTTGAGTCTGTTTTCTGTTGACAGTCATGGTGAACTCAGATTGCCCTGATGCTTGAAAAACTTGCACAGATGAATTGCTTAATCCTCCCATATGTTGTTAAATCATTGTAGAACAGTTTGTTAAGACAATGGAATGAAGAGAAACTCAAAAGCAAGCAATCAATCATTTTTATACATGTTCTCTATACTATAAGCATAAGGAGGCTTCCTTATTTATTGTGACATTGACCAAAATTATTGAAATAACAATTTTAAAAAATTGTGTATAAATCTAATGGCAATCCACGCAGGAATAATGTATATGGGGACACTGTGACTGCCAAAAACTGTGGATCAAACAGGAATGTTTGATGTAGCTAGTTTTTCAACCCACAAATGTGAATGTAGCATTTCATCAATAATCAATTGTCAAATTTATAGTAAAAATCTAACTACGCATTTATTGCTAAACATGGTTAGATGAGTTAAACAAGTACATTACATAATTTAATTCTTTTTTAAGGTCATGCAAAACACTAAATCAAATATTCTATTTATATCACTTCCATTTAAAAGTTTAGGGTCATTAGGATTTTTTGAAATAAATTTTATGCAGCCAGGATGCATTAAATTAATCACAAATGACTGTAAAGACTTGCTACTCAAACTCATTTTCCACAAGGTTATTAAGTAGTACAACCATTTTCAATTGTGATAATGTTTCTTGAGCACCAAATCAGCATCTTAGAATGGTTTCTCAAGGATCATGTGGCACTGAAGACTGGAATAGATCAGCTTTGCCATCAGAGTAATAAATTACATTTTTAAATATACTAAAATAAAGAACAGTTATTTAAAATTGTAACAATATTTGGAAAATATTACTGTTTTTACTGTATTTTTGATCAAATAAATGCAGCCTTGGTGAGCATGGAGACTTCTTACAAAAACATTACAAAATCTTACAAACCACAAACGTTTGAACAGCAGTATATACTGTACTCTACACACAGAAGGCACTGGGATAGCCTCCAGCATCCAAATGACTCTAAGACAAGTGGTTTGGAGAATGGATGGATGGTTGTATATACATGTACTGCACAAAGACATTTTCATAAATGTGCTTCATAAATGAAATGGACACAATTGCACACACTTTCCAAGTTACCTCATACAAATGTCACTAACACACCACTTGCCAACCTTCACAATGCTCTCCATAACCTAAACATTTTAGCTTGTTGCTCAGAACTGATCCAGGGTCCTTTATCACCAGAAACCAAATCACAAAGTACACATACACCTTCATGTTCATGTTCATTCAAACTATGACTTCTAAACTGCTGAGACTCTTTAGTTGCAAGAAAGTGAATGGAAGTGCCTGCACACTTCATCAACATACAGTATACTCCCACATACTCAGTTTCAGTCACGGCTATGTCTTTTCATTTATTAAAGATGTGAACAAGTTCTTATGCAGCTCTACAACAGTTTGTGTAGGTGTTGCTTCAGCACAGCTAACCTATTGAAAAACTGGAGGAGCGGCATTGCTAGAAAAAACACTGAGAGTTTCGCAGTTCGCCAACTTTCTTCTTTGCCCTCCCTAAAAAGTCAAAGTCAAACCAGCTATTGAGAGATTTCTGACTGAAAGAAAAGGCTTTGAAGTGGAGTGAAAGCGTTTTCTTTTGATCTGTGTTGAAACGCTAAATACGTGTCAGTGTGGACATTTGTTCTAACACGCTGGAGATCCAAACAGAGATGAGCTTGTTGAAAGAGAACTTTAAAAACACACACACACACACAATCCTTTCTGGAAAAACCGAGAGTTTTCTACACATCTCTCTGCATGCGCTGCCATAAGACCCCATACATCACTGACATTTGTGATTACAGGGAAAAACAATACATCAAGAATAAAGCTGGCTTTTGTTTTAAAGTATGTGTGACTTGAAGGAACTGTCTCAACAGTAATAATAAACAGAAACGTTTCAGTCATGGACTCACTTTCTCAACTGTACCAGAGACAGTGACCGAGTTCAAGACAAAGGGAGAGAGAATTGGGCAAGGAATCAGAGGGATGGAAAGGATACTCTCCTTCCCACAGGACGGGAGATAATGAGTTCCTTTCTACGCGGTTAGTTTTCCTAATTTCATAAACATGTTTAATTGATTAAATGCTCCTGCGACATCCAGACGATATTTCATTATGGTCATGTGGACATGCTGTAAAGGTTAAAGTAGACTGTTCTGCCAATAACTGAACTGGCCAGCAGAGATAAGCCTCCGTTTTTCGAGTCCACAATCGTCTGTCTTAATTTAGCAGGAAGACGTCTGAAAAAAAGTAGAAAAAGTAACAAGTGATGAAAATATTCTCTCAAAGGTTTTGTAGCCATGAAATAAATTACCTCACATTCAGCAACTTTTTGCTTTGAAACTGCAGGGGGGAAAAGTAAACGCGTAGAACTTAGTAGTTGAATAAAAACATTTTTGTTACTTGAAATAAAATAAACACTAATTGAAAAATGTAATCTTATTATATTTGAACTCGGCATTATATCTCATTTTCATTTAGTTTAACTTGATGCACTAAAATAACTAAAACTAAAACTGAAATAAATATTTATTTAAAAAAGTGCATAGGCTTTTTTTAATTAAAAATAATAAATAAAATAAACAAATAAATAAATAAAATGACAAAATATTACTAAAACTTTACCTAAAACTAAGATGACAACAGAAAAATATAAAAATGTATTCAAAATATAACATAAAAACTAATTAGTATCTCAATTTAAAAAAATACTAAAATAACACTGGAGTGAACAAACTGTGTTGGTTTGTAAGTACAAGTAAACACAACTAACTGACTTCACAAAGCCCCACTGCAAAAACATTATTGACCAATCCTGCCATAAAACTTCTCCAATTTGCGATTTTAACAGACAAGTTACTGCTGTTTTCCAATACAAGTTCATAGAAAAACTATATATTTGCGTAGTTATCTTATCACTTTGTGAGTAATCAGAATATGTCTTTTCTATTGACAGATAAGCATGTCTCAATTAGGATTTGCATAATTGAATTCCTTTAAAGAAAAATAAAGTGATATATAAATTCTTTCTAGCTCATGAATGAAATCCAGTTTGATCACTGTTATGGTTATGATCTGTTTTGGTTTAGTTTGCTGTGTCTCATTTCTCCTGCCTTGTTTGTTTCCATGGTTTTTGATTAATTAGCTCCACACCTGTTTCTGTTTCTCCCTGATTACGTTCCCAGTATTTAAAACCTGTGTTCTCCATTATTCCTTTGTCTGTTATTGAGTTGGTTCCCCTATGTGCTATGTGAGTGTCTGTCTGCCCTGTATTTCGCCAAAGCGAAGATTAAAAGACTATCTTGAGTTTAAACCTGTCTCCTCGTTCCACCTCCGTAGCCATTATATAACAGAATAGCAGACCCACAAAGTGAGTAATATTAGCTGCGTTTTTCTTTCTTTTTTTTTTGTTTCTCCCCTCTTCCGGAATGGCAATCCCAGCCGTTCAACTCCTTTGCCTGGAGCAACAGGACCGTTTGCTGCAGGATCATACCAGGGACTTTGTAGATCTGGCGTGCCTTACACACTTCCCGGATCGCTCACTCTGGATATTCCATCACACCAGCCTGAGCGAGCGGTGTAAGGCACGCCTACCAGCAAACGGTCCCAAGGAGGATTTCGTGCTGGAGAGAAATGGACTGTATTTCTCCATCTGCCCCGCCGAGGAGGACATCTCCAGCCCCTCTCACGAACCAGAGACCAGCCAGCCATCATCCCGCTACACGGAGCAGATGCCTGAGCCCACCGCAGACGAAGAGCCTGAGCCCACCGCGACTGAGCCGATCGTCGCCCCGGAGCCTGAGCCTCTTGAAGTTTCTGACCAGGTGCGTGAGCCGGCTACATCGCCCGTCCCCGAGGGAGTTTTGGTGGAGATCGAGGGCTTGGAGGGAAGCCCTGCCCACACTCCCGCCGCTGAGGGTGAGCTGCAACTGGTCAATGGACCACATTATGAGGAACTAATGGACTGTTTCAAAATGGATTTAATAGACCGGTTTGGGGAGGCATTACCCAGTTCTCCTACGTCTCCGCTGGTTCCATCCAGCTCCTGTCCTCTAGTGTCCCCTCCCAGCCTCCCTCTCCCGCCTCCTCTTAAAGGACCAGTCAGTTCCTCAGCCCCATCTCCACTGGTGCCTGTCAGTCCCTCAGCTCACCCTCAGTCAGCGCCATCGGGGCACTCGGAATCGCCTAGGGACCTCCAGTCTCCAGCTCCGCCTTGGCGTGAGGATTCCCTGCCTCCACCTCCAGCCTCCGAGCCCTGGACTCCATCTCGGTCCTTCGACCCATCGGCTCCGCCTAGGCTCAAAGCTCCCTCGTCTCCAACATGGCCCGTCATCCCACCAGCTCCACCGGGCTCGCTCGTCCCTCCGGCTCCGCCTTGGTCAGTGGTCGACCATCTGCCGCCTCGGTACTCCACTCCTCTGGCTTCGCCTCGTCACTCCGTCCCTCTGGCTCTGTCAGGCTCCTCCTTCCCTCTGGCTCTGCCTCCATCCTCAGTCGCTCTGGCTCCGCAGCGGTCTTCTTGAGCCCCGCCTCCGCCTCGGTCGCCTGAGCCTTCAGCTCCGCCTTGGCCCTCCGGATCCTCAGTGTCACCCTGGCTCTCCGTCTGCTCTGCTCCATCATGGACTCCTCTTCCATCAGCTCAGTCTCCGTCAGTCGGCCCCCTGGTGGGGTCAGCCATATCTCCACCATGGCTCCTCCCGCCATCGACTCCACCGTGGGCTGCTATCCTGGCTGGCCTCTGAATTGCCATCTGGCTCCTCCTGCCCCGGGTTCCTCCCTGGCTCCTCCCTCCATCCACTCCACCCTGGCACGATGAACTAAGCTCCCTTTCCATTGCCTGCCCCTTGCCTGCCCCACGCCCACCTCCTGAACCCCCACCCTCCCTCCTGTGTTGGACTTTTGTCAGCACGAGGACGTGCCGTTCCGGGAGGGGGCGAACTGTTATGGTTATGATCTGTTTTGGTTTAGTTTGCTGTGTCTCACTGATTACGTTCCCAGTATTTAAAACCTGCGTTCTCCATTATTCCTTTGTCTGCTATTGAGTTGGTTCACCTATGTGCTATGTGAGTGTCTGTCTGCCCTGTATTTCCCACGAAGCGAAGATTAAAAGTCTATTTTGAGTTTAAACCTGTATCTCCTCGTTCCACCTCTGTAGCCATTATATAACAATCACTTTATTAACATTTTATTAAAACTCACGCTGTTCACAAAAATAATTCATTCGTATATTTATAATAATTTAATTCTTATTCTTCATTCTGTAAAGTTTGCCTGAGCAACAGAAAACAAATGGGCACATACACAGTCCAATCAGCATTAAGAATACTTTAAATGTGTAAACCTAATGTATGATGTTCTTAAGCAAACCACGTACGGCTCCAAACACTCATAATTTCAGCTGACAGACCACACTTGAAGCAATTGTTTTTGAATAGCACAAACCTGAAGTTATCCATTCCTCTACATAAACACAGCCTGCCTCTGTGAGGTATTTCTTGGAGCGCAACAAGGAGCTTTCTGTGTAACCTCAAGTGCCAAAAGCAATATTTTCATGTGGAAGCCATACCTGTCCTCTGATTTCCTGTCTTATGTAAGATGTCCTTATACACAAGATAAGACTGGTCTGTGCTGTGTTGAAAAAGAGAGAGCATGATGATTTAAAGGGGTCATATGATGCAATTTCAAATTGTCCTTTCTCTTTGGAGTGTTACAAGCTGTTCGTAAATGGATAAGATCCCTAAAGTTGCAAAGACTAAAGTCTCAAACCCAAAGAGATATTCTTTATAAAAGTTAAGACTCGTCCACGCCCTCCTAAAATGCCTCGTTTAAACACGCCCCCACATGTCTACGTCACTGTGTGGGAAGATTTGCATAACCCCACCCAAATGTTCATGCAAAGAAAGAAGGCATAACTTTGATTCTCGCTGTGGTATTGTTGCCGCTGCCATATCGTGGAGATGCTGTGTGTTTCGTTGTGAAAGTGAAACTACCTTGTTTGGCCTTCCAAAAGAGGACACAACTAGAAATCAGTGGTTAAGTTGTATTTACAACACTGTTCGAGAACAGTTCAACCCAAATATTCAGATGGTTGCAACGCATTTTATGGAGGACGAGGACTGTTTCCTGGGAGAGTAGCCTACAATGCCGGTGTTCCGGTGAATTCAGTTCCCCTGTTTCCCCTTCGGCGCGCATGCTGACCCTATACAGTAGTGATGTGCACATAAGCTAAAACGTCACTCGAATCCAGAGCTTCAAATAAATTATCCACCTGCCAACCGCCCGCACCTGTATTTTTGTCTGATTTAGATAACCGCACCTGACCCGCACCCGATCGTCACATTCAGGGTTCGTACGGTCATGAAAAACCTTGAAAAGTCATGGAATTTTATAACAGCAATTTCCAGGTCTGGAGAAAGTTTTGTAAAAAATAAATAAACCCAGAAAGTTTTTGAAAAGTCATGAAAATCTAATTCACAATTCTCAGTATAATAGAATTATGTTTAATCAGGTCCTGAATTTCGTTGCGGCATTGCACATGCATCGCATTACTCATTCCCGCAGCTTTCGACTTTAAAATGAGGGAAATTGCTGCAAAACATTTATTCAATATAGTGTATAGATTAGATGTATAAATAAATCCACACAAACCATCAGATGAAAACAGCGTGAGTGATTCAGCTGTACCGCGTCCTCTCTCTTTGTCCTTCTCTTCACATCGGTGCATCTAGAGCTGCTGCATGCTGCGATATAAGACTTTAGCTCGCGTTTCGTTACAGTTGACAGAATTGTCAATTGCCTAATCGGTCGTTGTTGCATCGTCACAAAAATGTATTATTTTCACGTCTTTTTAAGCCGTTAGGTACTCGCGCTCTAGAGGTGCTTTTTTGCGCTCACAGTCACATCCGAAGCACACTGCGAGTACCAAATTGAGAAAGCACTGTCGGTTTTGTATTAAGTTAATGTAAACAGTTGCGAAATAAAACGCATGTGTATCAGTTTTGGATCCGTGAAATAGGTCTTGTGACAGCAGCCTAATAAAGCTGTGCCATCTGTCATTAATGTTAATCAAACAACAAAAGACAGAGAAAATTCCTCACTGCTCTTGACTAAATAATGTTTTGTTGAATAACTTTTAATGTTAATTTACAGTTTATTCAATTTCTGTAGCCTATTTAAAACACGTTCATATTTTAGAAAATGTAATTAATATTTGCATCATTAATTATTTATTTTATCCACCCGTGACCCACCCGCAAATAATCAGATTGCATTTTTTCTATTACCTGGCCCGCGGATTATCTGCAGCGCCCGCGGATATAACCGCCATCATTACTATACAGTCTATGATGCTGACAAATAATTCTGAAGATGAATAAGATGAATGCAGACATGGTTAAATGTTTACGCGGCCGGATGTAACGCAACGCGTAAAAAGACTGTATAAGTCATTATAATCAGTAATTATGTCCCCACTGGATGCAACAAATGCCTCGTTTGTAATGGGTTTTATTGGTTGTGTCTAGTCGCGCCGGGACACGGCATCAACAGTGAGTTAAGGGGCGTAACATTTCCGTCACACGCTTGAGGAATTCGGCCAATCACAACGCACTGGATAGCTGGCCAATCAGAGCACACCTTGCTTTTCAGAACGATGAACTTTGTAAAAATCCCAAAGGCGGGGCATAGAGGAGAAACAATAATGTACAGCATGTGGAAAATAATGTGCTTTTTGAACCTTAAACCGCATAAACACATTTCATTACACCAAATACACAAAGTAATGTTCTTTTTTAGCAACGCCATATGACCCCTTTAAAGCAGTCTGATCTAGCTGACTGAGAAACTCCATTAAAAGTGTTGATAGTGAAAGAACATCATACTTCCGCAATGAAAGAGACTACTGTACAAGAACATACAAGTCATTGAAGACTGAAGTTACTTTTCTAGAGCGTACAAATCTATAATGCTCTTCTGGTAAGTCTGGTTTGGTCTTCTCACCACATATATTAAGAGACCTCAGTGAAGCGTTACTGCTCCTGAGTACTGAAAACAGTGGGTGGAGGCTCAAAGATTAAATCACATCATATTTCCATGCTCCCAAGAATGAAACGTTTCAGACACCGTCGCTAGATCGGCAAATCTGACAGACAATAAGGCGACAGCAGCGGAGGATTTCACAAAGAGCCTCTTTCAGATCCCCTTCATTTTCCCGAGGTTTTCAACAGCAGTTTTGATGCTGTCTGTCATGACTTTGGCGCCACAGCCCGGTTACTGGAGCCAGAGCTCCGTTCCCACTTAACACGAGGAAAGAGCAGAACGTCTAAATAATTATACCGTACAGCACATAATGAATTTAGCAGGACTTAGAAGTTTACAGTAATGCACGTCTATAATCTTTTATAGTTACTTCCATAAATAGTTTACCCACATGTCCTTAGCTTTTACTTTGCTGGCTCAACTTGGGCTAGCCGCTATCCATTAAAGGGTTAGTTCACCCAAAAATGAAAATTCTGTCATTAATTACTCACCCTCATGTCATTCCAAACCCATAAGACCTCCGTTCATCTTCGGAATACAAATTAAGATATTTTTGATGCATTCTGACAGCTCTCTGACCCTCCCATAGACAGCAAGGGTACTACCACGATCAACGTCCAGAAACGTAGCAAGGAGATCGGTAAAATAATCTGTGACATCAGGGGTTCAACCGTAATATTATGAAGCTACGAGAATACTTTTTATGTGTAAAAGAAAAAAAAAAAGTGGGCTCCCCCAAAGTCCACGTATAGTTCGAACACTGACTACACAGATACGTTGTTTTCGTTCAAATCAAAGCACAAACAACAACGTATCTGTGTGGCGCGGCTGACACAGAACAACATACGCTGTTTGCGTTCAGAGGATATTCTCCAAAACGCGGAGGAGACGAATTGTTTTTTTTTTTGCGTCAACCCTAATATTATGAAGCTACGAGAATACTTTTTATGTGTAAAAGAAAAAAAAAAAGACTTTATTCAACAATTCGACCCATAGCTCCATTTTGGAGAGTATCCGCAAACAGCGTATGTTGTTCTGTGTCAGCTGCACCACACACTGGGTGCGAACTACGGGGGAGCTAGGGGGAGCTCGGCTCCCCTTAATAAGACATCCCTGATGTCACATGGATTATTTTACCGATCTCCTTGCTACGTTTCTGGACGTTGATCGTGGTACCCTTGCTGTCTATGGGAGGGTCAGAGAGCTGTCAGATTCCATGAAAAATATCTTACTTTGTGTTCCGAAGATGAACGGATGTCTTACGGGTTTGGAACAACATGAGGGTGAGGGTAATTTTTGGGTGAACTATCCCTTTAAAGGATTTCCGGCGACAAGCGCGACAGCGGCAGTTGGCGTCTTGGCGAGTTCAGAATCCTTCAACTTCATCCAAATGAAGAGCGACTTTCGGGAGCGACAGCCAATAGGAAAGAAGACGGTAGAGCTCATGTGATCGTTCTACTCTCAGCGCCGTAGATAAACATACGCGATGGAAAAAAGTAGGCTCTGTTTCTCATTCATTTTTGTTTGTATGTACGGATTTAATTCATATTTATATTATATTTAGTCTTTTGCCGCAAAAATGTTTATATTTAGCGGCAAGAAACAAGAAACCTAATTCGCTGTCAAGGCAACCAGTATTGAGCACGCCCACTAGTAACTCCATCGCCTCCCAGGTTGTTGATGGAAATCCCGAATCATTTCGTTCAAACTGTTCGGCTCAATAACCGATTCAGCGATTCTTTACGTCATTCGGTTCCACGTCATTCATTGCCCATACCTGTCCTCTGATTTCCTGTCTTATGTAAGATATCCTTATACACAAGATAAGACTGGTCTGTGCTATTAAAATAAAAGAGAGGGAACTTGACGATTTAAAGCAGTCTGATCTAGCTGACTGAGAAACTCCATTAAAAGTGTTGATAGTGAAAGAACATCATACTTCCGCAATGAAAGAGACTACTGTACAAGAACATACAAGTCATTGAAGACTGAAGTTACTTTTCTAGAGCGTACAAATCTATAATGCTCTTCTGGTAAGTCTGGTTTGGTCTTCTCACCACATATATTAAGAGACCTCAGTGAAGCGTTACTGCTCCTGAGTACTGAAAACAGTGGGTGGAGGCTCAAAGATTAAATCACATCATATTTCCATGCTCCCAAGAATGAAACGTTTCAGACACCGTCGCTAGATCGGCAAATCTGACAGACAATAAGGCGACAGCAGCGGAGGATTTCACAAAGAGCCTCTTTCAGATCCCCTTCATTTTCCCGAGGTTTTCAACAGCAGTTTTGATGCTGTCTGTCATGACTTTGGCGCCACAGCCCGGTTACTGGAGCCAGAGCTCCGTTCCCACTTAACACGAGGAAAGAGCAGAACGTCTAAATAATTATACCGTACAGCACATAATGAATTTAGCAGGACTTAGAAGTTTACAGTAATGCACGTCTATAATCTTTTATAGTTACTTCCATAAATAGTTTACCCACATGTCTTACTTTGCTACTTTGCTGGCTCAACTTGGGCTAGCCGCTATCCATTAAAGGGTTAGTTCACCCAAAAATGAAAATTCTTTACTCACCCACTCACCCTCATGTCATTCCAAACCCATAAGACCTCCGTTCATCTTCGGAATACAAATTAAGATATTTTTGATGCATTCTGACAGCTCTCTGACCCTCCCATAGACAGCAAGGGTACTACCACGATCAACGTCCAGAAACGTAGCAAGGAGATCGGTAAAATAATCTGTGACATCAGGGGTTCAACCGTAATATTATGAAGCTACGAGAATACTTTTTATGTGTAAAAGAAAAAAAAAAAGACTTTATTCAACAATTCGACCCATAGCTCCATTTTGGAGAGTATCCGCAAACAGCGTATGTTGTTCTGTGTCAGCTGCACCACACACTGGGTGCGAACTACGGGGGAGCTAGGGGGAGCTCGGCTCCCCTTAATAAGACATGGGCTCCCCTGAAAACGTGATTTGTGAAATTTTGGGGGGTCTCAAAAAATATTGACAATTATTTTGACATGCAATTTCAATTTTGTGTAATGTGATCATTGTGGATTATTATGTGTTAAATTGCAAAAATATCATTAATTCATGCATGACGGTGATTTAAACCTAATTCACTTCAATAAATGGATTATTATGTGTAAAATTGCAAAAATATAATTCATTCATGCATGACGGTGATTTAAACCTAATTCACTTCAATAAAGATAACTATACATGCTATTCTTGTCATGAGCATCAAGGTGTGGGGGTGCTGCGGTGCAAATTCCACTCATGTTTAGTACATGTTAACTCAAAGATTCGTAGAAAAACTATAAACGTTGGGCTCTGGTCGACAGTTGGCGTCTTGGCGAGTTCAGAATCCTTCAACTTCATCCAAATGAAGAGCGACTTTCGGGAGCGACAGCCAATAGGAAAGAAGACGGTAGAGCTCATGTGATCGTTCTACTCTCAGCGCCGTAGATAAACATACGCGATGGAAAAAAGTAGGCTCTGTTTCTCATAGTATAATAGGGTAATCCTGTATAGTGATTTATCCTATATAGCGCTAGCATAAAGCAAGTAGTGCATACACTTTTAGCTGTTATGTATCTTTGTAAGTCATTGTAAGCCCTCATTCACATCCGTAGGTTGTGTACGGATTTAATTCATATTTATATTATATTTAGTCTTTTGCCTCAAAAATGTTTATATTTAGCGGCAAGAAATCTAATTCGCTGTCAAGGCAACCAGTAGTGAGAACGCCCACTAGTAACTCCATCGCCACCCAGGTTGTTGATGGAAATCCCGAATCATTTCGTTCAAACTGTTCGGCTCAATAACCGATTCAGCGATTCTTTACGTCATTCGGTTACACGTCATTCATTGCGTCAACACGTAGTCCCTGGCGTAACTCCACTAATGCCCACTATCAGTTTCATCAGTAAGATTGATTTTAATTGATTTATTGTATCTGCTTATTTGTTGTGGACATGATTCAGCTAATAAAATGTAATTATTACAACCTAAATATATTTCACATTTATACATTCAACAATACTAAAATTACTATTGCATTTAATTAACATCTTTAGGCTGAAAGGTTTGCATGTTTTAATTAAAAAATGGTATTCGTTCAAA
Organism: Sinocyclocheilus grahami; assembly: GCF_001515645.1. Classification (NCBI taxonomy): domain Eukaryota; kingdom Metazoa; phylum Chordata; class Actinopteri; order Cypriniformes; family Cyprinidae; genus Sinocyclocheilus; species Sinocyclocheilus grahami. Next base: position 2,251,239 of record NW_015505386.1, on the reverse strand, counting down.
TCAACGCTGTCTTGTATATTAAAAAATGTCATTGAATAAATCCAAGGAATATGTAGGTACATTTATTTGTTAACATTTCTGTTAGTTGGCTATTTTAGTAACCACATCCTAGGTTCTCTTCAGCTGTCATTGCTCAATCAACGGTCCTCTTCATTACGAATCTGGCATTTTCAAAAGAGACGGTTCAGTGAATCAGGTTGTTCATTGCAGGATCCGACTTACCAATGCGATTCATTGTGGCTTGTAATTTATAGTCAATTCTGACAATCAACTTCTTCTGGGTTATAGAGACTAATAGAGACTGTTGTTGAGAACTGGCTCATTTCGATGTAGTTTTGATGCCCTGTTCATCCTTAAAGAAAGAGAGGCATCTATGCTAGTTGGGGTCATTGTCGAGATCGGAGATCAAAAGTTCAGGCAAACTCAGTTTTCACAGAAAAATCCTACATGTTGGTGAATGTCTCTATCTAGCGGCTAAAAACAAAACAACAAGACGTGTTTAACGTGCCAATCAATACTCTTAGATTAGTCTAGTACAGTATTACATCATTCATTCTCACAATGAATTAAAAATGTTGTCTATAATATTGCAACCACAGCAGAAATATACTTGAATATTTGCTGAATGTACTCCTCCCAACCACCACCAAAGGGAGACTATATTAATATTGTAAATGGCATTCATTCAAAATGTCACATTATACTGCATTAAACTAGTTCCATCCTTGCATGCGCTTAGCATGCTCTTAAAAACAAAAAAGTGGAAGTGCGCCTGGCATATTGCTATATTTACAGACTATTAAATATAAATATTAAATGTATTAAATTATATATTTAGTATTAAATATTACAATATATTTACAAATACAAAAATGTTTACATTATATTTAAACATGAATACAAATTAATATATATTTACATTTCTTTGCCTTTGGCCAACCTTTTACACACCTGAAGAAACGAAGTAATTACTGTATGCACTGAGCATCTGTTCTATATTGTAGACTGTTGTATTAATGTTGAATATTATTCATACATTTTTTTTGTAGTTTACAAAATGAAGCCATTGTTTAGCATTTGAAGAGTATAATAGTACCATGTTATTGAACCATTATCACACTATAGCATTCAGTCACTAAAAATGTTATCAAAAATGACTGGAAAGTAACACACACAGACAAGTGAGCAATAAAACATTAGTAACGGTGGTATTTTGGAGGTCACTAGGGTTACAATGATAAACTGTGTAGGAAATTACTGAGCGTAGTATCCACGTGGCGCAGTAGGTGGCAGTGATTTGCCTTGTCCCACAGTCGGAGGGGAGTGGTTTAAATACCAGGATCACCCCCTGATGAGGATTATTTAAGCAGTCTGTCTGAATCAGAGAGGTGTTGCCCTGCCCATACACAATATTCTGCAATAGCATTTACTGTATCTCCGCAATAGACAGACTCCTGTCATTCAACTATAGGTAAGTCTTGCATCTATTTTACCTTTAACCTACCTCCCCAGCCACAAAGTATTGACGACAGCTGAAATGGGACGATTTAATTCACTGCTTACTTTCCACAAAGGCGTCTCTGTGTGCGTAATGTTTCCACTGGAGTGACACTTTCTCACGGGACACGCCAAGAACTCCAACACATTGCAGTTTAAATCGTTTCTGCATGTGTTGGCCGTGCACTACTGTATATCGCATCGTTTTACAAAACCTCTGTTTTCGTATTGAACGCTGAAACTGCTCATCAAACAAAGCCATATATGGAGAGATTCTGAATTCTGGGATGCGCCTTTTTATTATGCGGTCAAACGGGATCTTTGGAAATGCGCACAGTGCGCAGTCTGCAGAACGCCTCTGACCTGCTCTCACGTATGCATTTAGTAGAGTAGGCCCTCTATATTGGTATTTGGATCGATTTATCATTTGCTTCAACCTAAGCTGAGTAGAAAAATGTTTGGTTTCAGCATTCAAGTGCTGAAACCAACAATAACATGACTAAATAACTAAAGCAAACATATTGGACTACTTTTAGTGTAAATGTGTTGTTATGTGAAAAAAGGGCTATGGCCAATATTGGAACTTAAAGATTTGAATTACATGTCATGCGCTGTAATAGTTCCACTTTTGATTACTCATCATCAGACCCTTGTGTGCATTTATCATCTGTTGCCATAGAAACACACACCCAACTGAGACAAACATTAACTTAGTGGTAAAGATGCTGTAGCGAAAAAGGAAGTTGCTCCACATCACCTCAGGAAACACATTCAGTGTTTGTCAAAAACTGCTGCAACCTTCCAGCAGAAGTCATGTTTATGACAGTTATGAAGTTGTGTTTACACTTATTGCCTGGCTACAGATGGCACCAAACAAATCTGTAGAATATGTATACACGCTTACAAATAAAGGTTCCAAAAAGGGATTTTTTGCAGCAATATTTGTGGTTACCCATAGAACCTTTAAGTGAGCTCTTCTTAGTGTGAAGAACATTTTAAAGGTCTAAAAGAACATTTTGTGGAATGGAAAGGTACCATGGATGTTAAATGTTCTTCATGGAAAATACACACACACACGTTTGTTTCACCATATTAGTGTGAATATCTCATAGATTTCCATTGTTTTGCAGTACATCAGGTTAATTATATATTCTGTGGCATAACCCTGCCTCCACCCCTAAATAAGCATCACAGAAACCTGCGCAAAACACTAATTTGAAATAAAAACATAAAAACAGTTCATTTTGTTTCATGCAGTATGTAGCCAGGTATATAACTAGCACAAAGACTGATAACATATTAGCGTTTCTACATGGGTGTTCTAATCCAAACACACCTATACACACACAGACCTAGTGATTACAAGAATAACAGGACTGTGAGAGTAGGTCATACTGTGCCTCCACAGACAGGCGAGAGGGATAGTCTCTATGAGTTTATTGATGCCACAGATTTGATTTACCTCATCATCTCCTGCAACTCAGAAACACATGTAAATGTCTTCAAGAATATACTTAAGAACAGTAACACATAATGGATTGTATCAAATGATATTTTATTATGTCATCTAGCATTACAAAACTAACATTGTCATGTGATACTACCATCAGATTCATAACACATTCACATAATTTCCTTTGTGCTGCATTGCATGTGTTTGCTTTCTTAAGAAAGGTGTTCTGTTAGCTGTTCAACATTAAATCGGTGGAACTAGACAAAGAAGTATCAGCCACACCAATCTGATAAAAACAGTCTGACACTCTTTATAGCTCGGACTTTGAATGCTTGCATGTTCATCTGTATACAAACTTACAAGTCTTGTACTTTAATATGGGGCCTGGCTATAAAACACTGTCAGGCTGTTTTCTCTTTGGGTAAACACAGGGTGCAGTCAGGAGCTTGAACAAGGCTTAGAATTAATGTTGACTCCATGCTAAGATGTTATCTAAGGAACTTTGGTGCTTGTAAAAGGTGTGGGAAGAAATATCTAGATAGAAAAACCGAGTCACCCCAGGAGTTCCTCTCATTTAGGCATTTCTCCAGGAAAAAGGAAGATGATTTAGTCAGTTCTTCCAGACTGAGGATTATGTCAAAATACTTGAATTATTTTATAATACCCAGTAGTTAGGTTAAGATCAAGACAGAATTGGAGGTATATGCTGGTCGTTTAACAGATTCAGGACCACTATGTATTCATTTCCACTGCAGATTTATGTCAAATTTTTCAGAGGGCCACAGTGTCTGAACTCGTTCAGATTGCATTCGGAATTTCCTAGAACTGTGAGGAAACAAGGGCTTGTCTAGTTTACCACATTTCTGAATTCAGTGACTATCTTACTGCTTAACTATTGAAGTATGTACTTTAGGTATACAAGCGTATAGTATAAATATAGTCCCAGACATACTACATCCACCAAGAAACATAAAAAGTAAACACCTTTTTCAAGTTTTTTTGGTACCAGCCCACTCATAATTCTTCTTTCTGACAGAATCTCTTGTTATCAAAAAAGAACAAAAATGTTGGCTGGGGACTTGGTTTTATCCATCAGTTATTGATTAGATGGAGGCAGATCTGAAGTTCCGGACATGGAAATAAGATTTAAACATGCATGGATGAATCATTCACAGATAGTATAAATATAGTCCCAGACATACTACATCCACCAAGAAACATAAAAAGTAAACACCTTTTTCAAGTTTTTTTGGTACCAGCCCACTCATAATTCTTCTTTCTAACAGAATCTCTTGTTATCAAAAAAAGAACAAAAATGTTGGCTGGGGACTTGGTTTTATCCATCAGTTATTGATTAGATGGAGGCAGATCTGAAGTTCCGGACATGGAAATAAGATTTAAACATGCATGGATGAATCATTCACACTAAGATCAACAACATGCATTAAGAAAAATACATAGGGTGAACTTTCATTTCATGGTATTCTTGGTATTCAGACATCCTACTGCTTTTTTATTAAGTCCTTTTCAGAGTGTATACAGGCACTTCCCATAAACATCTCCCTCCCATTTTGACACGTAAGCAAATGTCACTTTACCTAGTCTATTTATGGTCTTCTGTGGGCTAGCAGACTAGCGGCATTCTCATCAGCTATATCATACAATATGTGTTTAGATCAGAATAGCCTGTTGTATGCTAAATATTTCATGCATGTCTCCAGAGAGTAACCCGGAGCAGTATATTAGAGACTGAGATCAGTCATTTGCGTGAAACAATGTTCTGTTTAATTAGCCTTTCTGTCACACTGATGCTTTGTGTTCAGAAGACATTTCAGAAGTTACAATGTCCCTTTATGTACTTGGGCACATCAAAACATTTGGAGATCAGTTCCAGATCACACGGCATAGACTTTGGTGTACAGGCTGACAAGACAACAGCTGAAATAGAGCAAATGGTGCTGAACAACAGCTGAAATAGAGCAAATGGTGGCTATTGAAGTTTATTATAAAGCAGTTGTTTCGTAGCACGCCTATGTCTGGCTTAAAATAGATGCTTGATTGTGAAGCATGTGCTGCCTGATTGCGGTTTGTTCGAATACAGGAGGTGTCAGTGAATGCATGGTGACAACTGTATCTTATACAGTTCTACTGCAGTGCTTAATTGCTGGGCCTGGCACTTTGTCTAATCTTTCATGAGTGTAGCGAAACAAATAAGATCTTATCATCGTGATATTAGAATATATGGTCGATTACTGGTGTAATGTGCTTAGAAATGATGAGAGACAATGTGCTTGATGGCTATGATTATTGCAAATATATCAGTAACATATTGGTTATCAGTGGATTTATTTATTAATATTTACATATTGTTTTATGGCTTTTTTTTATTAGATAGGACAGATGAGAGCAGACAGGAAAGTATTGGGTGGAGAGAGGGGGTGGGATCGGCAAAGGACCTAGAGACGGGAATCAAACTCGTGTCACCTATATGTCGGTGCACTAACCACTAGGCTATCGGCGCAGATGCTGATTTTTTTCATATCTCTAATTAGTTGATTTTGGATATTTTCAATCAGTATTATAGTTAATATTGCATATTTAATTGTGCACAATTTGCCTATTTTTATGTTAAGATTTCCTTTGCTGCACTCAAAGTTGATCTTTAAAAGTTAATACCCAATTTATATACTGTATATATTGTATTATTGAGATGATTGTTGAGAAATTCACTTTTAATTATCGTGTAGCCATAATATTGTATATTGTAAATTAATTTTTTTTAACAACTTTTAACAACTTAAAAGTGTTGCTGGAAAAATGCACCAAGGCTGCCTTTATTTGACCAAAAATACAGTAAAAAGCTTGATGATGTGAAGAATTATTACAATTTGAAATAACTGTTTACTATTTAAATTATTCTAATATGCTGATTTGATACAGAAGAAACATTTCTTATTATTTTCAGTGTTAAAAAAAGCTGTACTGCTTATTCTTAGGGATATTTGCACCATGAACCATGATTTTTTTTCAGCAAACTTTGGTGAATTTTTCTTTTGTAATGTTATAAATATCTTTATTATCACTTTTGATCAAAAGTATTAATTAGAAGTATTAAAAGTTATATTTTTCAAAACGAAAAAAGTAGTTTTTATGTTTTTTCTTTTGCAAAGAAGGAATCACAGTTTTGTTAATGCATTATAAGGCAGATCATTAAAATGGACCAGGAACATGAAACACCATATTTGGAATGGCATGTCCTCCTCATCCCTCCTTTTTTTGTAGTCATTGACTCCAATGCCAAACAGTGTTTGCCCCCCTGTGGTTTGGTGTTTCATAATGTTAAGAAATCCTAAACCACAACTTCTGAGTTAATTGTGATGGATGTTTGGTAAATATTGGTCCTTGGTAAACAATGCACCCTTCTTGGATGGATACTTTTTTTTTCTCTGAGGAATGTCTTGTGGTCAGTAAAAAGAATTGCACAGCTACCGTCTCATTTCTGAATGACTCATGTCTAAAACATCCCAAACTTCACCATATCCCCACCCCAAAAGTGGGCGGTTAGCTCAGTTGACATGGTCACCCACTCAGAGGCCCTTGCCACATTAAGTGCTGGCGAGCAACTATATGCGAGGGCTGGTGTTCTGAATGATACGGTCAGGCTGAGTGTCCATGGTTGGCACTGTCACTCCAACAGCATTAGTCACAGTGCTTCCTTTTTCCTGCATCCAGCCCAATTGTCTATCACCACAGAAGGAAACTCCCAGCCACTGGATTTTTTATAGTCCAGTTCACTGGGTTTATTTTGCTGTGTTCCTGCAATGTGGATTTTAAATCTTTAGTGTGCAAACTCAGGAAATTCAGTAAACAATTTTATAAAGCTCTCACAAATGTTGGTAAAATGCTTTTCACCATTTGCATCAGTTTGAATAAACAATGTGTTTGTGTATTTTTTTCTCTAGACAGCATGGTGTACCATCCTGAGTTTGAGCGAGCAGGCAAGGAACCTGGGCTCCAAGTGTGGAGAATTGAGAAGTTTGATTTGGTGGCAGTTCCTGAGAACCTCTATGGAGGGTTTTATACCGGTGATGCTTACGTGGTCCTCAATACTATCAAGCAACGCTCTGGCAACCTACAGTATGACCTCCACTTCTGGCTAGGTAAGAGGACAATGCTGTGTTAAAGAGATTCTGCCATTTATTTTAGTACTGAAGTAAATGTTTTGCCTAATTTTCAAGACCAGCTAGATGGTTCAGTTATCAGATGCATCAGCTATATTTCTTATAGATGCTCTTCCCTCAACTTACAGGTGACTACTGCACGCAAGATGAAAGTGGGGCGGCTGCCATTTTCACAGTGCAGATGGATGACTATTTGGGTGGAAAGCCCATCCAGTACCGTGAAGTTCAAGGCCATGAGTCCAAAGAATTTCTGGGATATTTTAAGAAAGGGCTTCAGTACATGGTGAGTGGCCCAATTGTCTACAGGACAAATGGAATGTGACAAAAAAGTGACTAATGCAAATAAGGATGTCCAAGATTAAACACATTTTTCATTGACTGCATGAATTACGTTTATAATGTTATATAAACTTCTTGATTAGGGATGTAACAGTATGAAAATTTCTTATCACGATTATAGTGACCAAAATGATCACGTTATCAGTATTATCACGGTATTGTTAAAATGTGCTGGAGGTGTTAAAAAAAGTACAGACACCAAGTTTTATATTTAAAAATCAACAAACAACAAATAAAATGACTTTTTGTTTGCATAATCACTACTACAATAACATTACCAATGATGTTCGGATTTTAAATGACAACTTGACTGACAACAGTTTAATAGCATGTTGAAATATCTAATGTAAATGTTCAAATAAAGCTTTGAAAAAGTTTAATAAAAAGGTAAACCTCACATTTCAGATAAAGAACAGATATAAGTCAAAATGATAAATAATTAATAAATAGTTATATGTATTTTATCTGCTCCATAAATAATTCTAGATACTTACCTGAATTGTTTAAATGTGTAGAATCCACATAAGCTTGTTTTTCATCAACCGGTCAAAATTTACAGCAGGGCATGCAAATTCGGTCCGTTTTTGGCCAGACAGAAACTGCACACAGGCGGAATGTAAATATAAGTCTCTGTAAATCCACTCGCTGACACTAGGTGGTGCTTATGGAAAAGCAGAATTAGAGCTGTTTCCCGTAACCTCCGTGGACAAAGCAGTATTGCGATTAAGAACACTTCCTTAAAGTCACCATGAAATCAAAATAGAAAATTCTTATTTTTTAATGGAATACTGTAGTGTTTATTATAAATAATTTATCCGTGCACTTCATAATTTTTTTTAAATTCTGGTGCCCTCGTAATCTTTAATCAAAAACGTTATCCTCCCCTCCCCCTCAAAACGACTCCTCTACTCTTCAGGTCACGAGCTATGGCGCAAGTGCGAAGCTAGTGACGTGAGGGTTAAACGCAGGGATAAACGACAGGGGGAAAAGCTGAAGCTGATGCTTCACTTTATAGCACTGACACCAGTCATGAGGGAGTACGTTACCCCTAAACATTGATATTAGGATATTACGACAACATTACTCTTAATACATCGCAAACTAATTTTTTTCATGAATATGACTTAACCTGATGGAGGATGCGCTCAGTCATTCAGGCAGTCTCTCTCTCGCTCTCTCGCCCTCTCTTTCTCTCTCTCTCGTGCGAGCTGTTTAGGCATGTTTTGTGCCGTTGATCGTCGTCGTCATCCTTAATAAATAAAATATTTATTCATGCTTGGGTGTCGGCTGTGAATCCAGTGGAGAGAAATCCCCCACCACTAACTGCAAACTGGCATTCAGATCTGCCTCCATTTTGTTTGCAACGCCCCAACTTCCAACGATCCAATCAATTCCTGAAGGACGAAATCAAGTCCTGCCCTCTCATTTCAGATGGCGTTTCACTCGTATATATGTCACAGTAGAGAAGAAAAGACAATCGCAACTTCCATTTTATGCCGACTTTAAAACTTTGCAAGTATTTATTTATCTATCGCGAGTTGTTCAAATCGCGGTAATCTAATACGGTTTTAATGATAATTAAAAGATGAAATGGTGATACTTCTGATGGGGAATTTTATCACGATTTATCGTCAAACCGGTAAACTATTACTATTAACTATTAAAACCGGTTACATCCCTATTCTTAATGTTTTTCCACTAATGTTAGAAATGTTGGAATGGAATAGTAATATTGCCAGACATGAAACTTCAGTGACTGTTTTGTTTTGTTTTTTGTTTGATTTTTGCTTTTATTGTTTGACTTTTGCTTTTATTGTTTTGTTTTGGTTTTCTTTTGCTTTTATTGTTTTGTTGTTTTTTTGTGTATTTCATTTCATTTTGGTTTTGTTTTGATTTGTTTGTTTTTTTATTTCTTTTGCTTTTATTATTTTGTTTTGGATTTCTTTTGATTTTATTGTTTTTTTGTGTTTGTATGTATGTATATGTGTTTTGTTTCATTTTGGTTTTGTTTTGTTTTCCAGAAAGGTGGAGTTGCATCTGGATTCAAGCATGTGGTCACCAATGAAGTTGTAGTGCAACGCGTGCTACAGGTCAAAGGTCGGCGTGTTGTCAGAGCAACAGAAGTGCCAGTCAGTTGGGAGAGCTTTAACCAGGGAGACTGCTTCATCCTGGACTTGGGCAACGTGAGTATCATGTGAAGAGAGTGAGGGGTATTGATATTGTAAAAAAACGTAAAAATAACCCTGTTTGCTCTGTATTTTTACAGGAGATCTACCAGTGGTGTGGCTCAAAGAGTAACCGCTTTGAAAAGCTAAAAGCTACTCAGCTTGCGAAGGGCATTCGTGACAATGAACGCAGTGGACGCGCTCGAGTATATGTGTGTGATGAAGGGGTGGAACGTGAGAAGATGTTGGAGGTAAGAAAGACAGAAAGCTTCAACTTCAAAACTGACAAGAGATTCACTAAATGCATGATTAAATGCATGAATAATGCCAATTATCTTCTGGCAGGTTCTTGGAGAAAAACCAGACCTGCCTGAAGGAGCGTCTGATGATATCAAGGCTGATGCCTCCAACAGGAAGATGGCCAAACTCTATAAGGTAGCCACTGGATTTAAACCATGCAAATATGTAAATAGCCCTTGTAGACCATAAGTACATTAAATTTGTTGACGTTTTCCTGTACTTCAGGTGTCTGATGCCAGTGGAGACTTGACAATTGCTCTGGTGGCCGCTGAGAACCCTTTCTCTCAGAGTGCACTGGAATCAAGCGACTGTTTCATCTTGGATCACGGCTCAGATGGCAAAATCTTTGTTTGGAAAGGTAAATGGTATTGACAGCCAAAACAAACGAGAATTTTTTTTTTTAAACTTTGTTTAGAGTTATTTTTTTGACACACCAATGTTTGTTTTATAGGAAAAGATGCCAATTTGGAAGAGAGAAAGGCTGCCATGAAGGCAGCAGATGAGTTCATTAAGAAAATGGGTTACCCAAAACACACACAGGTTCAGATTCTCCCAGATATGGGCGAGACGCCTCTATTCAAGCAATTCTTCAAAAACTGGCGTGATTTGGACCAGACGGAGGGTCTGGGTGTGGCTTACGTCTCAAACAGCATTGCTAAGATCGAAAAGGTGCCGTTCGATGCTTCAACTCTCCATGATTCACCAGCCATGGCCGCCCAACATGGAATGATCGATGACGGCAACGGAGAGAAACAGGTCAGTGAGTGAGCACACACTGCATATAACTTGACCTGAGGTCACACAATATGTTGTGTATACAAATACAGTGATGGTACTGTAATTATATTTTTATTTTTATGTCACCTGATACTTTAGATCTGGCGTATTGAAGGATCAGACAAGGCTCCAGTTGATCCCTCTACTTATGGCCAGTTCTATGGTGGAGACAGTTACATTATCCTATACAATTACCGCCATGGAGGCAGACAGGGTCACATCATCTACATCTGGTATGACTTGATCTTGAACACAGTTTATCTAAAGTGTCATCTGACATAATCCCAGGAGAGTATGTTATGTGTTTTCTTTTAACAATTCAGTATGCTGTTTTATGATGTCTGTTACAGGCAGGGTAAGGACTCCTCACAAGATGAGATTGGGGCATCTGCCATCTTGGCTGGCCAGCTGGACGATGAGCTTGGAGGTGGACCTGTGCAGGTAATGCCAATGAATAAATCTCAATGGATCACTTGATCACAATCATATCCATACGTGTAATGCTGAATTTATCATTTGGGCCCCTCCATTAAATGTGCAGTTGTGATTCTCTTCATTTAATTGAAGTCAACATGAAACAGCATTCACAACCCAATTTAAAACTGATGCTGTGGCATATTTATGATGAAATAGTATTTTTAAAAACACAAATAATTTAATAACGCTCTCAAAATCTATTGATGATTAAATTTGCTTGTAACATTTAAAATTACAGATTTTCTATTTAAAGTCACCATGAAATCAAAATTGAAAATTCTTATTTTTTAATGGAATACTGTAGTGTTTATTATAAATAATTTATTTTTGCACTTTGAACTTTTTATTTTTTTTAAATTCATGTGCCTCCCCTCCCCCTCAAAACGACTCCTCTACTCTTCAGGTCACGAGCTATGGCGCAAGGGCGGAGCTAGTGACGTGAGGGGTAAACGCTGGGATAAACGACAGGGGGAAAAGCTGAAGCTGATGCTTCACTTTATAGCACTGACACCAGTCATGAGGGAGTACGTTACCCCTAAACATTGATATTAGGATATTACGACAACGTTACTCTTAGGACATCGCAAACTAATTTTTTTCATGAATATGACTTAACCTGACGGAGGACGCGTTTCAGTCATTCAGGCAGTCTCTCTCTCTTTTTGGCATGTTTTGTGCCATTGATCGTCGTCGTCATCCTTAATCCTTAAAACATTTATTCATGCTTGGGTGTCGGCTGTGAATCCAGTGGAGAGAAATCCCCCACCACTAACTGCAAACTGGCATTCAGATCTGCCTCCATTTTGTTGGCAATGCCCCAACTTCCAATGATCCAATCAATTCCTGAAGGACGAAATCAAGTCCCGCCCTCTCATTTCAGATGCCGTTTCACTCATATATATATGTCACCGTAGAGAAGAAAAGACGATCGCAACTTCCATTTCATGCCGACTTTAATTTATTGTATATATATTTTTAAATTTAGTTATTTTTAGTTTTTTATTTAAATTTATTTAAACAAAATAGTATAACATTTTTATATTGTCAATTTATCGGTTATTTGCCATAATATAATAATTTGTAATCAAATTATTGGCATCGGCCAGAACTGTAAAGTTACCATGAAACCAAAATGGACAATTCATCAATTTATTCATGCACAAAATTCATGTGCCCTTACAAATTTGATGAAAGATTACAAAAGCTTTTTTGTTGTTGTTGAATTAGGTGCAATCATGAATCATGGTAAATAAAGTAATTAGGGCTGATTGTTATTTCATGTTGACTAAGTTCATGGTCATGGACTTCCTGGTGCTCCTGGTTCCTACTGTATCCTGTCATATTTTAGCTACATTTTGTCATTATTGCTGGTTGCATTGGCCTTCCTGGATTTTTTTCCCATCTGTTAAACCAACTTCCACCACTGTGTCTTTCCTTCCTGTCCTTTATTCATATTCTACATCCTGCTGTAGATGGCTGGTGCTCCCCTCACCACTCAGGTATCCATTTCTCAGGATTGCACATCCCTGTACAGAGCCTGAACGTTTCTCCACCACATTTATACAGATTAAAAATGATCTTACACAACATTAGATCAACAACGGATACAACTCAAAAAAAAGAAATTCCTCTGCTTTTTGGAAATTTCTACTCATGTTCCCCTAATGCTTTTTCATTTTCCACAGTGTAGCAGCATAATGTCCATTATCTAACTGAATTTGTACAGCTAAAAGAAACGAGGCTTCAGCAGAGGGTTTTTAAATCATGATTTCATTAGTGTCTGCATAATCGGTATGCATGATCAATATAAGTACAAAGATTATTAAGCTTTTTTGTAAGGCTCTGTACACTGATATGTATTATCGCTGTATACCCCTCCACTAGTATACTTGTGTCCATCCATGTGTCTTCATTTTGTGCACAATAACTAACTGTCTTCCACATTTACAGATTACCTTTGGGAATGAGCATGTGAACATTAACAGAAATGCTCCCTGCATTCAGAGTTATTTTTTTAATTGATTCATAGTCTGGTTTTATGCATGCTGTCATGCACATTAAACTGGTACACAAAAAACACATTCAGCATGTTAAAGTAGATGATGTGTAAAATGCAGTAAACAACATCCAGAGAATCACCTCTGTTTTGGTACTGTTTTGGTCCATTGTACACTATCGTTTGGGGTCAAGATATTTTTTAAATACTTTTATTCAGCAAGAATGCATTAAATTGATCAAAAGTGACAGTAAAGGCATTTATTAAAAAAAATTAAATAAATGCTGTTCTTTTGAATTTTCTATTCATCAAAGAAAAAAATTTATAAAGGTTTCCACACAAAAAAATTAAACGGCACACCTACAAATTAGCGTATTAGAATGATTATTGAAGGATCATGTGACACTGAAGACTGGAGTTAACTTATAACTGCTGAAAATTCAGCTTTGTCACCACAGAAATAAATTATATTTTAAAATGTATTAAAATAGTTGCTTTAAATTGTAATTTTCACAATATTTCAGTTTTTACTGTATTTGTATTCACATAAATGCAGCCTTGGTGTGCATAAAATACTTATTTTACCTTAAACTTTTGCACAGTAGTGTATATCTTCTTTACTAAAGCATTTGTTTGCTGTAGGGAAAAAGCAGAGGTTTAATGAAAGCATAAAGAACAAATTTTAACATTGCAATAAATACAATGTATAATTTAAGAGAGAGCAGCATGGGAAGACCAAATGTAAGTTTTTGGGGCAAGAGGAGAAAAATAACCACTTCAGCTGCGACCACTGATAAATCTGCTTCCTGAACAGCCCACTGTCATCATTCTGACCACAAAGGATGCTGGGAATGTTGGCTTTAGCTCCACATTCCACACAATGATCTCCACACTGCCACCCTGTGGAATTAAATGCATCCTCAACCAAAGCCTTTAGAAAAGCCGATGACATGTTGTATTGTGTTTGATATACTATATATCAGAATTCCAGCATTTTAATAGTTTTGCGAAAGCAGGACTTCCTGTTGGCTCTGTTTAATGCATACTTGCTGTGTATTTTTCAGGTGCGGGTGGTTCAGGGTAAGGAACCTGCTCACCTCATGAGTCTTTTCGGAGGGCAGCCCATGGTGGTGCACAAGGGCGGCACCTCCAGGGAAGGCGGTCAGACTGCACCAGCCGAGACTCGGCTGTTCCAAGTGCGCTCAAACTCTGCAGGGTGCACACGAGCAGTGGAGGTCAGCATCTAATATTTACTTATTTTGGTGGGAGCTTTTAAGTATCCACTCACAATAATTGCTGATCTTAACCGTTGTTTTATCCAGGTTGATGCTGTGTCCTCCAATCTGAATTCCAACGATGCCTTCGTCCAGGTGACCCCAGCTGCGTCGTTCATATGGGTAGGACGAGGAGCCAGTGATACGGAGAAACATGGGGCACAGCAGCTCTGTGATATCCTTGGAGTGTCAGCCTCCGAGCTGGGTGAAGGAGGAGAGAATGGTGAGAACTCATTTGAAATTGTCAAAGTAATATTTCACCCAGAAATGAAAACTTGAGCTTTCAAAGTTTAAAAAAGCCAGAAAAGATCATAGAAGCAGCATAATAGTGGTCCATATGGCTTATGTGACAGAATTTTCATTTTGGGGGGAACTACTCCTTTTAAGATGCATGAATAAAACTAAAGAAATTAAAGTATGTAACTTTTATAAAAATGTACTCATTTCATTTACATTTTTGCAATTTATTCACGTTTCATTCACGTGTGGCCATTTTTATTACTATATATATTATAACCATTAATGATTTTGCTAGGAATGTTTTTATTTTGTATTTTTTTGATTCTCATAATGAAGCTCATGTAAATATACATGCATGCATCACAATGCAGGTAGTTTCTGGGACGCTCTGGGAGGAAAGGCCAATTACCGCACATCCTCCAGGCTAAAGGACAAGATGAATGCCCACCCGCCACGACTGTTTGCCTGCTCGAACAAAACTGGGCGTTTCATTGTGAGTAGCAAGCCCTGATTTAAGTATATTGTCAGTGAAGTATAATAAATAGGCATTCATAATGGATGCATTGATATCCATGCAGATTGAAGAAGTTCCTGGAGAGATGACTCAAGAGGACCTGGCTACAGATGATGTCATGATCCTGGACACCTGGGATCAGGTAAACCGACTACTTTAAAAGGATTGTTCTACTTTACATACTTGTGTCTTAAGTCGCTGGGGTATATTTGTAGCAATAGCCAAAAATACATTGTATGGGTCAAAATTATTGATTTTTCTTTTATGCCAAAAATCATTAGGATATTAAATAAAGATCATGTTCCATGAAGATATTTAGTAAATTTCCTACTGTAAATATATAAAAACTAAATTTTTTATTTGTAATATGCATTGCTAAGAACTTAATTTGGACAACTTTAAATGCGATTTTCTCAATATTTAGATTTTTGTGCACCCTCAGATTCCAGATTTTCAAATAGTTGTATCTCGGCCAAATGTTGTCCTATCCTAACAAACCATACATCAATGGAAAGCTTATTTATTCAGCTTTCAGATGTTTTATAAATCTCAATTTCGAAAAATTTACCTTTATGACTGGTTTTGTGGTCCAGGGTCACATATAAAGCGAGTGCTACATATTCTCATTCATATCAATGGAAGCATGTGACCAGGAAATGGTTTTATATTGCTTGCAAATGTTATTATATCAGAAATACATAGTTTTGAATGGCCGTGTGTAGTTACGGCATCAAACGGCAGAGAATTAACTGCAGAAACTCATTGGCCAAACCTTGAACCCTTCTGGATTCAATACAATTTCCAAATAGATGGTTAATTATTACATTTCTGGCAGTTCAGCTGAATTTTGTATCATGCTTGTCTTTTATTAATGACATACATGATAGAACGACTCTCTTATTAATGCAATGACATGCAACTGACGTTTAATGAATTAATAACGCATCACAGGGAAATTAAATGAATCTTGATGTGTTTTGCAGGTGTTTGTTTGGATTGGTAATGAAGCTCACGATGAGGAGAAGACTGAGGCGATTACTTCAGGTAAGACTCCTTAAAATGCTTTAAACTTAGAATCATAATTTCACTGCATAAAGTATAAAAAATAAATGGCATATTTTACCATACTGCTTCTACTACACTAGTATGTATAGTGTGCTCAGTATGCAAATATTCGTTTTTTTGTGTAGAATACTCAAATGACATACTACGTTCCTCATGTGACGTATACAACAGAAAATTGCAGGAAATACTGTATCCCACAATGCAACTCTTGTTTATCCAAGTGATTTTCAATATTTAATTTTGATAAAAACTGACAATATTTATAATGGATGAATTCATTCATTCAAAATTATTCTAATATGCTGTTTTGGTGCTCAATGAACTTTTAATATTATCAGCTGAAAACAGTTTAACTGTTTAATATTTTTCTGTGAAAAAATGCACTTCATAATGCTTTGTTGAATAGGAAATTAAAAAGAACAGCATTTATTTGAAATGGAACATTATAGATGTCTTTACTGTCTCTTGTATTCAGCAAAGACATATTCAATTTATCAAAATTATTTCTTTTATTGACTCAAACTTTTGAATACTGTATGACAGATTTATTCAGTTAATATTGTCTGTGGTCGATGTTACTGTCCAGTAGGTGGCGATAATGTGTATAAGATAGAAAGGAAGATAGAAACATGAGCTTATTTTGAAATCCCAAAACACTTTATAATGTGTCCTTTTATGAATCCCATATTAAACTTGTTGTCTTTCTCCAGCTGCCCGATACATCGAGACGGACCCAGCCAACCGTGACCCGCGCACACCCATCGTGAAGATTAAACAGGGCTTCGAGCCACCCACTTTCACAGGCTGGTTCCTGGGCTGGGACCATGACTACTGGAGCACTGACCCCCTGGAGCGGGCCATGGCGGAGCTGGAGATCTAAACTTTGAGCTGTCACCCCTGACCTTTAAACCCCTCTGCCTTACTGCAAGTTGATCAAAGTTGCCCTTAGATACAGATAAGATGCCAATTTGATGCTTATCAGGGTTTAATCATGGATTCAAAAAACCGAAGCTGGTCCTGAGTCAGTATCAAAAGGCAATTTTTAAAAAGAGCACTT
The DNA here is from genome assembly GCF_001515645.1 of Sinocyclocheilus grahami. Classification (NCBI taxonomy): domain Eukaryota; kingdom Metazoa; phylum Chordata; class Actinopteri; order Cypriniformes; family Cyprinidae; genus Sinocyclocheilus; species Sinocyclocheilus grahami. Next base: position 2,233,904 of record NW_015505386.1, on the reverse strand, counting down.
TACTGCCCTGAGCTTCAGTCACCAAAGATAAGGCAACTCCATTAATACTTCACCTCATTACTTCTGTATTTAAGTGTTTTCTTCCTGTGCTCAGCGATGTTTTAAATACTTTTAAAGCTTTTAGATAGTTATGTTTGGTCTGCACACCTTATGATACTGAAGTGCATGAGCTTGTATAAGAAAATATACAGGGATATCATCGTCAAAATCTGTTAGACATCTTTTTGCCTTCTTTTTTTATAAACCTTTTTTTATGTGACCAGTATTAAGAGTTTTACTAGCAATACTACTTGTGTTTTGAATTTATATTTTTAAGATAAGCAGTGTTTATGATGCCACCAAAATACTGACCTAATGGTAGCCTAGATATGAGGCGTTTCCACCTTGTCGCTCTTCCATCTAAAACTCATTGCTTGGCTGTGTTCAGAATAGCATACTAGCATACTATTCTGTAAGTGTATTATAGTGTGTGTACAGTATGCACATTTGTATATGCATGAAATAACCTTGTACCTTACTACATTTGCCAAAGTAGTACATTTGTGCAGTATACGACAAAGCATGCTGTGTTAAACATTATATCCCACAATGTTCTACAATTGATGCTAACTAAAACTAAATTGCTGTAACTGAAACAATTCAAAATAAAGCTCAAATAAAATCAAAATAAATATTGGATAAAGAACTTGAACTTTTTTAAATGTTAAAAAATTTGAAATGTTGCTTTGGCAACTAACTGAAAAAAGGGGGAAATTACTCAAAATAAAATTGAAATAAAAATATAAAAATGAACAATCAAAAAATAAAATGACAAAATCACATAGCAAAATTACTAAAATTAGCTAAAATGAAAACTGAAAATATAAAAGATCATTCTAGATATTAATAAAAACTATAGTAGTATATAAAAAATACTAACACACTTGAGCATTCCGGAGGGTAATATCAGTTATATCATTTTATTTTATTAAATTTTTTAAATGACTGATTGCTTTATCAGTTAACACAAAACTGGCTTAAAAAGTCAAAGCATAATACATTTAAAATGTTTCATTTTAATTTACCATCCTTTGCTGTTTAAATGTGTATTGTGACAACAAAGTAACATACTATTGTTTCAAACGCTTACTGTGAAGTAATACCTTTTTCACCTGCTATTTTTAATTAGGCAGAATGCAGTACATACTGAGCAGTATTCAGTAAGTAGTAAACTAGTATTCATTCCAAACACAGCCTTGGTCCATCTGAGCAATGACATCCCTCTACAGGCAGAGGGCGCTGCGAAACTTTTTCAGAGAAACGAATACTGCTTTTTTTTTATCTAAAGTCTATAAAAGGCCATTCCCATGGTTTTAGATGTTAAAATAGCCATTTCATGGAATGGCATAACCAGAATGCTGGAGTTTTAAAGGAGCATGTCTTGTAAGAGGCCTAGAGATCCAACTTATTCCTACATACGCGATCATGAGACTGAATGGATAAAGGTCTGCTGTTCATTTCTAGGGGCTGATTTAGATAATTAACATATGGGTAGGTTAACTGCCTGAAGATCAGATAAAATGGTATACCTCATAGTGCAGAGATTGGCTGCCTTTGATATTTGCTAAAGACTCTTATAGCAACTTATTCCAGATACTCCTGCTTTCGCAAATCCTATTCTCTACCAGAGAGAGAAATAAAATGATTTCCCAGTTTTACTACTTCATTCAATAAATACAATAAAGAACCACAACCCCAAAATGTTTCCAGAGTGTTCTTCAAAGACTGATTTATGCATCATATTAATAGCAGTCTGGGAAAATAACAAGGTAAATAAAGAGTTTATGTACTTACAAGTCATGAGAAAGATTACACATTATGATTTACTGAAGGGAATGGGAAAATCACACATCGGAAATATGCAAACAAAAACATTCTATATTACAATGTACATAAAAGTGAACTGGACAAAACAACAGATGTGATATTCAGCATACATCAGTTAAATGACAGAATAAACAATTACATATATAATTGTGATAGACTGATACATGGTGAAATACAAATATTTCAAAATATCGTTGAAACCTTAAACAGTCCTAAGCAGCAATGACACTAATTTCACATCTTTGACAAGTCTTCGTAATTCCATCCTCTGGTATTTGAAGCAGCAAATACAGTCATTAAAAGCACAAACATTGACCTCTATAGGCTTAATTTGTTTTCAGCTGCAGTCTGATGTAAAAAAAATATATTACATGTATGTAAATGTCTGGTAGATAAAACAGTAAGATAGAAGATTTCATAAACCAAGCGATAAAATATTAATGTGACAGGAAATGGATGTATAAATGCATAGTGGTTTTAAAAATCAACCAACATCACGTAAACCTGTACATATTAATTCGGTAATTGAAATGGATATGGCTTAAGGCTTTTATATTGACGGTCAGCATTAATAAAGGTTCAGGAAAGTGAGGAAAATTGGTAGGCACAATAAGCACTGCTGTCAGTTTCATGTTTTGACACCTGATACTATCCACATATTCCTTAGACGGTGTATTATCTGTTTAGCAATCAAGCAGGTTAGGTTACATATGCCTGAAACACACACATATGCACTCATGTGACCAGGAGATGTTCCATAAACTGTCAACCAAACAGCCAAACATCACATTGCAATATTCAGTAACTAAAAGATCAACCAGTTCTGGTCTGTATCTTTTTGTTACAACCAGAGAAATTGTACACAATTTCATTTTGTAAGGTCTATTCACTTCATTGCATTAAAAAAGGTTTAAAACAAAACAATGTGATTTTTTTTTAAATTTATTTAAATGGCCTCTTATTTAGCAAATATTTTATGACTTTCATATTGTTTGGCTGTATCAAATTTCCTTCAGACAGTGTAAAACAGGTCTTTACTAGGAACATGCAACCAAACAGCCAAACATCACATTGCAATATTCAGTAACTAAAAGATCAACCAGTTCTGGTCTGTATCTTTTTGTTACAACCAGAGAAATTGTACACAATTTCATTTTGTAAGGTCTATTCACTTCATTGCATTAAAAAAGGTTTAAAACAAAACAATGTGATTTTTTTTTTAAATTTATTTAAATGGCCTCTTATTTAGCAAATATTTTATGACTTTCATATTGTTTGGCTGTATCAAATTTCCTTCAGACAGTGTAAAACAGGTCTTTACTAGGAACATCTACAGATCACGCATCAGGCTGTGCTTATGTGGTATATGTACAGTAGGGTCCAAATATGAGACCACTAGTGAACATTTTTCTATTTTGCATTTTTCTAATATAGTACATTATCAGAATAACAATTTGAGTGGTTCAAATTTAAATACGTGCATGGGCTTTAGAATGCATATTTCAAAAACAGCAGCACTCAAGCTGCATGACCTCCACAAATTTGTGTAAAACTTGATGAACATCTTCTCCAGAATTATTTGAGATGATCCCAAGAGCATTTTGAACATCTGACTATCTGTACAGAGTCAAATGATTACCAATTTGATGAACAATTTTCACTTATTTGATTAGTGACTTACAACTCAAATACAACCTCACATATTTCTTCTTCACTTGAAGTAATGATGTTTCTTAGTTTTAAGTTTTCAAAAATTGAATACCAGAATTCAATGTGGTCTCAGACTTCTGGACACGGTTGTACATTATACTCACATGAGTGCATGTTATATAACATCAGTCTGTTCATTTCTGCATGGATGCATCTGTATGTGTGTGTGTGTGTGTGTGTGTGTGTGTAGGTAGCTTTATGTGGCTCTTAGTTCAGTGCTTCACAAAGGACTGCATCATGTCAATAGGCAGAGGGAAAATGTCACATGAGTGCATGTTATATAACATCAGTCTGTTCATTTCTGCATGGATGCATCTGTATGTGTGTGTGTGTGTGTGTAGGTAGCTTTATGTGGCTCTTAGTTCAGTGCTTCACAAAGGACTGCATCATGTCAATAGGCAGAGGGAAAATTATGGTGGAGTTCTTCTCCGCTGCGATGGTGTTGAGGGTCTGGAGGTAGCGCAGCTGCAAACCAGAGGGGGACTCTGCGATCACCAGAGATGCCTCCTTCAGTGCCCGTGACGCATTCATTTCTCCCTCAGCGGCTATCACCTACAAACAGCAGAGGGGCGGTGTGAAAAAAAAACATGCATGTCTTGATTTAGCAAACCTTGTATACCACACAACTTCCACCCCTTAACCCAGTTTCAATTTGACGCCCACTCTTTGCCCTACAGTCATACTTCGAGTTATCTCATCGTTCCTTTGAAGCAATATTACACCTAAATATGATCACCCTCAGGCCATCCATGACGTAGATGTGTTTGTTTCTTCATTGGAACAGATTTGGAGAAATTTTGCCTTAGATTACTTGCTCACCAATAGATGCTCTGCAGTGAATGGGTGCCGTCAGAATGAGAGTTTAAAGAGCTGATAAAAACATCACAATGATCCACACAACTCCAGTCCATCAATTAATTCCTCTATCCATAAAAATGCTTTCTCCAGTGAAAAGTCATCTTGTCTGAATCAGGAGTGAAATGTGCACAGATCAAGCACTGTTTACAAGTAAACCAGCCTAAACCAGTTCTAAACAAACATGTTGGTGGATTTTGATGTGAGAGAAAAACAGAAAATTGACTTTTCCTCTGGAGGAAGCATTATTACGGATTATGGACTGGTATTTTTACACTTTAAAGTTCAAATGCCTTAATGATGGATTTGTTTCTTACAAACACGCACTGAAGGCGTGTGGATTGCTTGTGGATTATTGTGATGTTTTTATCAGCTGTTTGGACTCTCATACTGACGGCACCCATTCACTGCAAACAGTCAGTTAGTGATATAATGTCTACATTTCTCCAAACAAACTCATCTACATCTTGGATGGCCTGAGGATGAGTACATTATCAGCAAATTGCCATTTTTGGGTGAACTATTCCTTTAAGCAACTCGCCTGGTTTTGCTTTATGACCGAGAGTATACATTCCCGAGAGTCAGAACAAACCATATTTAAACCAAAGTTTTACTGTAAGTGAACTTGTATTTTAAGGGATAGTTCACACAAAAATGAAAATTCTGTCAAAATAATTTTCTCACCCTCAAGTTATTTTCTCACCCTGATTATTTTTCCATTCTATGGAAGTCAATGGCTACTGTCAACTGTTTGATCACCCTCATACTGACGGCACCCATTCACTGCAAACAGTCAGTTAGTGATATAATGTCTACATTTCTCCAAACAAACTCATCTACATCTTGGATGGCCTGAGGATGAGTACATTATCAGCAAATTGCCATTTTTGGGTGAACTATTCCTTTAAGCAACTCGCCTGGTTTTGCTTTATGACCGAGAGTATACATTCCCGAGAGTCAGAACAAACCATATTTAAACCAAAGTTTTACTGCAAGTGAACTTGTATTTTAAGGGATAGTTCACACAAAAATGAAAATTCTGTCAAAATAACTTCTGTCAAGTTATTTTCTCACCCTGATTATTTTTCCATTCTATGGAAGTCAATGGCTACTGTCAACTGTTTGATCACAGTAAATTCTTCTTTTGTGCTCAACAGAAGAAACAAACTCATACAGGTTTGGAATAACTTGAGGTCAGTTTGGGTCAGGTTTCTTTCTGTCTTGTATAGTTTTTTTTCATGGTTTTTGGACACATTAGTGGGAAATACTCCCAGAAACAGGAAAGGAGTTGTCACTTCCGTCTTCCTATGAGAGTATTGCGGTGGTCTTGCCTCAGAGCAATTAATGTTTGCATTCAGCTCCCACACACACAATGATTTGGTCTACAATATATACATGCATGTACATGAGAGGATGATTAATATGTGTTTGCAAGCAAAATCTTGTTATATCCTTCCACATAATGAATATTATAATATTAAATAGTACACCAGAATCTTAGTGTTGTGCACTATACATAAGTCTTTAATGCTATAAAAAATATAATAAAACTATGTGAAATATGTTTCCATGTGAAATGAGTAACAGCAGCCCTTACTAAATATCAAAATCATGTTACCTTAGCTCTGGCCTCTCTGGTTGCTTCAGCCTCTGCCGCCATGGCCCTCTGGAGCTGCAGGGGCAGTTTGACATCCTTAATCTCCACACGCTCTACTTTAATACCCCAGTCATCTGTGGCATCATCTAGTGTGGACTAAAGAAAACAACAAAGAGTCAAGTCTAAACACTTCTTCTCAGAGATTCCTCATGGCTCATGCTCCTCATGTTTGAAGCACTGTGCCAAGTGTGCCTGTCATGAAGAATGTTCCCCAGTTTTTTAATGAGCGAATGGCAGGCCATGTGCGAACTGAGGAAGGCACTAGCAGTGCAGTCGAGCTGGATCAGCGTCTCGGCTGAGCTGAGCTACGGTGAATGCACTGCCTGAAGATATACAATGTCTGCTTGAATCAGGTCTAGCCCAAACCAATTCAGTAAGAGAATAAGCTCAAATTTTTATTTTTGGGTGATCTATTCCTTTAAAAGTATAACTCTTGTTTTGTATGTGTAGTTCATGTGTTACCTGCATACTGTGGGCGATTTCCTCCCGGTCAGACAGGATCTCTGCCAGGTTCTTTGTACCCAACACGTTCCTCAGGGTGGTCTGTGCCAACAGACGAGTGGCTGCATCAGCATTGGTGATGTTGGCTACTGCCAGTGTTGCGTTTTGCACACGGTAGTAGACTACACCATCTACACTCACTGTCACAGAGTCCTTTGTCAGCACCTATCAGGATGAATGCACAAAGACTATTTAATGGAAAACATAATCTGGGTGATATTCTGCAAAAACAAAAAAACAAGGAAACCAAACACAAACATACACTACCGGTAAAATGTTCAAATATTAAGAATTTTTCATGATTGTTTACTTTTTTTTTAAAATGTTTTCTCAGTAATATTGTGAAATATTATTACAATTTAAAATAACTTATCTATTCAAACATATTTTTAAATGTAATTTATTCCTGTGATGGCAAAGCTGAGTTTTCAGCAGTCTTGAGTGTCACATGATCCTTCAGAAATCATTCTAATATGCTGATTTGCTGCTAAAGATACATTTCTTATAATTATCAATGTTGAAAACAGATGTGTTGCTTAAAGGGGTCATATGATGCTGCTAAAAAGAACATTATTTTGTGTATTTGGTGTAATGAAATGTGTTTATGCGGTTTAAAGTAAAAAAAACACATTATTTTCCACATACTGTACATTATTGTTTCTCCTCTATGCCCCGCCTTCCTGAAACGCTTCGATTTTTACAAAGCTCATCGGTCTGAAAAAGCGAGGTGTGCTGTGATTGGCCAGCTATCCAGTGCGTTGTGATTGGCCGAATACCTCAAGCGTGTGACGGAAATGTTACGCCCCTCACCATACTGTTGATGCCGTGTCCCGGCCGGAGCAACGAGACAAAAACATTAAAACCCATTATAAACGAGGCATTTGTTGCATCCAGTGGGGACATAATTACTGATTATAATGACTTACACTGTCTTTTTACCGCGTTGCATTGCATCGCGCCGCGTAAACATAAAACTCTGTCTGCATTTGTGATCAGA
>NW_015505386.1:2223024-2224522 GCF_001515645.1 Sinocyclocheilus grahami | reverse complement strand
AAAAAAAAAAAAAAACGGGACAATGAGAACGGTTGGCAATATGTGACAAGGAAAACAAGTAGGTCTGTGTGTGTGTGTGTGTGTGTGTGTGTGTGTACTTGAGCTTTAGTAGTGGTTAATGTGTTCAATTTGTCATCCCTGCAGTTTCTAAACAAAACTGGGAGGTTTTCTAGAGAGTCATCAGGATTTGTTTTAAGGTTTGTATATAGTCTACTGTGGAAAATTCTCTCACATTCCACCCTTAAATAAAGCTGTGGAGGAGGAGCCCACAGCAGATTGTTTGCAGACCCCTGTGGCCTCAACCAAGAAATCAAGCTTTCTTTTCAGACCTATAGTATAAATGGCATCTAGCCAAATTTATTGCCCCAAACATACTGAAAAGATTTTGATATAGAAAGCTCACACTGAAAAGCCACTGTTGACTTTCATTGCGCAAGAGGGATTAAGTCGGTGGGCCAACACTAATAATAGACACTACCCTCATAAATTCATTCCTGGAGGGAAAGCCCTGCGGATCCATATTCCCAAACAAAGCACAAACCAATACAGAGATATAGAGAATAGCAGAGACACCAACACAAGCACAGCCACTGCACAGTGTCATTAACTCTAGAAAATTATAATTTCTATACCTGAAGTTATATAGATTTTATAAAAAAAATGTCAGTGTTCACTAAAGCAGCAACATTTGTTTTAGTTAAGCCTTTTTCATTTAAGAACGTCACAATTCAGTAAGCAAAAAAAGCATGAAAAAAGAACTGCAACCAAAGTCAATCATTGTTGTTTACTCACTGAATGCAAAACGTTTTAAAGGGGTCATATGATGCGATTTCAAGTTTTCCTTTCTCTTTGGAGTGTTACAAGCTGATTGTGCATAGATAAGATCCCTGAACTTGCAAAGACTAAAGTCTCAAAACCAAAGAGATATTCTTTATCAAAGTTAAGACTCTGCCACGCCCCTCTAAAACGGCTCGTTCTAACACGCCCCCACATATCTACCTCACTATGTGGAAATATTTGCATAATGCCGCCCAAATGTTCACGCAAAGAAAGAAGGCGTGGTTTCAGTAACTGCAGTTAGTGTTGAAGCAGCCATGTCAGGGAGACGCTGTGTGTTTCAGTGCGAAAGCAAAAGCACTTTATTTGGCCTTCTGAAAGTAGATGCATTTAGGAATCTTTAAGATTACTTACAACAGAACAGCAATGCATTTTATGGACGACCGTTTCGTGAACCTAGGAGAGGAGGTAATTCTGACTTTGCTATGACAATCTGGCGCTTCTGAATCAGCTACTGTTTTGTTATTAGTTTAAGTATTTGCTATTGACTGTTCAAATGCGGAGTTTTGCGCATCGTGTGTGTGCATGTGTGTGTGTGTGTGTGTGTGAGAGAGAGCGCGAGAGAGCGAGACACATCACAGTGGAGTCAGCTGATGAATATGTGATGAATACATATTCATCACTGTGTCTGTCACGAGACTCTGTTCCCCTTTCAAGCTGT
>NW_015505386.1:2108434-2222912 GCF_001515645.1 Sinocyclocheilus grahami | reverse complement strand
ACAATGCACTGGGTCAGCTGGCCAATCAGAGCAGACTGCACTTGTCGAAGGAGGGACTTTGTAGAAAACGAAGCGTTTGAGAGAGGCGGGGCATAGAGGACCTACAATAATGTATAGTATTTGAAAAATAATGTGTTTTTTGAACATTAAAGCATGTCAACATATTCTGTTACACCAAATACACAAAATAATGATCTTTAAAAAAAGCATCATATGACCCCTTTAACAATGCAAGCTGATAGGACATTTTCAAACTTTGATATTAAATGTCTTCAAAAGTAGCACATCTTAAAGGGGTCCTATTATGCTTTTTCACTTTTTCAACTTTAGTTAGTCTGTAATGTTGCTGTTTGAGCATAAAAAAAAGATCTGCAAAGTTATGAAGCTCAAAGTCCACTTCAAAAGGAGATATTTGATTTAACAGAAATCACTTTTCAAAAACTACAACAAACAACTCGTTTGGACTACAACACATATTTTCCGGGATTTGTGATATCACAAATATCGAAGAATGGGATGAGATCTGGTTGAGTTGCACTAGAGAAGGCAACGAGTGTTATCACTATGTCGGAGACGCGCTAGCTTTCCCAAGGCAGACGAACTTAGAGTGGTTACAATCATCCGGGTTTAAATCGCGCTCAAATTGATTTGATTTTGAGGCAATATTTACACTGAAGCTCGCATGGTAAAGGGCATGACATTTCGCGACCAGGCCCCAAGTGCTGCCAATCACAACACACACTGGCCCAGCTAACCAATCACAGCACATTTCGTATTTCAGAAGGCGGGCCTTCATTTGATACAGGAACTATTCGAGCCGTTCATGCCAGACTGGGGACAGAGGTGTTGTAATAATGTAAAATATGTGGAAAATAATGTGTTTTTCGAACAACCTAGTATGAGAGCCTGTTCTAGTACACCCCCAAAACAAAATCAAGACTTTGTAAAAGAGCATAATAGGACCCCTTTAAAAAAAAAAAAAAAAGTATTTTGTATGAAATGTATGAAAGACAGTTCACAATGAAGGCACTTGCAAACCAAGCAGCTTTCTGTTTGCGAATGCGGCAACTTGAACATGAGCAAAATCTGTGTGAGGAATTTTTTCACCCTCAGATGAAACTCGCGATCGCATGGACTCCTACTCAAATGACTGGATTTTGCCTGTGAAATTTGACAGCGCAACAGTAAACGTGACCTCACTTTGAGGCCGAAATGAAGTGCAAAATAAAAACAAGTTGGATGGAACCCATCAGTTAAGTGGTCTGAATTTAATTAAATTGCTGAATATAAAGAATAGAAAGAGAAGGAGGAGAAGACAAAGAAATGCAAACAGAAATATAACCAGTCACCAAGATCAATCTCCATGAAAATGGCATAATCACCGTAACAACCACAGCACTGCATGAAACCTGATCCAAAATCCTCAATGAAATACGTGACATCATGGCAAAAGGGCCACAAACAAAATGGATGGTAATTAGACATCTGGTCAAATGACTTTTATGGCTTAGAAGGCTAGAGTACAGAGCACGTTATGACGTTATAACCTGACATTACAATCTCAGATGTTAATACCTTTTTATATAGCTATTACAATATAGCTGTAAAGACTATGAAAAGTTATGCAAGAACATTATGTGCCCTTAAAATAAACAACTAAAATAAAACGTGATGCTTTGCAGGCGATATGATCTTTTACAGATGCCTCAGGAAATCACATGTGCTTACTGGAATATATTTCCTGAATATAATCAATTTATCTATTACATTTGCATATGATTGAGTAAGGTGTGCCTTTTTGTACCTTTATAGCATACTCAAATGAATGCTAGTGTGATCCTGAAAAAAATGTGGTTTATTCAGGTCAGCCGAGGTGCAAAACAGATCACTTCTGTTTCTCTACAACACAAGTGGTTTTATTTTTTCGACTTGTGACAAGCCATCATTGTGGTGGACGGCCACAGCACAAATGCAAACAAGTAGACTGCAAAAAGTGTCACATTTAACCACACACACATAACAAAAACAACACAAGTGTGATCACTGATTACAGACAACAGGAGCAGGATCATTATCACATGAGATGCCTAAACCACTAGCAGTGATTAAATCAGAAAGATCAAATCCTATTGATTTGTTTTCTTTTACCTGGTCCTTTGGCTCCTCCTCGTAAAATGCGTCCCAGGCGAAAGATAATTGCCCTTTCATATTCCTTCACTATCTGTAGGAACAAGAAGTATTTTTATCTCAAAACTACAGCAGTTTAAAACAGCAGAAGGTAAAATGGCCCCCAATTATGTCATTTAGATGTTGAATGGCAACCTTTATCATTCCTTCTTCATCTTTCTTATAAAGATAAAGATGATAAAGATAAAGATTATAGGACTTCTCACTTCCTATGAAAAACACTCCAATCTGGTATGAAAAAATGTGGCACAAATTTATGATATGGGATAAGGGAATGATCAACACAACTTAAATATACCCACACCTTTTGACCAATGAATTTTCACAACTTTTCCAATCGTTTATGATTTCCAACAAGGATTGTAAAATCACTTTATAGAGTTTGCCCTCATGAAACGCAATTTCTAGCTAATGAATCATTTTAGAGCGGAACATAACTAGAAAATCTTTAGGGATGCACAATTTATAGCTGTAATATTGGTTGTAATATTTTTCTTTCATTTATCAGTATCAGCTGATAACAGATATATCAGTCAGTACTGGAAATTACATGCTTAACTACATTTAGATTACCTTTGCTGTGATCAAACTCTCACTTATATTAATCTTTAATAATGCTAATAATTGACTAACATTGCAATTATAAAAAATATCATGTAATCTTTTGCAAATCTCAAAATGAATACACAGTATATTATAATGTTGTGATGTCTAAATTCACTTGTAGCATTCAAAATGTCTGATTAGTGTTATTTTTAATTAATTATATATTATATTATATTATATTACATTATAGGCCATTTAATGCCAAAACATTAATTATCAGCTTAACAATTTTAATTTTTTTTATAGGTGCTCCCCTTCCAATCTTCTTTTTTTCTACATACAAAGATTTAAAGGAAAAGGTGTATGACAGATGTATGACATCACACTAATGAAAGGACCACCACAAAGTACCTTAATGCACATCCATATGGAGAGAGGCAGCGTCAGCAATGTGAGCAGGATGGAGAAAAGCACCAGGATCCAACCACACAAGCCAATGTCACTGTCTGCATTCTCCAAGGCTGTAAAGCAAAGCAAATGTGCATATGCATATACTTTTTTATTTAAATTACTACACAATAAAAAAAGATAAAAAGACACATATAAATGTCCATTAACCCACTGTAACACAAAAATGATGGGTTAAATGAGTTCAAAGACGCAAAACACTCAATCTTTTAGCTTCAAGCTGAAGTGCACGCATTATAGCACTAGTTTGCTTATGAACCAAGGAACTTCAACAGCACATTAACATTTCATAGCCATTCACCCACATCGATAAGCCACACATATAGCAAATGAACGCTTCCCTACCGTTAAAAACAGAAATGAACAAACAAAACTGCCATTGCTTTACTTTCAAACCTTACCTACCTTGAGTATCATCATTTGTGTGACACCACCGATCTATAGAGAAATGTAACTGTAAGAGGCTACTGTATGTATGGCCTAAAACCATTAGTCTACAAGCCCATCGGCCCTAATAAGAGAGAAAACATTTCCTTCAGCAGATCCATCCAGAGTAAATTACATTAACTGCTGCGACAGTCAAAGCAAAGTAAGATTGAATGCTGGATATGATTATTGAGCAGGACAATGATCACAGCAATTGTAGAATGATTAAATCATCGCTGCCTGGTACTAACCTTGCAACCTTTACATTACAGCCGAGATCTTTGAACACCAGAAACATGATATAAAACTTTGTAGATCTATTTAAGTGATGTTTGTGTTTAATACACTATAATTCAAGGTACATTTAGGTTATTCCAAAATAAAGTCCTAGTGTTTCCCAACACAATTTTTTAACTGCATGTTGTTCAGCACAAATAATTAGAATAATTCTAGACATTTATATGCAATTTTTTTTACTGCTTTTACTAAACCACACCATACTATAGGCTACTATGAGACACTATACCATTCAGTACTACACTATACTGCACCACACTATATTATACTATACTACATCATATTTTTTCATTATTATACCTTTATTATTTTGTGAGATCAATTCAGAGCCTAAACAAACAATAAAAAGAATAAATGAAATAAACAGCAAAACACAGGTGATTGTTCTGATGAAAACACAAGTGCTTGGGATTGTATAGTGCTACAGGACTCATTTTAATATCGTTGGGGTATGAGCACCTGTTGTTGCCCAGTTTGGCACAGAGAGCATAAAGACACACCCATGCTGCACTCTCAAAAATAACAGACCCTGAAGAAAAAAAGGGAGCATGGACGTGCTTCCAATGTTTATATAGTTTCTAATGCATTTTTAATCTTTTTAAAGACAATACACAGAGACATTTAGTATGGCTTATTCGTATTATATGTCAGCTGAATGCAGCGTATATCCACGCACACAACGGCGCAAACACGTGATATTAAATAATAATAATAATAATTCAGTAGTAGCCAACCTATTTGTCGATCCTTCCGTTTTTGCTCTCTCATCGCAGCTGTTTCCCTGCCATCTTCCATTGTAGGCGATATCTTTGAATTATTCGGGGCTGATATGGAGCAGATCTTTTAATAAGCACTTCCAGCAGGAGATCGCCTCTCTAGTGTTTTTCTGCACGGGACAGATCGGATTCTGCGTGAGGTTCAGCCCCCTCTCGCTCTGGGTTTGGCTTGTAGTGTTGGTGGGCGGGCTTTACTCTTGTCTGTGACCATAAAACGGAAGTGGGTAAGAAAGCGGAAGCGATTTTGACGATAACTTATAGACAGACTTTTAAAGGGGTCATATGATGCGATTTCAATTTTTCCTTTCTCTTTGGAGTGTTACAAGCTCTTGGTGCATAAAGAAGATCTGTAAAGTTGCAAAGACTAAAATCTCAAATCCAAAGAGATATTCTTTAAAAGTTAAGAGTCAACCACGCCTACCTAAAACGGCTCGTTCTAACACGCCCCCACATGTCTACGTCACTATGTGGGAAGATTGGCATAACGCCGCCCAAATGTTCACGCAAAGAAAGAAGTCCTAACTTTTATTCTCGCTGTACACTCTTAAAAATAAAGGTGCTTCACGATGCCATAGAAGAACCTTTTTGTCTAAATGGTTCCATAAAGAACCTTTAACATCTGAAGAACCTTTGTTTCACAAAAGGTTCTTTGTGGCAAAAGAAGGTTCTTCAGATTATAAAAACGTAAGAAAGAGATGGTTCTTTAAAGAACCTTTGACTGAATGGTTCTTTGTGGAACCAAAAATGGTTCCTCTATGGCATCGTTTTTTTAATATTTAAAGAATTTGCCACTGACGATTCAAACGCGAGTTTTTTGGGCAGTATAATTAGAGTAGCACTTGTTGTTTGTCATTTCTCCGATCACAAATGCAGACATGGTTTTATGTTTACGTGGCACGATGCAATGCAACACGTAAAAAGACAGTATAAGTCATTATAATCCGTAGTTATGTCCACTGGATGCAACAAATGCCTCGTTTATAATGGGTTTTAATGTTTTTGTCTCGTCGCTCCAGCCGGGACAAGGCATCACAATATGGTAAGGGGCGTAACATTTCTGTCACACGCTTGAGGTATTCGACCAATCACAACGCACTGGATAGCTGGCCAATCAGAGCACACCTCGCTTTTCAGACCGATGGGCTTTGTAAAAATCGACGCGTTTCAGAAAGGCGGGGCATAGAAGAGAAACAATAATGTACAGTATGTGGAAAATAATGTTTTTTTTTTTTACCTTAATCCGCATAAACACATTTCATTACACCAAATACACCAAATAATGTTCTTTTTAGCAGCATCATATGACCTCTTTTTAAATAAAATTTTAAAATCCATACATTAGTTAACACTGGAGGAACTGAATACAGTAACAGCTAAAGCTGGGGATTTGATATGGTGTGGGGATTTTAATTCTCATAATTCACTTTGGGGAAGTTTATATACAGGTATTAATGGAGGGGTAGATGAAGAGTTTATGGCGGAAAAAGGTTTAGTATGTTTAAATGATGTAAAGGAACTAGAGTCAATATAAGGGATTTATCAACTTATTGTTTAGATCTGACAATAGTTCCTGAAGCTAATAGGATGCTTTAGATCACTCAACGTTAGGGAGTGATTATTTTCCAATAAATTGTACTATAAGAATAGAATTTTATAAACAAAATAAGATCAAACAAACTAGGTGGAGGTTTGATAAAGCTGACTGGGATGAATTTAACAAGTCATGCATTGATGGTATATTGAATTTTAATTTGGATGATGATATAGATTTATGTTGTGATAGATTCAAATATTGTAAAAGCAGCTGAGGAATACCTAAGTCAGAAGTAAAAAGTAGGATGAAGATCACATCAAGCAGTTAAGAAAAGAAATAAGGCATTCATAAAACATTAATACCAACAACCATATTAATCCACCACAGGAAATGGGCACAGGCGAGGAAGATAATTAAGCAAGCTAAAAGGAAATATTGACAATCATTTTGCTCTACAATAAGAAGAAGAACACCGTTGGGAAAAGTATGGAGTGTCCTTAAGATGGTTGGTGTTTATAGAAATCAGGATATTCTAGTTCTAGCAAGGGAAGGGGAAACAGCAGTGAATAAGGAGGAAAAAGCTGAGCTGTTAGTTAGATTACACCTTTCAAAAAAGCACACAGAAAAAACTACAAGAGAAGAAGGGAGGACATTTTAAAGCAACATCGAGATAAAAAAAAATAATAGTCAAACTGCTGTAGATGCTATACTTTTAAAATGTGGGAACTAAAAAGAGTGCTAATGAGAGTTAGAAGTACTGCTTCAAAAAAAGAAATTGTTATATTATTGATTAAACATATGGATGAAGTAATACTTAAAAAATATTGGATATTTTTAATAAAAAATGGGTGGAAGGACAACTGCTCTTATCCTGGAAACAAGTTTGTTATAATTCCTATTCCCAAACCAGGGAAAGATTCTTTAGTAGCAGGAAATTATATGCCGATTGCTCTGACCTCTAACCTGTGTACAGTGATGGAAAAAAGGATTGTTATTCGTCTATATTATGTTTTAGAGAGCATAGGATTATTAGCTTATTATCAGTTTGGTTTTCGACCAGGCAGATATAGGCTACTTTAGATGCAAGATTACTAAAATTATCTGTGGCTTACTGAATTAATTTACAAGGACATAAATCAGATGACCCTACAAAAGCAATAATAGGGGAGAGCTGGGAGACAATAAACTGGGCATGAGCAGGTTTTGCATAGAAAGCAAGTGAATGGGCTATAGAAATATCACTAAAATAACATTGATCAACAGTAACAATTTCTCCGTAATTATTCAGTCAACCTGAAGTTGATTTACAGATTCATGACAGTATTCAAAAAGAACAGAATGGGATTAATATCAAAGAATATATCAGAACAGTTTGTTATGCATTTCTCTTCCAATATATACAGACGGATCACAAAACCCAGTGATAGTCATACAGAAACAGTATTTTATATTCCAGAATTTAAATGAGGGAAGAATGAAAGGTTAACAGATGGGACTTCAGTATAGCCTATACACTGCAGAATTGCAGTTCAGATCTTGGTTAGAAGAAGTGATGATGCCAAGTAAGGTTGTGATTTGTTCAAATTCAATGGCATCACTTATCAGTTTTCATAGAAACACTGAATATATTATATAGATTAAGACTTACTTATTTTATTAAGCAGAATGGAAGGGAACATTATAGTTAAAGAAGCTTGCAATTGGAAATGGCAACAAAAGTGGAATAAAACCCACCAGTAATCCACAGAAGAAGAAGAAGAAGAGGTTAATCGATGGCACATGCTTTGGTTGAAGCCATCAGTCAACTTAAATAACAGTGCTTAACATTCCAGGTGGAAACTACATCACCCTTGACTCTGCAGTGCAAAGAAATCTCCACCAATCAGAGAATCGAAACAATTAAAGCGTGCCAAAAAGCCACCAAGCGTTGCACATAGATATGTTCAAAACAGCGGCTCGTTCATTAATAAAACAGTCAATACTATTAGATCTGCTTTCAGTGATAATATCCAGGTGTAAATTATTGTCCAGGTTGCTGCTAAATCACAAACGCAGCTTTTGTTATTGCATATCTGTTACTTTTCTCAGCTCTCTTCAGGATGGACCAGTCACAGTCGTTTGTGATTACTAGGGTAAGGGCAGTTTAAAAATCATTTTATACGTAAAAGGATGGATTTCCGCTTGAATATCATGTTCACGTTGGAAATTATTTGCTATCCTCAGTATATTGATTCCATGTACAAATGTAAAAAAAAAAAAAAAAAACTTATATGAGATTTTAATGTGGCTCAGTCAGAGCTCAAAAAGCGGTTTGCTCCCAATGAGAAAAAGAAATGCCCTGCGTCTCAATGTTCATATACTATCCATCCTAAATAGTATGTGAGATTAGAATAAGTGTGTCCCAAAGCATAGTATGTTGAAAAGAGTATGCCAAAAGTCCCCGGAAGGTCTACTATTGCAGGTCGATTTTTGAAGTGTGGATCCATGCACACTCTAATGGCTAAAATTGGCATTGTGCTTTGGTGAAGGATTCGGTCCAGAACTACAAACAGGAATAAAACGCGTTAGAAAAACTACAAACGAGATGCGCGCGATCGACGGTTAGGTAGAGGTTTACAAAAAGGGGTTTGAGTTACTAATAATAAACATTTAACCTGGTAAAAAAAAAAATATGTATTTATTGTTATCCGTGTTATATTTCATCTGCAACAGCAATGTGAACTTTTATAAACATCCATTTGGTCGTTAACTTTTAAATGCATCATTATGCAGAGAATATGAGCAGAGTTCTCTGCACGAAAGACACGCGACTGGCAGATCAACGAGCTACTTCTTTTCTCTCCAGTACGGTAGGAAGTTAAATGAAATTAAATGTGGAGGATGTTAACTGTGACAAGATGACAGGGTACGTGTAACAGGTGCGACAGAGCGGTCCTTTAAAGACGCAGTTGTGTGACGTAGTAGTATGTCCCAAAGCTTGCCTACTACACACTCAAAAGTGTGTACTTATTCTTCTCCAAAAGAGTACATACTTTCAGGGCGTAGTATAAAGTAGGCACATTGAGACGCAGCAATGATCTTCCAGTGCTGGGAAACAAATACTTGTAAAACGGACTTAAACTGAGACAATATTATTGTCGCCCTCTAGTGCAATGGAGTGGTGTTGCACATTGTCCTTATTTTCATTCCTATTCATTAGTTTAATTGACGCTTTTATTCCAAACAACTCTAACAGAAGCAATTCAGGAGACACCAGACACTGAGCTGCAAAATTAAGTAACAAAAATAAAGTGATGAATATGTAATAGTAATAGAGCAATAAAATGGCAGAGCGAATATTATTTTATAAGTATATAAAGGATATGAAGCGTGTTAAAGAAATAGTTCACTGGAAAATTTAAATACTGTCATTATTCTTGTGGGTGATATTTAGGAAAGCCATATAATATCTACTAATGTCTAATGCTTAAAAGTACATGATCGAGAAAAGAAACTCAAAGGAGGTATTTGGGCTTATTTTTGCCACAAAGTAATCGTTACAAAAATCATTACATCAACTGCAAAATGTATATATATATATATCAATTTTGCAGTTGATTTAATGATGATTAATGATTGATGAATTATTATTTATTAGTCAATTTATCATACTATTTAGACGCATACGTACAAAGTACATATAATTTTTCATCATACCTTATGATTTTTGTTATATATAGTAATGTTTTATTGTTCCACTCCATTGTGAGGGCAAAATTTGATATACAGTGAAAAGATGACCAAAGCATAATGATTTAAGCCGTACACATGGCACCATCACATATAATCTCAATTGTACAGGCAAACCCTTATTCAGAATCTTCTGTTTTAAATAGTGAATCACTGTCCCTTTGTCTTTTTCTAGATGAGCATTCCGCATATGTTGCATCTGTTCTGTTAGAAAAACATGTCTATAAAACAAACGGGTGTTCATTTGTTCTCAAGTACATTGTATGTTGGGCCAAATAGTACATGTCCCCTTTTAAACTATGCATGCTGGCCTTTGAGGAGACGGAGCAGTGTGTGGATGAGCAGTTGCATTCCTGTTCTCATGGTCAAAGTGACCGAAGCTTACAGTCATTCCTCTCACGCCCTTCGTTTTCTGGGCGTCAATCCAGACAGCCCCTCTCACCATTCCTGTCGTTCCTAGCGGTGCGATTATCCTGAGAAAGTAAGGGGAACGGATGCGCTGCTCGCTGGAGGGGTCTGGGACTCCATGGCGGCTAATCCTCTTTTAATTAGGCTAAGGAGAGAGGATATGGGACCCCCCTGGCTTAGTCACAGCACATTGACAAAGCACCAAGCTGGGAGAAGTGCACATCACTGACTGCTAGCAGCCTGTTAGGGCCTTACGCTGCCTTCTCATGTGTGAAAAAATGCTCTTCCCTCACCAGTGGCTACCTCGGATTTGACCTTTTCCTTCAGAGCTAAAGATTTTCCTTGAGCTCTGTGTAGTCACAGAGGATGAGTTACAAAACACGCCTGATGCATTACTTCTCTCAGTTTCATACTTGAGCTCTCTCTTTCTCTTTCTTCTTCAGTAAATCGCACATTGTCTCATGCGATCTTCTCTGTTTTTGTCTTGTACCACCTTAATGATTGCTGACAGAATCCCTCCAAGGTTCTGAGGTCTATAAAAGTGTGCGAATCAATTCTGGTGCATAGAAAATCATCTGCTGTTCACAGGCTTCTGAACACGGTTCGCTGGAGACAACAGGAGCATCATGCCGAATCACGCTTTCTATAGATGTACTACACAATTCACATTGTTCCTATGTAGTACAAAATGCTATGTTGTTTCTTAAGTACTTTTTTCATGTTCTTTTCAGGAAGCAGGAAAATTATTCAGGCCCATGATGTTGATGTAAACAAAGCCTGGTTGCATCATCACTCTTCATGTGTTCTGCAACACCGAATATTCGCAAATGGATGGACTGGTAAACTAACATGAATGAACAAGCATCACAAATGCACCATTCAAACTGCAATTGCACTGTTAACACACAAGAGGGAGGTATTACTCCTCAAACAAATGAGACTTGTTTGCTCTTTTGGTCATTTGTGACTTACATTGATGGCACTAGATAGGAACTCTGCAAAACGCTGATCTGCAACTCTTGTGGTTGTATAATTACTAAAATATGTAAATGTTCCTGTATGTTTGATTGCAGTTGAAGTAAAAGGAAACTGTCATAAAAGAACGTACACTCAGCGTTAGATAATATTGTGTGTGTGTGTGTCTGTGTGCGTGTATGTATGTATATATATATATATATATAAAAACTTAGTTTACAATTATTTTAATTTACAATTATTTAAGATTTATTTATTTTGTATTTAAAAATATTTGTATTTTATTTTATTTATTTTGTTGTAGCATTATAATAGTCACTCTAACATTAGAGTGGTGTTTAAAAATAGGAAAACAGGGCATTTAAAGCATTTATCATTGCAGTTTAAACAATTAAGTTTATTCTTTTATTTATTTGCTCACTGTTCTTTTTCCATGCCTTGTAGGTACATACTTTAGGTAGATGCATTTTTTCTAGAAATCTTCTAAATTGCCCTGCTCAAAATGTGTGCTGTCTGAATCTGGGCCCAACA
The DNA here is from genome assembly GCF_001515645.1 of Sinocyclocheilus grahami. NCBI lineage: Eukaryota > Metazoa > Chordata > Actinopteri > Cypriniformes > Cyprinidae > Sinocyclocheilus > Sinocyclocheilus grahami. Next base: position 2,211,035 of record NW_015505386.1, on the reverse strand, counting down.
CATTGTAAAATATTGCACAAATCCATAGTCTCTGTTGACACAGATCAGCTTTTCTGTTTATTATTCCAGTTATCTGGCTGTGTGCATGGTGCTGGTTGAGGTTTTTCGAAGGCAGAGAGATCCGATTGTATCAGATCCCGCAGGTAGCACGTAAAAAAAAAACTCTACATCCTGACCCGTCTCTTCCAGTGAAATGAGTTCTCTGTCAGTTGCAGAAGATCTAGGGCCCACACAGCTGTTCTCCCTTGAGCTGGCGTAGATGAAACATAAAAGCAAAGCCTATATGAAAAATGCACAGAGCTGTAAAAGACAATACGCTCATCAGGCTCAATACCATGCTGCTGGTGAAAAAGAGAGAGAGAGAAATGGAAAAAGGAGAGAGGGAGAGGGACCTGGCTGCCCCGGATAGATCCTCTTTTCAATGGAATGGGTTTGACGCCAGGTCTGGATGAATGCCTGTGCAAACATTTACACACGGTGCACCATCCACCGATTGCATTACAAAGATTGATAGTTCAGTCGCTATCTTACCGACTGCTGTTTCATTGGCCTGTGTGAAATCAAACGCAGCCTTGATACAGGAGAATCAGTGGAGAGGAGGAATTGTGCACTGGGGACAGCCGAACTTGCAATAAAGGATGGCAAAGGACATGCGTTTTCCTCTACAGGTCTTTGTTGTTGTGTGCTGGAAAAATGGACAAAATAACAGTCATAATCAGTATGCCATGAGAGGACAGAATATAACTGACAGCCTCCCTTTTTCATAAAATTTTGGTCTTAAATGAAAGGAAAAAAATTAAATCAAAGCAGAAAATATATATTTTTATGTCTCTCTGCAGTGAGCTTAGTTAAAGGGACTTTATAAATTAAACAAGATTAATGTTTGTAAAAATCGTAATTCATTATATATAATTACATTTTAATGGCAATATTTTTACAGACATTTTTGCTACAAAAATCAGTTCACTGGCAGCTTTTTTTGGTGTATTTGCTTACAGAATATTAACTGCTTTAGAGATTAATAATATAGCATTCACCGGTTATGGCTATAGAATTTACACTTACAAAAAAGTGCCACGGTGCTATGTTTTTTTTTTACATAATCCATGGTAATATATAACTTTTTTATATGTGCCTTGAATATGCCTACCTCACTAGATAGATAAATGCCAAATATTGGGCGAAAAAATAAAAAAAAGGTTTCTGCCAACACTCTAAAGTGTGCACCCAATGGACACTTTACTATCCCGTGAGGGTATGAGGGAGGAGTCGTCATTTTCAGTGGGTTTTAGATGCATTTATTGCCCTCAGGCTTGAAAAAAAATTTATTTTTAGGATCAGACAGAGGCCTTGATTTTTTTGGCGTTTTAAGTATACAAGTAACATGGAAGGCTGTTTGTGTACTTTTTATTCTGTGATATACAGTTCTCATGTCATCTCACTCGTAATCCTTCAAAGTGTATGATTCAATAAAAAGTTGAGTCAAGAAGTGTTAAAAACTGTAATAACGCCACATGTATGCTGTTTTCCCAAAATCCTTTGGTTGCAATGTGACCCAGAGCTTTTACCCCAAGCTTTCCAATCCACTACACCAGCCACAGCCAATCACTTCAACTCGTCTAAGTCCATGCAGAAACAACGAGAGGCATAAAAGACACTCTTGATTTTTCCATCAATATCTAAGCAGTGGATATTAAAAGAGAGCCGAATATGAGAGGGTGAGAACTGGTTGAAAAACGAAGCCGCTCGATTCGGCCGTCGCAGAAGGGCCGGAGTATCTCGAGTGGAAACAAGTGTGTTGATGAGGGCCAGTGACCTCTGAAAGGAAGTGTCAGAAAACATGCCGCCTTCCCTCCGTCCCCTCAAATAATTTGCTAAAATGCAACAGAAGAGCGCTCAAGTCATCATCAGATTAGCCCCCGTTCTTCCGAACGCGTTTCTCTCCCTCCCAGCTGAGAGTCAGCTGATGCGAGCTTGACTAACGTGACCTGCCAGAACTAATACTATGCTTGATTTAAATTAAAAGATACATGAAACTGCCTCAAACTTGCTTGTGAAGTGTGAAAAAGCTGTTACTAAACTGCAATTTGTTTAAAGGGTTAGGTAATGTCTAATTTGAAATGAACCAGGAACTGATTCACAAGTATTTTTAGTAGAATTAAATCAGTTTAATCCAAAGATCTGTCATGAAACTCTAGAGGGCGCAGTCCGATAGATCAAACACAATCTGACATAATGCCATCATTATCACATGGTGCAGCTGATTGGATCTTTTTGTATCAGCATCCAATGCGCTTGCTGCTCAACATTCAAATACGTGACTAGTGCTCGCTGTAGCAGTTGCAGCGCGCTTCAGAAACCTTCCATCTCCCCCAGCTCCACCTGTATAGATCTGCTACAGGGTGATTCATGTATACTATATATGGGGGTTATTACATATGTTATATGTGCAGCAACAGTATTTCTTACATGCTCACAGCAGCATGTTGTGGATGTATTGGCAGTAGCAAATCTCAGTACTTGCTCTGCCTCAGCAGCAGCAGCAGTAGTATAGCAGATCTATTCCGCCAAGACCAAACACATTAACATTGTCATGCACATTACCATGCCAATCCCTCCAAGAGTTGTCATGATAGAAATCTGTTTAATGACTGTTCATGACAATGTAAAAAACAGTACATATTCACAAATTTTGTTGGAATAAATTAAATAAATGTTATTAAAAACAAACATTTAAAAAAGATGGATGGTTATTGGTTAAAGTTATTGGATAACGTTTACCAAAATTAAGTCTAATTATAAGATTGAGTGATTATAAGGGAAACTTATTAGTGACAGTTTTTTTTCAAGCAGGCAAAAAATATTCTTACAAAACAGAGTGACAATGATATGGTACAAATATGATCAGGATCACAAGAGTACAGTATTTAAATGTATTTTAAATACATTTAGAAAAATAGTGACTGTTGTCTTAAATAGAAAACGTTGCAGTCAATGAACTAAAGCACTTCTGAACAACCATCTTCATAGAGCGATTCTGTAAAGCAAAGTTATTTGGCTCCTAAAAGTTTAATTTTTTTGGAACCAATGGCTCCCTAGTCACTTTCTTGTAGTCTGGAGCTCTGAATGAGCAAGTGAAAATATAGCACACTGAGCTGACTCTCGAGTGGATTTCTTTGACACACCAAAGACCTTTGTGATGTGTCACTACACACAACAAATAAAAAACACAACTCAAGTCAGACGCTTCGAATGCAATAATGTCTCAATATAACTCCTCTTTAGTCCTGAAAACACCACCAAAACCATGACCGTAACCTCACGAAGAAGAAGATGAACCGCAAAACATAGCAGAGCTTGTCTGTTTAGTCTAGGTGCAGTTTCAGCGTGTTTCATCAGTGTGAAGGTGAGGAGTGGCGGCGAGGGCTTCTGTTGACATTAGTTTACACGCTGTTTGCTGCTTGTTGCACGTCTTGCGCCGGATGCCTCAAAGCTCACTTCATCAAATCAGACAGAGGAGCCACGTTGAGTTACAAAAAGAGAAGAAAATAAAGAGGGAGAGGTGTGTGGGGAGAGAAATCGAAGGTTTTGTTGGTGATGTAACACCTCAGGTCGAATTGAGATGCCTGAGGCGGATCTCAGGAGCAGCTTTAAACTTCTGGTTTTCGATTCCCACTCCCGTTACACTGAAGGGTTCAACGCTCTCAGCACTTAAAGAGAAAACTTTATTTGTGAGAGAAATTAAGCCCTGAAATTAGACTCCTGCTGCCAAGGGATCGCTTAGCTTCACAACTTCATACATTTTAGACATTGTCGCTGATGTTAAGATGAATTGACGAGTGACGATTATAAAAAAAATAATTACCTCAAAGCTTTTTTTTTATGATGTTGTAGTACATTTCATTCTGTTTTAAAGTGAAATATTCATTCACTGGTGTAAACATGCCTAAAAGTTAGATTACATCATGGAATGTGATGTAACTTAGTGGAAAAAATAAAAATAAAAATTTTATACAATCATATGCTTGTGCACAAGGTCCAAAATAGACACTTGCCAAGGACCAAATGGGTAAAATGTGACACTCGCTGGTTGGTAATTTTATAAATAAGTGCAACATACTACACAGTTTAAGTCAAAAACAGAAACTAAAACAAAGAACTAAAGCTTCCACAATTTCAGTGAAAATTTTGCATCATTAAAATAAGTAAAGTTCTAAACTACCCATTTTTTTTCTTTTGTTTGTTTGTTGTAGTACTTTAATGACACATACGTCGAATATTCCTCCCATTGAGCCACCCAGATGAAAATGAGGTAAAAAATGTGCGGTTTTACAGAGAAAGTGAGACTGACTTATTTCATACATGATACTGTGATGATCTGCGCTGACTGCCAGAAATATTAGGAAAAAATAGTTTTTACTAGAATACCGCAAAATAAAAGTTGAATGGCCAGAATTAAATATTTATGCCAAATAAATTCTCTCAATTTAGCCGCCATTAGCCAGTGTGGCAAAAAGTCAACTTATATAGCCTTTGCTAGTTTAAAAAAGACTTAGTCCATACTCTAATCTAGTCTAGCCAAAACTGTGCAAAGTTTACAGAAACTTCATTGTCAGAGGTGTTCAGGCTCAGTGTTTTCAATCTTTAAGCTGGCCTAATCTTGAGAGGTGGAACACCAGCTCATCCTGCTGTTTCCCCCTTTATCCCTTCATTGTGTCGCCTTCTCCTGCCACCCCTCCTGGAGCGTGCTAATTCCCTTTTGATGAGGCGTGCTAAAGAAATCCTTTTTCCATGCTTTTAATTCCCCTCTGGCTCTCTAAGCAGCGATCGGGGTAACAGATTTCAGGCCCTCTGCCGTTCTCCTCGTCCTATAATAGAAGTCATCTCATTAGGACACTCGGTTTCACCTATACTGTCCACAGGACAGGTCAAAACACCGAGAAGGACTTTCTGTTTAATACATACATCACAATAACCACCTTCCTTTCTTTTTGTGTTATGGACTATCCGCTCCGTTGTGCTTACAGTGTCTGAGTGTTTTATCGGGATGGTAAGTAGCTCGTCCATTTCTCTCTCTGCATGTGCGGCAGACCAGGTTATTAATGAGCAGCAGCTGGGACCAGTGCAGGTACACGCACAGCCAGACAAAGCCCAATATATAACCGTGAAGCTATAAAAAACGAGCTGATGTAAATGAGGAAGGAGGTTGGGCCGGTTCTCAGAGCAGAGCAGGATGCTGTTGAGACTGAGGAGGAGAGTCACAGGTCAGGTGAAATCGCCGGCACATAAAGGGCCACTTAGCTGGCGGAGGGTGACCCGGACACTTCCCCCGTCGGCCGCAGAGGTCAGGGGTCAACCCTTGAGAGGTGTAGCAGCGCATCTCTCAGACGGACTTTTCCAGCCTTGCGTGTGGCACTTAGCCAAAGGTGACAGCTGCGTGAGGAGTGGGGACGTGTTCAATCAAATGGGAGGGGGCTCCCGAGCCTTGCGCCGTTCGGTTAAAGTGGCCGTATATCATGGCTAATCATGACTTCGGCTGCTACCTGAAGATTTTTCAATCCTGAACGCAGCGTTCACCCCCCTTATTCTTCTTTTGTCCGGCAGTGAATCATTTCGGACCACCTTTTGGGGTCAGAGAGAGAAAATAAGCACGGCGGCATAAACAAACGCGCACTTCGCAACTAGGTCAGCTGGCAACCTGTCTGTCTGCTATATCAGTGCCGTCTAGAAGGACCAAACCAACCAACTCCAGGAGAGACGCTTGGGTTTCAACCTCGCGATGGCATGGAAAGCGCTAACAATGCAGTTTATAGCGGCAGGTGAAATATTTGATAGCACGGAGGGAAGTTTAAGAATGTAAATGATATTAAGATGCAGAGAGATGATGTCAGAGCAGGCAGAAGCTCATTTGTAGTGCAGGAGCGTCGTACGGGCTTACTCAGACACATGCTCCCAATTAGCTGGCCTTCCTCATGTAAATGCCCTATAAATTATCCCCCGTGCTACAGGATTAGGTGCTCATAAAGGGAGTTAGCATCTCAATAAAAAGACAGGTTTGCTGCAAGAGCAAATTAGTGGAACGGAGAGACAGAGGGTGGGAGGGAGATGCGGCGGAAAACAGTGCTTGTGTTGATTTGTGGTATTTATGTTTATATTTGCATATCATCTGTTTTATTATAGATCAGTAACGGGAGGGGTCACCGTGAAGTTGAAGTTTAGTCTGCCTGTGGTATTTCATTCATGCGCATGAGATATAAACAAATGAACAATGTCATTAGCCCTGTAATACCTAGAAAACACTGAAAGACCAAACATGATAAATGAATAAACATGTCTAGGAAGGAACGGCTAAGGGATAAGGATCCGTGTATCCGGTTTTAAAAGCGCTGCCAGTTTTCGTGTAAGCGTAGACACGCGTGTTGGCATTCAGCAGCTCTGGGTGCAGAAACAGACACCTGACCTGGCAGTAAGGGGAGAGGGGTGCCTCAGGTGTGGGCTAAACATCAGTGCCCAGAACAGCCACTGGAGAACCACACGCCGATATATTTATGTCAGAGTAAACTCGGATATACACTCCCAAATGCTGGGTCATTCTACTAAATGTCCATTGTATACATGCGTGTAAAAACTTTAGAATGTAATTGGTGATGCCAACTTTTAGTATGTGTCATATAGATTTTTTGAACACATCTAGTAGCATAATTTGTTTGTTGTTGTTTTTTCTCTTTTGACATGAAGCCTTTTTTTAACTGTCCTTTGTAAAGAGTTTAGTCGAAGGTGTTTCCCCCTTTTGAAATAATTAACTATCCGTATTTAATAATAATAATAATAAAAACCTGGCATCATCAAAAACTGAACCCTTCAGGGATAATTAAGGATTATGTTTTTTTTAATCATTTTATCTTTTTTTTTTTTTAAATCTGTCAGTAGGGGATGATATTAAAATATCAACCCTGTTATCATTTTGTATACTTATGTCAAATTAAACTATAGCTCTGTTAACCCTGTTACCGTTAACCATTACTTTTATGAAAGCATAACACTATTCAATTAATTAATACTTAAAGACACATTTCTTTTCTTTATAGAGTGTTTAAAATCTTTCAAAAATTACTTTAATAATTTGGAATAAGCACCAATTTCATAGATGGACATCAATTTAACCAGCATTTTTTTTTTGTACATTAAAATATATATTTGTACAGTGTTGAAGTGAATACTTAGATTTTGTATTAATGATTAAAGGAGGATTCTTATTCATGTGGTAATTAGTAAATCTTTAAGAGACTTCTTTGTTGGTTTAAGCATGGAATGGATGTTTTGGATCCAAAACAAAGGCAGTCTGACATTAATCGACACAGTGATTTATTAAATGCAGGGAATTATTAAGCTTGGCACTGGCCAGACTGTTAATCAGGACATGGGATACATTATTTTCACTCATATACTGCCAACTATTTAAAAAAAATCTAAATATACCTAAATCTTGCTTGGCTCCCTTTAAGTCACTAAAACATACTTAGTTGCGCCCACACATAAAATGCATCTAAAAGGGATATCCTTTAATTAATGTTCTCTGGTAAACACACACATACAAATTTGCAGCCAGCAGGACCATCTTCTTTAATTATGTTTTGTCTACTCACGCACACACAGACCTCAAAGGGTTTATGAATAAACGAAAGGTGTGGTTGGATTAAATTAATGCCAGGCTCTATTTTCAAGATCTGCTGTGTCCAGATCAGGCACCAGATGGCGCTGTGCTGGCAGTGCCAGGAGATAATGGGGACAGATCGGGCCGCATTACTGCCCATTATCTTCTAATTACTTGTGCGAGGAGCGCTGATCCTGGCGTTTGTGTAAGGAGAAGGCAGAGCCCGGATTACTCGCACTCTCTCCTCGGGGACTGCAGAGATTCAGCCAGGCTGGTGGGCTACAAGGAGATCTAAAAGAGAACAATCCCTCTCGCTTCCTCCCTCCTTCCTTTCTCTCTCTCTCTAAAGAACAACAGATCTCTCCATCCAGATGTCTTCGTGACAAGCAGAGTCTTCAGTGAGTGACTCACTTGCTTTCTCTGTTTCACTGTCAATCATGGTTTGTACTTTATAAAGCAGTGGTTCTCAACTGGTGGGTTGTGACCCAAAAATGTGTCACAGGTCTGATTCTGGCAGGGCTAGACAGAAAGGATGACCCAGTGACCCGGAACCTGTCTGAGAGACTTTTGGGCCAGTTTGTAGATCTTGATCATTTGGGTCAATTGATCCTATACATGTGCATTTATGCCTTGCTTTATTTATTTATTTTATTTTATTTTTTGCAAATTGTCGTGGTTTGTTTTGTCATCATCAGTTAGAATGCATTAGAAATGACTAAATGGCTAATTAATGGTTTGCGTCATATGGCATCTTTTTCTTTTTCTTCTTTTTGGCAAAAGTCTGAACATATAGCTGTCCTAGAAAAACATTTACATTGTATTGTATAATTGTAAGCTTTTATTACAATTTTTAAATTAAGATTACATAATATTACATTTAATTTTAATATTGCATTTAAATTCACACAAATGGTGCACACACACACACACACACACACACTTGTGCATATATATATATATATATATATATATATAAACAAACATACATATGTGTGTGTGTATATGTGTATGTATGTGTGTGTGTGTGTACATATATATATATATATATATATATATATGCACACACATTTATATGTTTTTAAATGTGTGTATAAATGCTAAACATTTTGGCACATTTTGCATTATTTGGGCACAAATCTATTTTTTGGCTGAGCGGGACAGATTGTGTAACCTGCTCACCATTAACAAAACAATGAAAGCTAAAAGAAAATATCATATTTATTTTGTACATTAATAATGTGATATTTTGTTGGGTCTCTACATGATGCCAAATGTAAAACCTGTGTCCCGACACAAAGCTGTAGACCACACAGAGTGCAACAGAGCACCTGCTGTAGGCAGAACAAAAAAACATCTCTTGATCATGACCTCTTGCTCCCTTTCATCCCACATCTAGTCTAGAAAGCTAACAGAGCTGCTAACCCCTTACTATTGGAGGCTACTTTAACCACTCATAGACCCGCTTTCCAGAACTCACTAATCAGACCTGAGCCATGGTGTAAAATCAGGTTGAAGGGCAGCTCATACATTTAAGGGGACTGAATCAGAGCAAAAGCGTGACTCTAAAAATATAAGAGGAAAGAAAAGCAAGCAAGCACTCCCCAAGGCCTCCCAGAGGAGGCTTCTAACTGCTCAGAGGCATATGGCTAACCATGTGCTGGCTCCCCCACGCCTGCTCTTAAGCTCCACAAGAGCCCAAAGCTCTTCACTTCATTACCAGCGTTTTGTACTGCATCCACCATTTGCGCATATTAATATCTATCAGGCATGCAAACCGAGGAAACGGCAGAGTCGGCTCTGCCAAAGTCTTAAAAAACAGTTTCTTCAGGAAAAGAAACTCGATAAGAATCTCAGGGCACCATTTGTGGGTTTATTTGACGGTTTATCCGGGCAGATTGCAAATTATTGAGTCAGCTACACTGAATTGGATGCGGATCCTTAGAGTGGTGGAATGATGCGTACGTTCACGTCCAGACAACGTAAACGTAAAAGAGAGGTGACCTTGACTGCATTTTTGATAGAAGTATTCATTGTGTAGATGGGTCAAAATAAACAAAAGGCCTAAAAAAGAATCATTTTAAAGTGACAGTTCACTCAAAATTTCTGTTGAACATAGAAGATATTTGATCAAACAGGTTTTGTCTGTTCATTGAAAGTCAATGGGCTTCAAAACATCATTGTGAGATTCTTTTGTGTTCCACAGAAGAAAAATAATCCTACAGATTTGGAACAGCATGAGGGTGAGGAAATGATTACAGAATGACATTTTTTCAACAATATCCCTTCAAACGGATGCACACATCAGATTTACATGTCCGCTTGTCTCTGTGTGTATGTGTTCATGAAGATGGACTGTTTACATTACACGTGTACCTAGTTATGCACATACATGAGTGTGTGTGTGTGCGCGTGTATGTGCCCATTGCGTCTGGTTCCTGCCTCCGACTGACATGTAATAAAACATGCCGCTGTGTTGTTGATCAATCTCAGCGGCTCGCCGGCCGCACAGCAAGGGCATGTACATGCAAATGAGAATAGCTAAATACCACTGAGGGGGTGGGAGAGAAAAGCAATCACTTCATCTGACAAACCACGGGGAAAGGAGGAGGGATGGGGGATATATAGAGAGAGGTATGCAAAGTTGAGGGAATACAGAGAAGGACGGGTTGCTAACGAGCATATGCACTTAATTACACAAGGCCTTATGGGGACCGTGGATGTGCACACAGGCCTTTCCCGAGCCGCCGGGGGGAGTGGCAGTGTGTTTCGTGGCATACTGAGGCCTTTGTGAGTTTATTGCGAGAGTCTGGGATGAACTCTGCCACACAGGGGCAGCAGAAAGCCCTGAAGCGAAAACTATCAGGGTCACGTTACTGTTTGCTTGGGAGCATGCAAAGGGAGAAAGAAAGTGGGATAAAAAGTGTACGCTTTTGTTTGCCAGTGTGTGCGCGTCTGAAACCACCCTAGTGACCATAAGATCAGCTAATCTCAAACGCCCGAACAATCCGAAATGTACACAAGCAGAAGAAAGGGAAGAAGGTGGCGAGAAGATTGAGCGATGGGTTAAGAGAGAAGGGAGATGAGCAGTCGACATGATAATGATATGAGAATTGATTAACGCTCTCTTTTACAACTCTGGGAACTAAAGGGAACTTTGCCCCCTGGCTTTCACTCTCCAAACATTGATTCCTTATGAGGAGTCAATCCTGGTGACTCTCTCTCTCTTTGCATGTCTAAGTGAGTCCATAGACACATTATTAAAATACAATAGGATCAATCTATGGGCTTTTGGCCCAAATAATCTCTTTTTTAAAGCCTGCAGCCTTTCTGCCCTGATCTCTTTTTTTCTTTTGCAGAATCTGTTTAACTTTGGGATGGAACGCGCATTGGGCCTGTTTGCGAGTAAATCTGGAGTTTGAGAGCAGGTGAACTGAGGAGGAATGCAATTCAGTCTAAATATTTTGTGAGTGATAAAAAAAGCATATGTTGTGGATGCTGGTGTGCTGGTATCCTGCCTAAGGTTTTAATTTAATTAAATCAACAAACTTCATTGCTGTTCAAAAGTCTGGGGCTGGTAAAATTTTGTAATATATTTTTCAAAGAAAAATCTTATTCTCACCAAGACTGCATTTATTTGAACAAAAATGCAGTTAAACTGTAATATTGTAAATAGTATTACACTTCAAAATAATTGTTTGCCATTTTAATATTTCAAATGCAAAGCTGAATTTCAGCAGCCATTAATCTAGCCTTCAGTGTCAAGGTTCTAAAGAAATCATTCTAATATGCTGATTTAGTGCTCAAGAAACATTGCTTATTATCAGTGTTGAAAACAGATGTGCTGCTTAATATTTGTATATATAATGTGATAAATAGAAAGGTCAAAAGAACAGCATAAATCTTTTGTAAATCATAAATGTCTTTCCTGTCACTTTTGGTCAATTTAATGCATCCTTGCTGATTAAAGGGGTCATCGGATGCTCATTTTCCACAAGTTGATATGATTCTTTAGGGTCTTAATGAAAAGTCTATAACATACTTTGGTTAAAATTTCTCAAATGGTGTAAAACAACACCCTTTTTACCTTGCCAAAATCAGCTCTTTGCAAATGTGCTCTGCTGACCCCGCCCCTCTTTTCCGAGCCGCTCTCTGAGAGAGTGAACTTTAGCCGCATTTATCGTGAAACTTGCTAAATAGCACGTTATTAGAAAAGGCAATTTGCAAAGATTCATAAAAAAACCTTATTATCACGAATGATTTGCGCGAACATAAACGCATTTAGGTAGATCGGGGGCACATTCCCTTCAAAAACAAACGTAATCCACTGTGTCTTGAGCGGATGTCTCAGATGTCGGGAGTAAATGAGGACGGCTATGTTCATTATTACATCCAACAACAAAACACCTCAATCGCTTAGGAGCCATTCTTGTCTACATCTGCTCCAGCGGGGAAACAATGGCGGACTGATGACAGCGCACTCAGGGCAGGTCTAAGGTAAGACACCAGTCCAGTCTGTGCTGAAACGCTACTGTCAATCAAACTATCGTGGGAGGGGCCTGTCTGTGTGACGTCACACAGACAAGAAGCTGAGAACGGCTTGATTTGAGAAAGGGGTAAAGATTTTAGTAGATAAAAAAAAACACTGGCAACACACATTTATGTTCAAACAACTTGTAAAAGAACATGTTGCCTTTAAAAGAAAAAAATCGTACTGACCCCAGACTTCTGAATGGCAGTGCACATGCTGGTCAATTCGTTAGACCAGTATAAACCTGCTTAGAAATTCATGGTGGTAGGCTAAGCTGGTCTTTTTAGCAGTGCAGGTAGAATCCTAACATACGCAAAATTGCTTTGCTCTAGTCTAAATCCAGCTCAGTGCAGTAGAATAGATTTATCAAATGAAGTGGCACAGGAACTAGGCTAGCAGCATATTAAAGGGACAGTCAGCCAAAAATTTTAATTCTGCTATTAAACTGACGGAGAGCACAAAACAAAACAAAACGAGTTTGTGAAGAACATACTGACTACTTATTTCAATATTATGAAAGTAAATAAGACTGAAGCTCCAAAATGATGCAAAAGCACTGTAAAAGTATTATGATGTTCGAGAAAAGCAGCAATTGTTCATTCATAACCAACCTGTTTTAATGAGCCAGACCTTCTCAATGAATCACCTGATCCAGTTAACCATTCTGAATGATTTGTTCGTGAATTGGACTGATTTGAGTCTCAAGTTCAGCTCACTGACAGTTTTCATTTTGAGGTAAACTGGATACACTTCGTTTTTTGTTTTGTTTTGTTTTGTTTTTTTCCAGTGATGCCATTTGACCTTGTTTATAAAGAACAACATGTATAACTAATTCTTGCAGTGTTTTGACACATACACAATGTTGACCACACAAATCTGACGCTTTATTGAATTTCGGACAGATGAAAGTGAGTCTGTGAGGGATAGACTTACAGACTTTACTATTGCATGTACTGTGTATGTACTCTTCTAGATCACATGCCATTTTTGATAAAACTCACAACTTTCAAAATTATTTCATGGAGGTTTTATCTACTGAAAGTTTTTCATCAGCTGAACAGTTGGCATGTTGTTAAACAACAGTACAATCCATTGAATGCACTGTACTTCTATCCCTCACAGCCTCGTTTTCATTCCTTTCAAAAATTAAATATGGCTCTACCCTGACTAGGGTCTATACACAAATCAGTACTGCAATCAGAAATCTCTTCACCTTGATAAGCGTTTTTGTGACTGGTACACTAGTGCCTAACTTGTTTCTATTAATCTATGGGTTTTTATGTGTACTTTCACTTCTCAAGTCAATTCATCTCTGCTTTTTGCCTCTGACTAAATGTAGCCCCACTGAAGGAAACCATACAGTTTCGTAGCAGCCTGCAGGAATTCTGGCATTGTGATTCACAATGTTTTTTTTTTAAACAAGCATTTCTGCATCGGTGCCACATCTCCTCCAATTAGACAAAGAGATGGGTAATTGGCAAATGTCCTTCAGGCTAAATTCCCTCCTCGTAACTTACTGCAGCCCACCGGTGGCTTGGCTCTGGAAAGGGGCTTTACTTTCACGTCCGCCGACAACTTATCAGTTCCGCTGAACGCTGACACCTTGACGTCCTTGACAGTGCATTATTACTTTTTCATGACGCAACCAGATGCAATTACAGCAACATTCTTGCTGTGTATCCATCCCCAACTGTCAGAAATGAGCCCAGAGTGGAGAAATATCAGAGATAAGACATCAAGCCCACCCAGTTGTTAAGAAGCAGACAGGAGAAGACTGAGAGACAGTGACTTAGGACAGGGGGGGTGGATTCATCTTTCCTCTGGGAAGCCAGTTTTGTCCTTTTCACACCATGTGTCAAAAGACCATGAAAATATTTGCGTATTTTTGTTCATTTGCTCGACTTGAAACGGCATTTAAGACTAAACGGTGATATAGCCCATGTGTAAAATGGTCAGTGCCACATAAATAAAGAAAATACATTTCTCAATGACGTTCACACAGCTCTCAGAGGAGTCACTGACCTCAGGCCAGCAGCTGGCTCACTCCATCAGTGTGATAACCTGGGCTTGGCATCTGTGTGTCTCTCTCCGTCTGCTCAGAGAACTGCTTTAATGGTCCAGCTCACCCATCCGACCTGTCCTGAACAAAAAAGCATTCAGTATGTTAGATAAATAACTCTAAAATAATAACCTCAGACATGTATTCATAATAAACATGTCAAGAGATAAAAATGTATTGCAACATATCGATTTAGTGCATCACTCACAGAATTTATAATTATTATAAAAAGTAAATCCGTCAAATCAGATCCCGATCTATGTTCAGTGCATATATGCTCAGTGGAGCAGATGGTCATGATGTAAAATTGTGTAAATTGCCACTCCAGTTACACACAGCAATAAATCATATACTTATTCAGTATTTTATAAGTTATGCTACATGATTAATAATAAATATATTTATCTTTTTTTTTTTTTTCACTTTAAGCATAAATAAATGTATTGGGTTTATGCCTAAAACAAGAAAATATATATTTTCAAGATAAATTCCCCGGTAATATTCTCTTTCAGGCAGTTTTGCTCCTCAGTCAAGTTTGTTTAGATGATTATTAGATATTTTGCAGGAAAACAATACAGTATTTTATGAGCATGGGTTTGAAAATGAGTACTGCATAAATCACAACAAATTTAATTTAATTATAGTGCATTGTGGCAAAATATTTCATGATGTATTTGATAAAGTATCAAAAATGGATTGAATCATCCTCAAAGCAATTGTTTTGTTTTTAATGTTTGATTGAACACATTTATTTTATTAAACAAAGTAAAAACTGAGATATTGTGAAATAACTGTTTTCTATTTTGATATATTTTAAAATGTAATTTTAATGTAAGTTTTCAGCATCATTACTCTGGTCTTCAGTGTCACATGATCCTTCAGAAATCATTCTAATATGCTGATTTTTGGTGAATAAAAACTATTCATTTTTCTTTCAAAAACTTTTTAACGATAGCGAGCTTCACAGTGATCATCAAAGTACTTGTTGAAGATAATCGTATCAAACTTTGTTTTTCAGGAGAATCCACTTTCATCAAAGAAGCACTGAAAGCATCACGTTATGAATGCTTAAAGCCATCATAAGCCTCCTCTTCCATTCTGGTCTCAGCAGTCCACCGCGGACCATTACTCGTTTTTTTTAAGCTCACACTCTCAGGTTGTGGCTCATCTGAGATGAAATGCTTAAAAGAGTCGTTTTCCTCTCCTGTTCCATCAGAAACCCATAGGAGCTCCATCTCTTTCAGGTACAGTAAAAAGGAATAAAAGATCTCTGTGAGGGGCTGTGGGAGAAGCCCATGTGAATAGTACTTGCTAGATTTTTCCTTCCTGCAGGTATTGATTGCCTCATGCCTGTCCCCTGCCTACAAGATACAGGGGAAGATTTTGAGCGCTGCGACAGGAGAAGAAGAACAGAGGGATGGCTGAAGCTCTGGGAACAAACTCCCCTTCATGTCCCACAGGACTAAAGACTCATTGCAATGAAGATTCATCAGCTCTTTCTCCATATTTTGCTCTGTTCCTCAATTCTCTTCCGCCCTCTTCCCAATCTCTGTCTTGCGGCCTACCATCTCCTCGGCTCTGGGAAGAGACGTCTCGACTGAAGAAGTACAGCTGACTTGTGTGGTTAATGACACCTCAGCGAGCTATTGGTTTTTCAGGGCCTCTGTGTGTTTTTCTCTCTGTCTCGCCTCCATCTTCTTTTCCCCTCCATGCCTTGACACTGTTTCTCTCTCTTTCTCTCTCTCTGTCAAGAACAGATTTATTCTGCCTGTGATGCGTGGAGAGGAGAGCAATGCGAGTGCTCAGGGATAGGGTCAGTAGGAGGGAGGTGTGTGTACAATAAGAGATAAGATCATGGCTCCCCGGGGGCTTGTTTGGCCCTGTACCCGATCCATCAAACGCATGCTCCTGGTGCCAAGGTCAACTCTAATGAGCATTTGCTGGGGTCTTATTCTCGGCACCTCACACCCCTCTACCTCTGTCTTGAGCTCTTTCTTTCACATGTATGCACACACACATATAGAGTGTGTGAAAATCTACAAATACCTGTACAGTTCAGAAAAGCAGTCACATTTCACCCCGTCAATGGTCTGCTGCTTTAAATTGTTGTATAAACAAATGCAAAGATAAATAGTTGCTACTGTTTTTTTGAAATGCATATACTGCTGATCTAAATCATTTTTGCAAGTATGTACTGATTGAAATTATTTTTTTGTATGTGGAATGAGTTTCTATAGGGCAGGCTCAGTTATGGTGTAAATTATAAATATTTTTAGCAGCTATAATTATGGATGTATTCTTTTTTAAATATTGATTTGAGTAAAAAAAAACTATATAAAAAAAATATATATATACACACACACACACACACACACACATACACTAACATTCAAAAGTTGTTTTGGAAAGACGTTGCTTATGCTCACCAAGTTTGCACTTATGCAATGAAAAATATAGTAAAAACTGTAATATTATGAAATATTATTACAATTAAAAATATAACTTTTTTCTATTTTATTACATTTTAAAATATAATTTATTCCTGTGATGGCAAAGCTGATTTTTCAGCATCCATTACTCCAGACGTCAGTGTCATATGACCCTTCAAAAATCATTCTAATATGCTCATTATTATTATTATTATTATCATCACAGTTGAAAACAGTTATGCCTAAAACAGCTGCTTAATATTTTTGTGGCCCATGATATAATTTTTTAGGGATTAATGATGAATAGAAAATAAATATTAAGTTCAAAAGAAGGGCACTTTCAAACAGTGTATTTTTTATTGAAATTAAAAATTAAATTATATTTTTAAGTTAATATAGTGTAATATATATATATATATACACGACTTAGGACCATGTGATATTTCAGTTTTTCTTTTTTAATAAATCTGCAAAAATGTCAACAATTCTGTGTTTTTCTGTCAATATGGGGTGCTGTGTGTACATTAATGAGGAAAAAAAATTAACTTATATGATTTTAGTAAATGGCTGCAATATAACAAAGAGTGAAACATTTAAGGGGGTCTGAATACTTTCCGTACCCACTCTATATATATATATATAGGTGTGTGTGTGTGTGTTTATATATACTTTAAATAAAAATAAATGCTGGCATTCTGATTTTCCCATTTCATACATTTGCATGTAATAAGATGGAAGTCCTTAAACATTATCCACATTAAGCTGATCTTTAACACTCTTGTTTTTATATGTTAATCAGCAATGTAATTTTAATTAAGTGCTTTTCTTTATTTCAAGGTAAAGAAGTGGTTCTTGGATGCTGCTGAGGAGAGACTCGGGATGCTTCTTTATGGTCTCTGTTCCCACCCTCTAGATCACAGTGATCATCTCTGCTTAGTGAGTGAAAGGCGAGTGTGCTCTAAAACATGTGGGGTGCACTAATGAAGCAATAAAAGTCACGGCTGGGGGTGGGTGTACTGGCGAGGGGGGCTCTGGGAACCAGTCCTAACAATGGCAGGTGTGATAATTATGATGTTCTGACCTCGCATATTACCTGCGCATCAGATAAGATATAAACCGGATTAAATTTGAGGACTCTGGCGTGTGGATGATGCACTGTGCATTAGTACCGAAATACATCATTGTGATAACAAGACAGGCTGTTCGTACAACCATCATGTCATCTTCATGAACATGTGTCATGTTCAATGACCGAGAGATTGTCAAAGTCACAATTACATGCAAACCCAGTGCTGACTGGAAATGAGCTCCATATAAATGTTAAATAGGTCTGCACTAAGTCCGACCACTTCCCCGTGTCTTTGGCAGGCTGACCAGACCACCTTCATGAACGCCTATGTCACTCCTGTTTCCTTCCAGTTTCCCCAATGGCTTCATGATAACATTTAACAATGATTTATCGGCTTGTGAAAACCCTCCCAAATGCCCTGACAGAGGGGATAAGGATGAGGGGCAGTGCACTCTGACACCCCCTGGAGGCCAGGGTATATGGGGCATCTTTACCTCTGTCCAACAGCTTGTGTGTGTCTCCCAGTGGCAGCTGGATGGGACCACCAGCCACAGAAATGCCCACCCACCCCATTATTCTGTAATGGCTGTGCAATGGGCTAACATTGAACTCTGAACCCTTAATGAAAAACCACCTTGGCTCTGTCCCTACTCTACATTTACTTGGCCTTAAAAAAAGAACTGGCCACAATGGCAAATAGGCATAGCGATTATGAGTAATTATGATTATGATTTTCCCAAGTAAAAAGCAACAAGTTAAGCTAAAGCATTTGTGGACTATTATAATGCCTATTATGATTATTATATACACTGTTTCAAAAGTTTTTATTTTTTTAAAGAAATGTATATATTTTTTTAATGCCTTAAAATGATCAAATGTAGGTAGCAGTAAAAACTTTTACTTTGATACCAAAGAATTCTGTTTCAAATAAATGCTGTTCTTTTAAACTTTCTATTCATCAAAAATTCTAGAAAAAAGGTATAATTGTTTCCACAAACAGCAGCACAACTGTATTAAGCAGCACAACTTTTTGCAACATTGATAATAATAAGAAATCTTTCTTGCGCACCAAATTAACATAATTTCTGAAGGATCATGTGAACCCGAAGACTAGAGTAATGGCTGCTGAAAATTCAGCTTTGCCATCACAGGAATACATTTTGTTTCAAAATATATTAAAATAGATGTTTTAAATTGTAATAATATTTTACAATATCGCCGTTTTTACTGTATTTTTGATCAAATAAATGCAGCCTTGGTGAGCATAAGAGGTGTCTTTCAAAAACATTAAAAAATCTTACTGACTCCAAACTTTTGAGACGTAACATTGTTTGTTTGTTTTATTCTGGTCCATTGATAATGCTTATGCTTATGAATTTTTTTTTTTAAGATTTTCATGAAAAAAATAACTTTTGAGAGTTCTGTGGTTCTTTAAAGGGATAGTTCACCCAAAAATTAAAATTCTGTCATTAATTACTCGGCCTCATGTCGTTCCAAACTCGTAAGACCTTCGGAACACAAATTAAGATATTTTTGATTAAATCTGAGAGCTTTCTGACTCTGCATAGACAGCAACTCAACTGATACATTCAAGGTCCAGAAAGGTAGTAAGGACATTGTTAAAACAGTCCATGTGACATCAGTGGTTCAACCTTAATTTTATGAAGCTACAAGAATACTTTTTTTCACAAAGATAACAAAAATAATGACTTTATTCAACGGTTTCTTCTCTTCCATGTCAGTCTTCGACGTGCAAAGAAAAACAAAGTTCTTACGGGTTTGGAACCAATGAGGCCGAGTAATTAATGACAGAATTGGGTGAACTATCTCTTTAAAGAACCACAAAACTCTCAAAAGATTTTTTTCAGGAAAATCTTTTAAAAAATTGCATAAACATTTGTGATTTGTGAAAAAGGAGATTTAGAATGTTCACGCATATATGTGCCTCTTTGTTTGCTCACCACAATTTCTCTCTCTGTCTTGGCAGATGTCTTCCTTGAACTCTGTCTAGAGTCGTAAGTAGCTGGGCTGCTGATGAACTTGGACAGGAGGATAGTGAGTGAGAGGAGTCAGAGGTCAGGGGTCAATTTGCAAGTAGTACTTTCTTTGGTCCTTAACTAATTGAGTTTTTAGGTATTTTACATTTTAATGTGATATTTAAAATTTTAATTGCCAGCAAAGCTTAGCCTTTTCCATATTATCTCATCTGTTTGTTTCAACATGGATTAAATAGCTACAAAATATCCAATTGTTTGTTTACACCCTGTATAGCAAACAAATACAACATTTTCACATTAAAAATCTATCAGATTGCTGAATACGGTGATTTCAGGTCGGTGGTGTAGAATGTGATTCCACCTGCAGAGATGAGAGGCAGAAAGGGGTTTTTTTGTACTCGGTGAGGTGGTTGTAGCAGAAGTCAGGTAGGGTCAGCTCTTCTTCTGCTTGGTTCTCTGAGGAATCACCATATCAATATCTCTCTGAGCGTGCATTTTTGAGAAGAAACACTCGAAGTGATGAGTGCTGAACAGCCTGTAGGCCTCCAGAGACCAAATCAAACTCTGTGTTTCCTGTAACCTCAGCACCATGGGAAGGGACCACCCGCGCTCCCGCACACACACAAAATAACGACAACCTGCTCTCCTCTGTCCGACGATGTGAGCCACTGCTCCGGGTGGTTTTACACAAAGTGATGATTTCTTTGTCAAACATCCCTTCGATACACACACACACCCCGGTTTTTCCCTGAAGCGATCCGCAACCCCCAATCCGTTCAGTCCTAGACCACTACGGCTAGGCCTCCAATTAAATCAAAAGTGGTTTGTTTTTATTGGTGTTTTGCGCTGACAAGTGGGCTATCATCCTGACGACTCTACCTGTCAGTGAGCGACTGAAAATCCTCAGTTGACAATGCCCAATGCTTCCAATTAGGAGAGAATCAGACTCCTGGTGAGCTAGCGATCTTTCCACCCTCCCCCAAGACCCTTCTTTAAGGCCCCCCACTCTCTGGCACCCCCATCTTTCGGCACTCGCCCCACCAGCTTCTGCCATTTCGCTCTCTCATTCTTGCTTCCTTCATAATTTTCCCCTTCGCTTTTTTCAAGGTAGGTATATCTCCTCTGCAAATTACTGACACAAAACGGGGTGGCGCACTGGCGGTCCCGAGCCTGAGTGCTGGCGGTCCCGAGCCCCCTGTCAGCTTTAATGAGCCAATAAAGGTATATTTCTCCAGCGTGAATGCGCTAAAGTCTTTCTTGTGTGACAGCTGACTGAGAAATGTGAGTGTTAACCTTATAAAAGATTCAGCGGTTCTCATTATTTTCTGTCAAATCTCGCACCTGATGGCTTTAAGGTGCATCATTTGCATCGCAGACTGGTCCAGGGTGTGCCCATTTTTTTTCCCAACAATGTTTGTTTGTTGACTCAAGTCAACATTTCTTTCCTTCTACATGTCTTTTTTTATCGCAAGGCATGTTTTACTCAATGTTTCCAAATGACAGCGATGCCAAAGTTTATCCAGGAACGTCATACCACTTTCCTGAACATATCCAAATATATATTTAACAAACATGGAACAGAATAAATAAATGAAATTCAAAACATTGTTTTCACCCGAGGTGAGGCGAGATCAAACGACTTTGAAGCCTCTTGCCACTCATCTCTTCTGTCTCTCCTTCAAATCTTCAAACAATCAGAGGATGTACGTTAAATACAAGTGTTTGAGAGACAGATTTTTAGAGGGCGTTTCTGTGCATCTCCATTTGGTGTTTCAAGCTCCTGATTTTCTGTCCTCTGCATTAATTGTTCATTCTATGCACTGTCCAACTTGTGTAACATTTACTGTGGTTGAAGCATTCTAGAATTTTGTATGGCCATTGTCAATCACTAAAGCTTAATCAGTGTTTTAAGTCATATAAAAATATAAAAAAATAAATAAAAGTTGTGACGTGGTGTCGGTACAACTTTTAGCAGAATTGTGAAGCTTTTAAAAGTTCAAAGTCTTAACATTGCATATATATATATATATATATATATATATATATGAAATGTTTATATTATATTGTATTTTTTATATTCTATACACTCTTAAAAATAAAGGCGCTTAAAGGATTCTTCACAGCAATGCCATAGAAGAACCATTTTTGGTTCAACAAAGAACCATTCAGTCAAAGTTTCTTTAAAGAACCATCTCTTTCTTACCTTTTTGTAATCTGAAGAACCTTCTTTCGCCACAAAGAAGCTTTTGTCAAACAGAAAGGTTCTTCAGATGTTAAAGGTTCTTTATGGAACCATTTAGACAAAAAAGGTTCTTCTATGGCATCGTGAAGCACCTTTATTTTTAAGAGTGTATTTAGGTTTATTACTATTATATTTTATATTTATGTATTTACTTAATAATTATACCCATTTCTTATACAGGCTTACACATGGCCTGACCATAAAATGTCATTTGAGTCATTTTCATTTAATGACATATAAATAAATAAATAAATAAATAATATTAGCTTGTAGCTTGACTTTGCAAGTAAATCCGAGGGCATGTTATGTGTCTTTAAATGAAAAGATTGCTTTAGCCATTAAGGATTTTGACTGTTTGGACAATTGAAGGAAAACCAATGCAGTGCAGTAGCCTTAAAAAAGCAGCTATTAAGCCATTTGTTATTTATATGGGTTATTTGATAATAGATTAATTTCATTTAACATTTTAGGTTTAAACTGATTTTTTTTTTATCATTAGTGCACCTGTTGTCACTGTACTAAGAGGTCTGATTTTTGTTTATCTTACAAATAAAGCTCAAAACATGCCATAGATAACCCCTGTCACGGACTGCCACAGAGCCTAAATAAAGAAAAGAAAAATCCCCATCACACGCAGTGGGCATCCTTATATGAGCCTCTAAACTAAAGTGAGTGCGCTTGCACCCCGCCTCATTGTGACAGCTTGCAGCCGCGTTGACACCCCTTGGGAGCGGGGAGCGGATTCACTAGCCTGCCGTTGTCTGCGGCCGAATAGCGCTTCCAATCTGCTGTTCTGATGGGGGCTCGATTATTGGGACCTGTCGAAAAAACACGAGGGGCTAACTGTTTGAGAGAAAGACGTGAAAGGCAGGACAATAGTTTTTCATGCATGTTAGAGTTTTGTGTCACGCTGGGCTTTCAGAAAGAGCAGTCGCCCTCATTATTGCTCATTAACATTGCATACATTAGGCTACGATTAGATACTTGTTATGAACTAAACGACATGGTTGTTCGATAATCGCGTTTTGTGCTTTGGAAAAAGAAAAGAACACTAAAGTATCAAGCGTCAATGCAAGAGACTGCCTTGTAATTTAAGCTATATAAGCACAAATAAAACTTTTACTCTGATCTTGATGATTAATCATAGAAGTAATAATGGCTTATTAGCCAATAAGTTTTTTTTACGTTACCAGTCATTATTATTACTAGAATTATTGTTGTTTCTTTGGTTTGTATATTGTTGATAGTAGTGTTACTACAGTTTAAACAAGAAGACTGTTTAGTTTATTGTGTAGGCGATATATGTGAGTATATAGCCTACTATATGTTTCACGTGTGTAAAAAATACTAAAATGCTTTTCTTGCATCTTCAGTATTGAGTGTAAACGTAATCATTATATGTTTAAAAAAAACTATATTATGCAGTTTTAAATTACAAATTTCAAGATTTAAATCCAGAACAAAACGTTTCGTTCATTATAAAGGTCTATGTAAATTTGTAAACTTAATAAAATATAATGAAACAGTCATGAGGGTCTAAAGGGGCCCTCTCTGTTTTATGATTTTAATGTCACATGACACCAAAATGGCTTCCTGCATGTTGATTATGTCAAGCTGCCTTTGATTTGGCGGACAAATATTTAATATATAATATATTTATATTTAATTATATATAAAAAAAATATTATATATATATATATATATATATATATATATATATAAAAAACATTTCTTTAATGTTTTTTAACCCTTGGTGTTCGGGTCTGTGGGACCCGTTTTAAATTTTTATCAAAAGAAAAACGATAGGCTACTATTAATTATTTTTTCAAACTCGGACTCATTGGCATTGGCTCATTTTCTGTGAAGAACATATATCGGAACAAATGTTCAATGACCACTCACTGTATACCCCCCACCCCCCACATTTATATTACATACAGGATGTTCGAGTCCACTGGACCCAGAGCTAGTAAGAGTGGAAATATTAGGTCCTGTGTACCTTCACTCTGTTCTCCTATTGTCTAGGCCTGCTATTAGTATGTGTGTGTGTGTGTGTGAGAGAGAGAGAGAGAGAGAGAGAGAGAGAGAGAGAGAGAGAGAGAGAGAGAGAGAGAGAGAGAGAGAGAGAGAGAGAGAGAGAGAGAGAGAGAGAGAGAGAGAGAGAGAGAGAGAGAGAGAGAGAGAGAGAGAGAGAGAGAGAGTCTGTAAGAGTGTGAGTGTAAGTGTGAGTTTTGTGTTTCTGCCCCTGCCATTCCCGCACAAGGTTGTAACGCTTTAATTCATAAATGTGATCTAACAAAGGTAAAGAGCCAATTTTGATCATTTATGCTGTTTATATTGCTTGTAAGGGGGATGAAGTAAACATGTGTTGAGTATTTTAACATATAATTTTTGATTGTGTTGAATTAAAAACCCAAAACTGCAGCGGGTCCACCAGACCCACGGTAAACTGCGTATGTCAACATTTTTATGTTTCTCAGAATTTCATCTTTTTAATGAGACTTTTTTTTGTTATTCCTAAATGCGTACACACCAATGAAATATTTGATAAAAAATATTTTTGATATAAATATTTAGATTAAAAAGAAAATAAATAAATAAATAAAAAATCAAATGACTTAAATACAGAAACTTAAAGTATGTTAATTATAGCAAAAGTGTATGTCATTTTTTTATATGAATTAAATCACTAATATATTTTGAATAAAAATGAACGTCGCATCATTGACCCTTTTTATAATATAAATGACAGAACTTTACAGCCTACTACAAGTGTAGCTAACTGCGCGCCTTAAAATATTGTAATTAAAATTAAATCTATCAAAATCAATGCTTAAATTCAACGGGAGAAACTATAATGGAATTATTTGAGAAAAATGGCCGAATTGTGAGAAAGTGGTCAAGACTTGACTGAACGCGCGCTAGGAGGAGAGGAGAGACCTCCCCACTCCTCATAATAACCCCATTATAAGGTTCATCAATGATGTAATGAAAGCAAACAGTGTGAAAATTGCCTGTAAACAGTTGGATCCGAGTCTCCTAATGAATTCAGTGTCTCTTTTAATAAAAGTGGGCGACCTGTGGGGAGGGGTTTATTGGGCGTGGGGGGGTCCGGTTTCCTCTTAGCGAGCCAGTCAACACCCCAAAACACCTCCTAACCAATGGAAGCGAGTCGCTGGGGACTCACGTGGAAGGGGTGCCCTTAAAAACCTAGCCACTGAGTTCTGCACAAGTTCATTTGTTAGGCTTTATCTGACTTTCCGTTCCCCAATGTGTCTATTTAACCTGCATTACCTCATTTGCGCTTCTGTCTTCTCACAGCATTTTTTCAGCGCTCTACCGTCCAACGCTTTCGCATTGCATCACCTACGCCGGCACAGAATGCACTTGCCTTTTCCATCCGGATTCGACTCTACTCGCCACAGCGAACTACCTTTGAACTGATGAAAATTTCAGCTGCTCAATAGACGCGAGGCTCGAGCTGACGCCGCTTCGCTTCTGTCCGTGGTGCTGAAATGCGCGCGCCCTCTAAGTAGGCTACCTTGCGGTTTTACACTAACACTGTTACCTCAGAACAGCTTTTTTAAATAATTTGATAAATAATTCAAAGCTACCATCGATGCGTCTCGCGTCTTCGAGAAATACCGGGATTGAAAAAATTAATTACATTTGCCAGCCGAGAATATATTTAGGCTGTATCGATTTTTTGTGAGGAGTGAGTGAAGAGCTAAAGAGAAAAAAAAAAATTTTTTTTGGAGGCAGGGTCTGTGTGTACTTCATACAGAACCTCCTCAAGAAACCTCCTTTTCCTTTTTAAACTTAAACTAAAAGTCCTCAAGGAAGAAGAAAGTTTTTTTCCCCCCAGACAGGGGATGATGAATAATTCTCATTTCCGATTCTGCTTTGGATGTTCCTCCTGGATAGATCGCGATTAAATCGAGCGCCATTCACGCAGAACTTGCTTTAATACAGATGATAATCTGAACAGAGGCTTCACGCAAGCAGCAGTGTGGAGATGGAAGCGTCCACCAACGGCTCCAGTTTTGGAATCGACTCCCTGCTATCCCACAGGCCCGGAAGCCCAGTCATCGCGAAGGGGGACAGTTTGGTTGGAGAATGCCGGTCCCCGCTGGAGTTCAGCCCCAGGTCAGACTTAGAGAGCGGTTGTTCTACTCCTCCGTCCCCGCGGCGGGAGTGCGGTGAGGATGCGGCGCAGAGACAGGGTCACTTGCTCGGGCTCGCGTCCCATTTGCAGCACGGGCCGATCTCCGTTGGATCGCAACCTCGGACTGTCACTTCATCCTTCTTAATAAGAGATATTCTGGCTGACTGTAAACCCTTAGCGGCGTGTGCTCCTTACTCCAGTAACGGCCAGCCGACTCAGGAGGCAGGGAGACTGGCATCTAAAATCGCAGAAGACTTCATTGAAAAGATCCACAGTAACTCATCGTCAGACAGTGAATACAAAGGTAAAAATAACACTTCGCTTTTAGTGATATTTTAAAATAATTTCACAGCTCTAGAACTAGAACTAGAACTTGACACATTTATATAGCATAGAGTTTAAGCAGGTTGGCTTTCTGACTACCCTATAATTTGGGGATAGAAAATAAAAAATAGAATTATAATTAAACTGCAAAAATTCATTTCATGGCGTTGTTTATAAAGGACAACAGATTATGTGATATGTCAATGATAGATAGATAGATAGATAGATAGATAGATAGATAGATAGATAGATAGAAATAGGCTAATGAACATGGCATAATCATTTTATAATCCAAAACATTTTACAATCAACTCTCGTAAAATACATGTTAAATATTTTCGTTAGTGCAAAAATCCTGAAATCTTTGTGACTTCAGTGCAAGAAATATTGCTCATTTTTGTTTACGTGAACTATTCACTATGGTACATTTTAACGTGCTTATTAATTCAAAGCTTATTGTTAGGTGCAGGGCAAAGGAAGTTGAACAGATAAACATTATCAGCGAGATTCATTAAGGATTTGTCCAGGTGAAATAACATCTGAGGGGGAAAAGAAGAGTGAAAGATCGCTTCCTGTGACATAACATTATTACATACGTTGATTTTAGGTCAATGACTATTGATAAATTTAGGAATATGCCCTTATTAAATAAGAAAATGAATGCTATTTTTTATAACTATTTGTTATTATTATTACAAAGAAAGAAATAGTAGTATTATATGCACGTGTTTATGGTTGCTGGTGCCCATGTTTTTGGCCTACTGAAGACTGCTATCGTCGTTGCTGATTCTGATCATTTTGTAAAAGTCTTATCACCAAAATCTTGCTGTCTTAGTGGAAGTAGGGCACGATGGGTCTCAACTATTCGCCTGCTTTCAGCTATGAATCCACATATATTTCTACTCTCACATCATGACATTATTAGCTTGGCAAGTCTATAGCCGCGGTGATCAAAATTAATGCTCTCCAAATCAAAGCCATTCCATCTCCAGAGCGCTTGTAAAGAGTGTGTGCGCCGCTTTGATTTTTGCCTTTCTACCCCCTTATATTTCAGGGATTTGATGCAATTTGTCCCAGTGCTAATCAGATTTGTAACGCACGGGGTCGGTCCGCTCTTTATTTCGTTCTTATCCCCGGCCCTGTGAAGTTTCTCCGGTCTCGGTTGAAAGGTTTCCATCCCTTGTGGCTCAATTAGCCGGATTATTGTGCTCCTTGAGAGACGACTCAACTACTCGACTGGCAAGGTCTCTCGCGTCGTGTCCCTCTCTTTCTGTCTTCAGAGAGAAAAGAGTTTGGTTTAGATAGGGAGAGAGGGGTGAATTAAATATCACAACCCTCGTGTATTCACATTCTGAAAATAAAATCTGAAAAATGCATGACAGAATTACAAGCACGCGCGGGACCATCAGAGGATGTGTGGAAACCTTTGACACCAGAACATGTGATAACTTGCCAAAGCAGGGTCTACTGAAACACTTGGGCTAACTAACTCATGCTAATCAGTGCCCTTTCGTTCAATGTGATGTTTCAGTGAAAGAGGAGGGCGACAGGGAGATCTCGAGCAGCAGAGACAGCCCGCAGGTTCGCATGAAGAAGCCACGGAAAGCGCGGACCGCCTTCACTGACCATCAGCTCGCCCAGCTGGAGCGCAGTTTTGAGCGTCAGAAGTATCTGAGTGTGCAGGACAGGATGGAGCTGGCAGCCTCTCTCAACCTGACCGACACGCAGGTCAAAACCTGGTACCAGAACAGGAGGTGAGCATGTGGTCAGCTGGAAACAAATGCTTGAGTACATCCCAGCAACATTAAATAAGGGGGGATATTGCAGAAATTAAATGGTAATCATTCTATAGATCAATGTCATTTTATAAGTTAATTTTTGCCGTGCTGGCATTCGTTTATTTTGACTGTTTAAAAGTAAATGTACTTGGGTGTATAGGCCTGTCATATTATTTTCCTTTTAATTATAAGTCTCCTGCCAAAGACAATAATACATGTCAGGTGATGTGGTTGCACTAAAAGTGAAGGAAATGCTACAGAATAAATATCGTTTAATTAAATATATTTTAAACATAAATTATTTAGCTTTTCATTTTTAAAGGGGATCAAAGATTCACATCATTCGTATTTTATAGCTTAAAAAGGAACTATACAATGGAACGGAAATAAGACACAAAATAAAAAGGAAGATATTCTATATTAAGAAAATTGAAAAACCAAAACAGATATAGGCTATTGTACTTCTACAAGTGGTAGAACCTGCATATTTCAGTTGTATTCGCAGCATCTCATTTTGTGCCAAGTTAAAGATTTGAAATTAATATACAGCATTTTATCCACGAATGCTGCATGCGTCGATCCTCATTGAAATAAAATTAATTACTGAAATATCTGTGACAGTTGCTGCCTGCTATTTACGTTATATCTTGTTTATATTATTTACACAGTTAATGTGAATAAAATATAAAAATACTTGAGGAAACTTTTCCATTGCTCGTTCCCCTCACATTGCAATTCATATAGGCTAATTAATCTTGTAGATGTAAGTGACAAAGCTCTAACGATGTTCTATTTTAACGTAAATCATATTATTATTGAATTGTGTGGTTAAAAACAGATTTACACAGATACTTAGAAGATAAAGAAACAGAGGATTCCGTTTTTATTTCTCTGAACTCTTTGGGTTTTTTGCTTGGGAATAAGCATGCAAGACAATACACGTACTCTGTGAATTTTTGTTTTCTTTTTGTCACAGCTTTTACGATCAGAAGATGAAACACTAGTCGTAGAATAATTTCAATTTTATTTTTATATACTAACATCATCCTTTTTTGTCTTGGAAAAAAGGACAAAGTGGAAGAGGCAAACGGCAGTCGGACTGGAATTGTTAGCGGAGGCTGGAAATTATTCCGCGCTGCAACGGATGTTCCCTTCGCCGTATTTCTACCCTCAAAGCCTGGTGTCGAATCTGGACCCTGGAGCAGCGCTCTACTTATACAGGGGACCTTCGGCGCCCCCGCCGGCGCTGCAGCGTCCCCTCGTTCCCCGGATTCTTCTGCACGGATTCCAGGGCGCCAACGAGCCACCGCTGCCTCTGCCCCCCCTCTCCGGTGTGTTACCCAGACCGACACCACCACGATGAACGGCACGATTCGGACTCGTTGCAATACATGGCAGCTTTGAACTCCACCATTAAAAAGCTATTTTACTGGTGACAAAATATTCGAGAAATTTTACGAAGCCACAAAAACAAACTGACACACAAAAAGTGATTAGAGACATCTTTAAACTTTATTTAATTATTTATTTTACTTGTGTTTTTTTAACTTATGTTTATATATTTTTTTGTTTACCCTAAATGTTAAATCTGGAGAAAACAAATACAGACCGTTATATACTGAACGCAATAATAACGGGACATGATACTACAGGGACATTTCGTTTCACAAATTATTATTATTATTATTATTATTTTAACTAATCAATATTACAAATGTGAATTGTTGGTGCATCCCTGACGCAAAGAATATTTAAATGGTAGATTCATATTTAATTATCCTGAGATGAAATCCAGGTCATAAATCGTGGGCTTTGTAGTGACCCTCTAAAATGTACAAAGGAAAAGAGGTGTAAATAAGAATATTTTGTTTTATGTTGAAAGACAAATCTCGAATTTTCTCTTTTTGTATCATATTTCCAAGCCTTACGTTAACAGGTGAGACTGACGTGAGCAGCACATTAAAACCCGACACGTCTCTACAAAATGAAAAAGCAACTTAAATGAAGAAGAGTCACTTTTCTATTTGACAGACAGTTGAATGGAAACCGAACAGAACAAGCAGGTGGATTGGACGAGATGGATTATTAATCGATTATCAATCGATTATTTTTGTGCTGCTTTTTTCGTTTCTATATTCCTGCACAACTGCCAGTATTATCACTTTGATGTTGACGGGAAAACGCCAAGTCCTAGTTTCAGATCACTTGTGATCAATAAGACGTCTGAAAGGAGATGACATGCAAAGTGTTCGCCCAGGCATTGTGCAATAACTCTGTATAAAGCCGTTGAAATATCTTGTCATTCTTTCTGGTGAAGCTGTATATTGAGAATAATGATTTGTGAAGTAATGATTCTCGTAATTCCAAATGATTTTCGTTCGTGCCCCCGTGTGCTTAGCGGTGTGAACTTCTTGAAAACTCTTAAAACTGCTGGATGTGCGGGGGAGGGTGGTCTTTAAGCAAGGAGAATTACTTTTATAAATGTGCTAATAAAGATCTTTCATTAATTTACCACTGACTGAGAATGTGGAGGTAGCCTATACAAATACTGGGTAAATACACATTCGTGTTCTCATAGACAATTCAGTTACACTAAACCAACAGCCAATATAAAAGGTATGCAGGTGCATAATGCGCGTGCCAGACCTGAACATTGACACATTATAAATGTATGAATGAACAAAATTGCTATTGCAAAACTTGCCAATCCTGTACTTTGCAACAAGAACCAGAACTTCATGCAACCAATGCATGATGTGTTACTTTCTGCGACCAATGAGACAATTTGACCTTTTGACAAGTGTACATATAGGCTACTATAAACATTTTTGTTTCGTCCCACTTACTTCGTTTCGAGTAATTTCACGAGAAAAGAATCCACATTGTGAATTTCTGGCAAAGCGATAAGTGGGCCAACACTAAAGTATAATTTTATAATTTGTATAGTTGAAAAGATAAATGTTATGTTTTATTTATTTTGTCAAATAAATAGGTCAACACGGTGCGCCGAAAAAACGAGTCGTTAAAATAATGGTTTAGGCCTATTCTCCATAATTGAAACCCAGGCTAAATTGTCTTAAGTATTCGTTTTTAAAAGTTACGAAGGACTAAGTTTCAACATAGAAAAAAAAGTAAACCAATGAAATACACATAGGCTATTAGTTAGGCTACACTGGTTACGCCAAGTCATTGCTTTTAAAACGTATCCAGAAATCTAATGAAAAGTAAAAGTTTGCTTATGAAAATAAACGTAAACAAACGCTGTGATAGCAATATCATAAAATTCGAGCTCACAGAACTGGCAAATGTGTTTGAATAATTTTAAACATGACTGTCAGACACTTTGCTCAAACCCCACACTATTTGGTTAGCATTGTGGATTTAATTTGTCGAGCCTACGAAAAAAAAAAGTTAATAAGAATGTCGCACCCAACATTCACCTCCCTAACCTTTCAGAAACGCCTGGAGATTTGGGAACTTAATTCTACCTTCATATTTTAAAGTTTAACGCGACTACCTCTTATTAATAGGTCACACTTTAAATATCATTTTGATCACGAATCATATGAGCCGGTCTCAATACAATTTAAAACGATGTTCATTTTATTGGCAGCACGAGAAAAGGGAAATACTGAGAGATTGGACGTTGACTGTTGGGTATGCGATCCCGTTCTCTCTCACGCACACACACTCAACACTTGTTAGCCTCCATTGTCTCGTGTCTACAAGAGTAAAGTGACAGACTTTTTTTGCACTCTTAAAACAGCATCATGCATCACTAAGCAAGCGGAGTCATTTCATTTAGTTTTCATAAACAATATGTGGATGAAATATTAATGGTCACCTAAGTGTGTAATTGTTTAAATGCCCTAAATGATCCCATTTGGAAATGGATTGTTTTCATACCCTTTCTTGAGAGCGTTGGTTTGCTGCTCTTTGCCAATAAACGGCCCCAACAGCTGGTCACCGGGCAGTGCTGACTGCGGCTCGGATCAGCAAGGGGACATCTGGTCAGCGGCATGACGGGACCCCCCTTCATCCCCCCTCCGTGAGCCTAGACTGACTTTAACCCAACCATGAGACCGGTCCGTGAAGCTCAGGGTTTAGGGACTGCTCTGACAGGGCGACTGAATGGGATATTAACGAGCAGACAAAAGACCTTAATAGCTTTTAATTGAACGTCGATAACGTGTGATCAGTCGGGCTCCTGCTGCAAACTTTCGCATAGCACATGTCATCCTGCGTCTCATCATTGGGCTCCTGCCCATGAATCACTAGAGAGCGAGAAAACATTTTAAGAACGTTTCATAGGCTACATTTATGGCTTGTTATTGATGTGGGGAAATACACAACAAAAAGTTTTTTTAAACTATTTTTAAGTACAATTTCAAAGTAATTAATTATTGTTTTGCACAGAATATTGCTAAATTATATATATATAACAAATGAAAACTAATAATAAAAAGTGGCAATAATGCAAATAAAATAACAATTGCATTATACTCAATAAAATACATTGCTAACCAAGACATTGAGAGCAATTTAAGAAACGTTGGTTTTTGTTTTGAACAGATGCGCACGTAAAAAAATGACATATCAATTCAGATCAAACATTTAAATTATCACATGGATCTGCACATGATCCAAAGGAGGCTGATGACCCCCCTCAATATTTATGAAAAGGGTTATTCTTGCGAAGTGCGCAGCTGATTGCAAGAAAAGCTCCTCGGTCTTGTTAATAGACGCAGAGATTTTTGCATGTGAAAGGATAGTGGTAAATCCCTCGTCTCTTACCGAGGATTGTCCCCGGCTCAGGGTTAATGAAGTGCGGATAGAGTCTCGCTGATCTCCCGACAAACAAAAACACAACACGGAGAGCTTAGAGCCGCAGGATCAGTGACTCTGATTAAGCTCATTGACTCAGAATAAAAACCAAACAAAACAGCCTTCAGATGAAATTAAGAGTCAATCAAAGTGCAATTTGCATCGTGATTTGCGCGACTGTCTTTTCCCCATGTTTTTCCTGACGATTGCCATTTTTTGTCACGTTGCTTTAAATGAAATTCAGTGCAAGAAACAGAAACATCTGCACGTTCATTATGTCCTTTCTCTCTATTTCTTTGCTGGACTTTGAAACAAACCTGCTTCACATTTCATTTAAATGTATTTAAATGTAAAAAAGTAATACAATAAAATGTAATAATAATAATAACCCATACACTGGTAGGGTAAAATAGTTATTTACCAAAACAGAGATAAAACATAAATATATATTATCTGAGCAGAGAAATATATGGATAGTTATAGATCTAAAGATTTAAATTAGAGATGTGGAAAAGGTATGGCCGGAATAATATTAACTTGGTGTTACAATTATAACCTACCTACATAAAGCTTGAAAAATAAATTTTATTTTCATTCATTTACATTTAAAATTCTAAATCACTTGTACTATTAATCAAAATAATCAGTTTCCTAAAAATCACACTAAATGGGAAATCTTCATCCTAGCGCAGGTGTGGACGGAAGTCTGGGAAACTGGGACAGCGATTGGGCAGCGAGATCAGTGGCACCTGCTGCAGGGTCACGACACCCGTGACCCCCAGGGGAAGGTGGTTGGGATGCTGTTGCTGTGTTACCCTACTCACATTTGTCCTCTGCATAAACTTTTTTATTTCCAGCATTTCCCAGAGAGACAAGGGGAAATGCTGGAAAACACTGTTGGAATAAAACACAAAGTGTAAAAAAGATCTGAATCAGCAACACACACAGACACATTTAGGAAATGGGGGGGTACAGCGAAACAATAGAAAGAGACAGAAAGTAGACAGCGAGCGGATCCCAAGGTACTGTCCTGGGTATCAAATCCAATCCTTGCCTGAAGGTATACGAAGGGTGGAGGTATAAAGGCCTCAGAGTGAGGTAGCGAGATAACTCCGCAATCATTCCTCCAATAAAACCCAAAGCATTTCTAAACTTGGGTCAGGGGCAAAAGGATTGACATACCAATCTTGGCAAATAATGAAAACATTCTTCCCGCAGTTCAGCAGAGGAAGAAGCGGGAAAAAGAGCGAACAGTCCACGTGGAAAAGAATAATGGACATAAAAGGTGCTTGTTGCAGGAATCCCCTGCAGTCAGCAATAACAGTCATGTTCGTCCCGGCAGGGGATAATGTAAAGAACACTGGTATTATGTGATGGGCTGATTATCTAATCAATAAGGGCCAACTGTCGTAGAGCCGTCGGTGACCCCCTGCTCGCGTTGTTCCATCACACAGATGAGTGAACAAGCAGAGAACTGTCCCTTGGGAGCATTGCTACCCCGGAGGATGTAGACAGCGCTAACAACATCCACCCCTTCCACCCCCAGGCCTCACAGAGGGGCACTAACAACATCCCTCTCTATAGTGACACCCAATGGCTGGGAGAAAAACAACCCTCTGGACCAACATAAACCGCACAAGCAGAACTTTTTTCCATATTTATGTCATTTTGTTGGCATTTGTCAAAAAATTCCATTACGGATAAGAATATTAATAATAACAGTAATGAATATTGTTGTTCTCTTTACTAATAAATCCTCGTGGACTTTCGACTGCTGCAATGCTGTCACAATCCCAACATACATATAAGTATGAAGTAGTTCTTCAGTGTTTGGGCTTATTTAAAGTGGATTAGCTTTGAGAAAGAGGAACTTTCTGGAGAACCTCTGCGCACCCCTGGGTCAGAACGCTGGACCCTGCAAGCCTCTGAGTCTCATAAACATAAAGGAAGGAATAGGTATGAATAAAGGATGAGGAAGGGTATACATGTATTTTTAACACCCTTCCGTGTGAAGCCTAGCAGGAGAATGCATTTTGGGTTTGTGAGGGGGAAGGGGGCAAAGGGAGGGGTGGGCAATGTGTTTTTATTTGTTTAGTTTTTTGTCTTCTGTGTTATTGTGTAGAATACGGCTGTAAGGACTGAGATAGACACTTCCTGGGGTGATGAACCTGAAATTTGAATGGTTGTCTTTGTTTTAAATATATGTGAAACATGTTGATAAAAATTTTTTTATTGAAAACGTCAATTAATTTAATAATATATATTAATAATAATTAGATATATTAATATGTAATTTAAATAGATATTATTATATATTATATAATATATATTACATATTATAATATACATGTGTAATTAACAAATATTACATATATACTTATTCATATTGTTTGAAATGATGGTTTGTTGTAAATTACATATACAATACTATTAGATATATAAATAATTTTTTGTTATTTGGTATAAATTATATATAGTATATTCACTATTATAAAATTAGATCAGTAATAATAAATATTTTGATATATTAATCTTGAATGATATGATATATAATATAAAAAATATACATTAAATTAAAAAAATATATAAAAACATCTATATATGGTATATGTTTTTAATAATAATTTTTATTATATACATTTATATTTAACAATGATTAAAAATATATGAATACATATTATTTGCTAGAAAATACATTATATATTATATAATAAAATTAGATATATATCAATTACTTACAGTATATCATGTATTATAAAATTAGATCAGTAATATTAAATTATTTTATATTTAAATCTTAAGTGATATATGATATATATAATATAAAAAATATGTTACTTAAAATTTATATATATATATATATATACATATATATATATATATATATATATATGATAATAATAATATATAATATATATTTAAACATATTGTTTGTTAGAAATTAATTTATTATATAATACAATTAGATATATATAAACTATTTACAGTATATTATGTATTAAATTAGATCATTAATAATACATTATTTCATACATTCATCTATTTAAAATGAAAGAAAAGGAATGCAGAAATGCAGTGAAAGGTGTGATGAAGATGTTGAGTCAGGGGTTGCTTAATACTTGTTCAGGGACTTTAGCAGGGCTGCCACTGGAAGAGTCTCAGAGACACTGCATCTGCTCTTCTAGTCTATTTCCATTAATTTACTTCTTTTACAAAAATAATAATAATAATTGTAAAATAAATGCATGTACTTCATAGCACATTACTTTGATGACTTACAACCAAAAGACTTTTGGGCTGCATGGAGGAAGAGCAGTGGTGCACAGGAAGGAAACAGTGATTGTTATTTATTTGATTCAAATAGCTCCTAATTGGACAGAGGAGTAGAAGGAATGGACAGTAGATTCAGTGACCAACCCTTGACTCCTCAGTCACCACTGGGGACCCTCCGGGCCGGCCTGCCAGCTGCCTAACTGAGCGATGACTTCAGGCCAGGGCAGGGACCAGGGGCTGACGAGGAAATGATGGAGCACCCGAACAGCTGGGAGAGAAAAAGATGGAAAGGAAAGCAGATTAACCAGGCTAACACTGACAATGACTCCCCCTTTCCAACAAGTCAAACACGGTTACAAAAAAACTGTAGTAACATTCTGTCTGACAATTGGGGGAAGCCACTAGCGTAAGTTCACTATTAACCAACGTGCATTTGATCATCAGAGAACCTGATATTATAAATATTTACATACATCAGAGAGATGTGGGAATTTGCTGACGATTGTCTGCCAGATCAGAATGCAGATCTTCACGGCTGAGACAGCGGGAAAGAGGCAACGGCAGCTTCTTTTCTGTCGGAGGGAGAGGCTTCCCACATTTGAAGTCAGTTGAGAGTGGCAAACGGAATAAAGACGGAAAAGCGTGATGGCACATAAGGCTCAGAGACGGGTGGGAAAAAAAGGCTTCAAATGGTTATCAATAAAATTGCTTCTGCCAGGCGCGGCAGTTTAACCTCTTTAGTGCGTTCGGCTTCTCCTAACGGGCCGTGACGTGTGCTGTGGGTGCAGTCTGCTTCATGCCTGTCTTCACAAAGCTCCCTGTCGGTTTTATGGGTTCACAGCTTCTCCTCACACAGGTGAGAGTCCCTTTGGAGTCCCACAGACTTCGGCACAAGACATGACATAAAACAAGAGCCTCTCACACCCCAGCAGAAGAAAAACAGACACTTGAAAGGGGCCGAGACTGACTCTCTGACTTCAGACTTGTTATTGATTTGATCTGTATCGGGAACACAGAACAACAGCCGATGCATCCGATGTGTTTCACACTCCTCATCGATTTTATGCTGAGAGTGCTGAAAAACATTATGGGTACAAAGAGATATCATATAGAGAAACTTGTCATCACAGTTGTAAATTTCAGAAACCCACATCTATGAAATTCAAATGCAACTGATCTACACTCTTAAAAATAAAGGTGCTTCAAAAGGATCTTCAAGCGATGCCATAGAAGAACCATTTGTGGTTCCACAAAGAACCATTCAGTCAAAGGTTCTTTAAAGAACCATCTCTTTCTTGTGTTTTTGTAATCTGAAGAACCTTTTTTCATCACAAAGAACCTTTTGTGAAACAGAAAGGTTCTTCAGATGTTAAAGGTTCTTTATGGAACCATTTAGACAAAAAGGTTCTTCTATGGCATCGTGAAGCACCTTTATTTTTAAGAGTGTATGTATTGAAACTTAAAAAAAAAGAATAGGTTATGAATAGAGATAGTTTAAGCTATAGTCCATTCACACTTTCAAATTAATCAGTTATGTAATAACTGTCATGATAATAATTCAGATAATTATTTTTAAGATTATAAATAGCCATTCTCAAAAGAGAACTGTGTACTGCATCAAACAGTAAAATAAATTATACACACACACACACACACACATATACAGTGGGTACGGAAAGTATTCAGATATAAGAAACAAACAAAATCTATTTGTAATATTTGTTAATAATTTGTTTTACATATATACTATACACACACACACACACACACACATATATATATAAATTATATATTTTTATTTATTATAAATTATATTATATATTACAATTTGTATTTTTCATCATATATATAATGACAAAAATATATTATTTAAAATATAATACATTTGATATATTATTTTATATATTATTATTATTACTTTTATCATTATTGAAAATAAAAAAATATGTTAAATAATGATACATACTATGTTTGCAAGCTATACAATAATAAAAGACAATCTGACAAAAACAATAAAAACTGAATCTGTATTAGTCATGAAAAGGCTAGAAAAAAGTCATGAAAAGGCCAACTAGATATTTAGACAAAAATCACTGAATAACAATTTTTCTTACAATTATTTCCTTCTAGTAACAATGGAGAACTCTGGTCTATTGAGCATTATATGTCAGGTGTTGAGGTAGAGAGAGAGAATAAACAGAGAAACAGTAGGAGATGGGAGAGGAGCATTGTGTTTGCCAGGACTGTGGCATTAGTATCATGGCTGGAGAGTGTGACACAGGCTCAGCTCTCTTTGATCCAGCACAGAGGCAGATCTCCCCTGACCTGAGTGTGCCAAGACTGAGTGTTCAACCTCCCACAACACTGAGGGTGTGCTGAGCATCCTTTATAATTCACACCAACACACCTGTTCATGCCGACACATACCACACACACACACTTTAACACCCACAATACAAACATATTAGAATGCACACATACACACGCGACACAAAAGCCTGTCACTTATACGATTGTCATTCATTCTTGAATTTAAATCGTGTGAAAGCTTTATAAAATATACACAAGAATAAATAGTTAATTGGCTGACACCTTGTCTACACTGTGTCTACAAAACTAGATCAGCTCTCGAAGCTGTCTACACTGGATGCGGATGTTGCAGTGCATTGCGACAGTTGATGGACGCCCCGTTTCTATTTTTGACGCGCTGCACAGCTATTTCGCCCACTTTATTGTCCCCATCTGTCTGAAATAAAATGATTTTATTTACAAATATGCATATTTATATCTGAATTGATGGATGTGAATTTTATTCTCTACATATCTGTAACATTCTTGTATATTCTGGGCTCTGGCCTTCTAATTTAGATCAGCTTTTGATTGCCTTATGCATTTTCAAGCAGTTAAAATATATCAATATTTCACTATTCTATTTTCTAAATATGTTGCATTGATTTGCATGGATTTGCATTCATAAAGTAGAATACAAATGCATTCACCAGTTTTACCGTTTCTGAAGAGCTGGTCTGTGTTTAGAAGTCATTCTGAGGTGATGTGTATTTCAGAATATCCACTGTCAATCTCAAGTTCTTCCAGTGTAGATATATTTTACAATATTGATACTGTATCAATAATATCAAGCTAAGAATATATATAAGAATTTTTCATTCAGCAAAGAATCCTGGGGAAAATGTATCATAGTTTGTGTAAAAGTATTTTCAACATCGATAATAATAAGAAATGTTTCTTGAGCAGCAAATGAGCATATTAGAATATTTTCTGAAGGATCATGACACTAAAGACACTTCAATGATGCTGAAAATTCAGCTTTGTCATCTCAGAAACAAATTACATTTCAATATACATTAAAATAGAAAACAGACATTTAACATGGTAATTTATGTAGTTTTACAGTATTTGTGATCAAATAAATGCAGCCTTGGTGAGCATAAGAGAACGTTTTAAGGTCCAGAGATCAGAATATATCAGTTTACTTTAACTACAAACTAAACTAATCACAATACTGGCATAATTTAACCCTGATATCAATATAATATGATATCGCCAGATCCCTGCTCACATCTAGTATTCCCACATCTCTTCATGTTAGCAATGACAATCTAGAAAAAGCACCAGAGTAAGATACAAGCAGAGACATGAATGAAAGAAAGCCAGTGATGAGGGCAAGATATGGCACTGTTAAGCCCTGGAGCAGATGACCTGATGCGAGGAAGAGAGAAAGAATCGAGTGGCAACAGATAGTGAAAACAATAGAAGAGCAGTGAAAGGAAGACTTGAGTAACGAAAGTAAGGAGCAGGCAAAGGAGAGTAGGGGTAAGATAGACCACAAGATAGAAGATTTGAAGAGACAAGACTGAGCAGTATGATAGGTTAGGAAAAACCCCACGCCTGTTCCCTCACTTCTATGAAGAGGCAAACCAACACTTGAACAATACGCAGCAAAAGCACTGCTGTGGGTCCTCAGTAATTACTGCTATCTTAAGGAGCCACTGTGGACGCCCATGAGGCCTCTGAGTGAGAGAATAGATTCAAGAATGTTAAAAACTCAGAACTTAATCATTTCATAAGTTGGAATTTGAATGAAACTGACCACACCCCACAGGAAGTTGGAATGGAATGACAGGAGAAGGAGTTAAATGAATCACAATTCAGTGCAGGTAAGGCATTCTGGGAGAAGAGGTGTTTAAATTTTAAACTTTTTTTTAGCCTTGTCA
Source organism: Sinocyclocheilus grahami (assembly GCF_001515645.1). Lineage (NCBI taxonomy): Eukaryota > Metazoa > Chordata > Actinopteri > Cypriniformes > Cyprinidae > Sinocyclocheilus > Sinocyclocheilus grahami. Next base: position 2,170,458 of record NW_015505386.1, on the reverse strand, counting down.
AAAAATTCATTGTAATTCACTTCAATACTTTCTTACATGCAAATTTGAATAGCAATTCTGCATTCTCTTTTCTACCTCAATTTAAAAATTTAAATTCGGGAAGCGAATTGGATTTTAAAAGGCGTATATCTCTGATTGATACCTCTCTGTTGAGCTCTCATGAACACCCCAACAACAATTTTTGGCAAACTTTCTGGTGAACTAATTCAGCTACTAACTATTATTTACATTATACCATATTAAAAACCATTTCCCATAACAAAAGAACTAAAAAAGCAAAGAAAAATTGTGCAGATTCTGCATGGACCTATGACCAACAATGGCTTCATGCTTTGACTCCTTACAGCATTTAAATGGAAGGGACGAAACATTAACTATGAGAGATACAGCCACAGGGATTTAAGGGACATACATGAGACCTTTTTCCTCACACTCCTCTCCACTGTCTACTTTCAGGCATTTTTCAAGGCTCATAAATGCACCAGTGAATTCTGACTCATTAGCTTTAAGCCACAAAGTTTACCAGAGAGGAAGAATTCATACAAGAGATTCGGAGAGAAAAAAAAAATCAATGAAAGAGAAACTTATTGTATCATATGAGATCCATTCCCTGGGTATTCTGGACAATAATGACTTGATATAACGGTGACACTGTGGCATTTGCTCTATTTTCCTTCTTTGCTTGTGATTGAGCGGGCCTATTTTCGCACGTTGTGACAGGTGCTTAAAACCAAGAAAGCTGACGTCTGTTTGATCAAAGTTTATGTGAAATTTCCCAAGGCCACTGGGGGAATCTGTGTTTATGAACTGTAATAAAAAGAGTCATTTTGACAATTCGACCTCTGTGCGGTGGATGCAGAGGGGGGGTGGAGGAATTGGTTTCTGTTTGCCAGTGAATAGAGAGAAATATTCTTGTCTTTTACAAGCACTAAAATACGTGAGGGTGGGAGGACTGTACATTACTGTGATCTTGAGCAAGGCTTTTTGAGCCTTTGAATTAATTTAAATAAAAGGAGTTTCTCTCATTTTTAAATACAACAGTCAGAAGTCATGAATACTGACATGGAATAAAAATTAGCACACGGAATGCAATAAAAAAGTAATGGTTGCCTTGGAATCAACACAGTGCCAGAACCAAAGCATAAGTAAACACACACACACACACACACATACATATAAACATAGATGGATGGGTCTGACATAAATAGAGAGATAATACATAAATGAATGATAAAAGATTGAATGATAGAACGATAGATGGAACGATAGATAGAACGAAATAATGATAGATAGAACGATAGAACAACAGATGGATGGATGGATGGAACTAACAAATTAATGAACAACAGATAGTAAACAGATAATACATAAATGAATGACAGAAGATAGAGTGATAGATAGAATGATAGAACGATAGATAGAACGATAGAAAGATAGATGGATGGAACTAACGAATGAATGAACAACAGATAGTAAATAGATAATACATAAATGAATGACAGAAGATAGAATGATACAACGATAGAGCAATAGATAGAATGATAGACAGAACAAAAGAACGGCAGATAGAATGATAGAACGACGAAACGATAGATAGAACAATAGATAAAAAGTAATGGTTGCCTTGGAATCAACACAGTGCCAGAACCAAAGCATAAGTAAACACACACACACACACACATACATATAAACATAGATGGATGGGTCTGACATAAATAGAGAGATAATACATAAATGAATGATAAAAGATTGAATGATAGAACGATAGATGGAACGATAGATAGAACGAAATAATGATAGATAGAACGATAGAACAACAGATGGATGGATGGATGGAACTAACAAATTAATGAACAACAGATAGTAAACAGATAATACATAAATGAATGACAGAAGATAGAGTGATAGATAGAATGATAGAACGATAGAAAGATAGATGGATAGAACTAACGAATGAATGAACAACAGATAGTAAATAGATAATACATAAATTAATGACAGAAGATAGAATGATACAACGATAGAGCAATAGATAGAATGATAGACAGAACAAAAGAACGGCAGATAGAATGATAGAACGACGAAACGATAGATAGAACAATAGATGGATTGATGGATGGATCTGACATAAATAGATAAGACTTATGTCAATAAATAGAATGATAGAGAGAACAATAGATGATGGATGGGTGGTTAGGATGGATGGTTAGGGATGGTGGTGGAAATAGATAGAAAGAATGAATGGATGGGTGGATGGATGGAACTAACGATTGAACAACAGATAGATTAATGGATGGACCTGACATACAGTAAATAGATAATCGATGGATGGATGGAACAAATTAATGAACAACAGATAATACATGAATGACAGAAGATAGATAGAGATTGATGGATGGATCTGACATAAATAGATAAGACTTATGTCAATAAATAGAATGATAGAGAGAACAATAGATGATGGATGGGTGGTTAGGATGGATGGTTAGGGATGGTGGTGGAAATAGATAGAAAGAATGAATGGATGGGTGGGGGATTGAGCGGAGTGGGCCGTGTGACCCATACATCACAGCCAACCTGTATAAATTAAGATATAAATAGCTTTATACAGAGAAACTTTACATTGGGTCTGCTTCCGAAGGAGTGTGTGTGTGTGTGTGTGTGTGTGTGTGTGCAAGGCCTTGCGCACAGACGGAAGTGTGCGTTTGTGTGTGTGTGTGTGTGTGTGTGTAAGAGGGGTAGAAGGGAGAGAGTGTGTTTGTATGTGTGTATGACATTGAAAATCCCCCTCGGAGTGCTGGGCAAACAGAAAGCAGGCCGTATAAAGGCTGAAAAGACCTCGCTTGGTTATTGTATATTCCTCGCCTGGATCCCCGTAAAGACCCCCATAGCCCTGCACTGTCACCAGGGCCACTGTGTCATCACGGACAGCCGGCTTTAGACGGAGCCCTGGCGAAGGATCCAAAAGGAAATTAAAAGGGGATTATGGCTGCCCGACTTACTGAAGGGATTCGCTAGGCCCGGGTTTTATTTAGTTCTTGGTGCTGTGCGCTGCCTGAAGTGTGAGGAGGGACCAGAGTAGGTCTGTTTAAAGCCTTCACACTCCGCTCTGCTTATCTACAAAAACTGATGTAATATTTCAGAACGGAATATATGTGTTAGGCCCACGGGAAATGCTTGCACTCCATCTCTACCTGCAAATTTATCGAATCCATCGCACACAAGAGAAAAGAAATCGCTGTTTTAAAAAACATAGGAATATGAATGCAAGCTTCTGAATTTTGATTTCATTGACGAATACAGACGTAAACATGATGTGTGTTTAAAGCACTACAGCTGAAGAACTAAACTGATGCATGTTTTTTTTACTCTTTTGATAAGACACACAGCCTTCCTTGAATGTGCTGTAACTTTGGATAAAATCGACTGTTAAACAACTTTAAAATATAAACAGTTTCTGTTTCCCAGAATATTTCTCTCCCAGCTATGAACCTCCCACAGTCTGTTCACTGACCATCTGATGCAAACTGGACACAAAAATGGCAAGAGATGGTCAAAATCGGCAGTTTCAATCTGATTGGCTGACCTTACGAACTTCTGGGAGAAGGGCATGCAGGTTTTTTAGCACTGTGCCATGAATCAAAGTCACGTTTACAAAGTACTGGGCTGATAAATGCACGTTTGAGGATGAAATAATAAAGATTTGAAAGTTTAATAGCATTTTATCTAGAGTAACTAGATTTTCTGTTACACTTACTGTTTTACCTGTTAAATTATCTATTCAATTATTTTGGACGGCAGAAATACTGATTACAAATCACGGGTTAGTTTTAGCAAAAGATTGGTTCTCTTCACTGTCACTCTGACAGGATGTTTTGCAGTGTTTGCATCTATTTGTGTGTGTGTGTGTGGCAGCATTATCAATTATCCAGTGTGCAGTATCACTCTAGCTTGGTGTTAAATTAAGCTGTCAGCGCTGTCTCCACAATTTCCCCATCACAGAGGTAGACACTGATGGGGCCTGACGGCCGCTTGGTGGTTCTCCTCACCGGCTGCCGGCCCGCATCGTGCCTGCAATTCATCAGCACACATTCAGAGCACAGTCCGCGCGCCAAACTCTGCCAGCCAGCCGGCAGCACGGCCAACCCAGCCCAGCGTACTGCTGCCTGGGACGGATGCAAAGAGAATGAGCTAAATCACCTTCCAAAAAACCCACAGCAAAGAGGGATTGGAGTTTGTCCTACTCCGGCGCTGTGCCTAGTCTTTGTGTGCATGCTTGTCAAAGATGTAACCAAATGTTCAAGATTTGGGGGTGGGACGAAATGTAAAAGTTATGATTATTATAAAACGGATGCATTGTTATTGAATGAGCTGCTTTCAAAGTCATTGTAAATTGACTATAATTGGATAACATTGACTGCTTAATCTATGACTGTGTCCAAAAGCTAAAAAACACTGCATTTGAGGTAGGAAGGCAACAAGTCACATCCCAATGCAATGTTTGCATAACATCTTGTCTACTAAGATGTCTTCATCTGGTTGGATTTTGAAAAGAACATTCTTCACTAACTATCCACAATCCTATGCAGTTCAGCAGTTGGTGAAAAGAATGAAAATGGTGCTTGCATCTATTCATTAATAAATGTCCCTTTTTCAACTTACAGCTCATTTTCTACTGGGAAATAAGCACTGAAACCACTCAATATTTGCTTGGATATCTTTAAAGCTCATTTGAATTTTTTTAAAGATCATTAGACATTATGGTGCCTTGATAGCCTGTTTTTTTTAAAGTTCCTTCATATAAAAACATTTCATGCAAATAATTATTATAGTAGGCATGAAATAAAAATTATATTTTCTAAATTCATATTGTTGATCTTATTGTGAACAATTAATCTGTGCATATTTAATTTTGGGAAAAAAACATTTATGACTTTACAATTGTGTAATTGCTCATCAAAAACTTGATAGAGTTAAACAACTGACTTCTCTCTGGTAACGTATGCTGGACTTCTCCAATCATTTAGTCCACTTAATCCTGGCCCTCCAGAATTTACTGCCAGTCTGCATTCAGATTTGTCTCCATCCAATCAACAACCAATGTTTAGAAGAAGGCCATTTTTTGCTAATCCATTTCACTTGTATGTCCATCATACTTCTGTTTAATCACAACTTAACCTGAATAGGGAGCAAGGCAGATGCCTTGGGTTTTGGACACAGTCAATAAACAACACAATTTGGTGTTTCATAAAAGCAATTAGCCACTGCAGTCCGTTACAGTGATTTTACTACAGTTAAGTGGGCTTTAGAACACTCTTTTCCCATTGTAAAATCTGTGCACTGCACAGGATTCAGTAATTGTCCAGTAATCTCAATGTTGCAGGTGACATCCTCCACCCCCATTTTCTCGAAAAATTTATAAGATTTGAAAGGTGGAAGGGAATATTATACTAATATATTTTGCACTATATGCTTTTGTTGTATGGAAAAGAGCACTTTAAGATAAAGTTAAACTTTTCCTATTCAAATGGAAGAAAGTAAGTCATAGGTTGGGAGCGAGTAAATGATCACAGAGGTTTCTTTTTCATCTCTGACACTGGTCCTAGATCAGCGTAAAAACAGAAATTTGATGATATGATGGTTGACACTTAGTAAACCCTTTCTCACCTGACACATTACAGCTACATGGGAGAAAATCCCCATGCTTAATCGGCCACTCAAACGTTCCTGGGCCATCTTTAAGAGGTGCCACCTGGCCAAGAGAGAAGAGGGAGCAAAGCAAACAGAGAGACAAGTGGAGAGCAGAGAGGAAATGGAGCAGAGGGTTTCAGTGCCTTCATTTGCCAGTGTTTCTCTCCACCCCCCCACTGCTGGGAGAGGATAGAGAGGATAGAGGCAGAGAGCAAGCGAGAGAACTATGCCATGCTGCAGTATGCCCACAGTGTGCCAAGGACAACAGAGCAGAATTAACCCCTGAGTGGAGGCAAGAGAATGTGTGATTCTCTAAAATCTGGGTTACACTCTTTTTCACTTGGATCAAGCTTGGACTGCTAAATGCTACGTAACATAAGGATGATAATCTATACTGTATAATATTTGAAACAGGACCTTGAAATGCTTAATTATCATTTCAAGGCTTCTGGGATCAGACTTAAAAAAGAAGCATGGTCACTTGCCCACCTCAAGTATGTTAGACGTGCGTGATAAGTATGTGAGCACTGTTAAAAACTTGATTCTGATTAACAGACAAACATAATTTTTTGTGTTTTTATGCCAGCAGCATCACACGAATGTGTTGTGGTCTTCATCTAAATGCACAGTGAAGACTGACATGAAAGAGAAGAAATTGTTGAATGAAGTCAATATTTTTGTTTTCTTTGCACAAAAAAGTATTCTCGTAGCTTCATAATCGACTAATGTCACATGGACTATTTTAACGATGTCCTTACTACCTTTCTGGGCCTTGAACCTGTCAGTTGCGTTGCTGTCTATGCAGGGTCAGAAAGCTCTCGGATTTCATCAAAAATATTTTAATTCATGTTCCGAAGATGAACAAGGGTCATATGGGTTTGGAACAACATGAGGGTGAGTAATTATTGACAGAACTATCCCATTAATAACTTAAAAGTTTGTAGTTTTACTACTGATTAAAGTACTAATTCACTATCCTGAGTAACATGCTACATATTGTATGCCCCAATAGCTGTACATTTCAGGTTTACTGTACCATTTGAGAAACACAATTAATTGGTTTGTGTGTTCCTTGAGAATCAAACCTACGATCTTCTTGTTGCTAGCGACGTTCTCCAACAACTGAGCAACAAGAATGCCATGGTAAAAGCCTCTTAAACCTTATCTAATGTTTCAAACTAAGTAAACACATACTCATATTTTAAACCTTATGAATGCCACAGGATGCCCCTTCCTTAAACAAGTTCCCTGAAATTTGACTGCTCAAACTCAACACAATGTGACTACGCAATAAGCAAGAAAGATTCCACATGCCGAACCACCACAAATCAATGAATAATTAACAAGCCCCTTTTCAATCCATGTTGCTGTCCATCAAAGATTGTGACAGTTAATCCTTTTCTTATATAAATAGCTCTTTGGTGTGGATGGGTAGTAGCCGCATGGAGCTCTATCCCGTCTGTCCCTGAAGCTGCCGCCAGGATAAGCTGTGTGTGTGTTGGATTGGCACATGGAGCTGCCCAGGGCCTGCCGCTGAGCTGGCGGCCAGTACAGATGGAGGGCAGGGTTGGGTAATGCCAGCTTGTCAGTCGGATTAAAACGACTCATTTATTCACTGAAGTATCGTGCAAAGCGACGGGGCCAAAGCAGGGTGGCGTGGAGTGGATGAGCAAGAGCTTTATGGAGAGGAGGTGCACGGGGAGTGTGGCTAGGGGCAGTTCGAAAGTGAAGAGTGATTCTAAACTAACTGCCCCTTTAGACTTCTCTGTCTATTTCTATCCCCACAACTCTCTTCTTTTTTGTCCATAACTTTTCTTTCGTGGGATGCCAGAAGCCATTACGGCAGTGTGCGGAAGGGGGCCAGCAGGGTGGCGTCCTCCAGTGCCTGGGTGACAGATTGCTGCTCTGCATTGGTGGCGGAGAAGGCAAGGGCGGTTGGCGATTGGCTCTGATGGTCAGGAAGTGGGCACTGAGGGATGGCAGAGCAGGAGGAGGAAGAGGGAGCAGGGAGACAGAGAGGGTGGGGATGACAAGACCTGGCTGTGTGACCTTTAGCACTAGGTGAGTTACTTAAAGGGCCATGAACTCTGTTTTCTTTATGGCTGGGCCTGGCAGCAGAAGGCAGTGACATGCATCGGGAATTATGAGCAAAAGCTGGCTGCCAACCCACAGCCGGGCATCTTCTCGGGGTATCACATTACTGTTTTTCTTTTCTTCAGTTTTTCTTGCATGCAAAAACAACAGGTTATCTGAGATTTTCAACCATACTTACTCAAATTATTACAAGACACTTACCTGTAATAAGTGGTACCAGCCTCTGAAATTCAGTCCGAGATGGCACACTTAATGTGTATTTGGGGAGTTGAGATGGTTGTCAAGAGCACATGTAAAGTGTAGACTCGGAAAAGGACTGAAAAGGATTAGGTTGGTATTTGGAACAGGTTCTAAGTGATTTGAACACTTTGAGGGACAATATTTTATTAGCACGGACAGTACGGGCCCACCGTATTCCGCTCAGTCAGCTTGCCAAAAATGGCACAGCTTGACTTGACAAATGGCATCGCTTCAAGTGCTCATAAAAAATTGTGCTCTTGCACGAACACCTTGATAAAAGATTGCAAAATTGTACTTTTGCTGTATTAAATGTACCTGCAAAGAGTTGCAGGTGCAGGTTTTTTGGAGATGTTGCTGTATTTTTCTTGTGTCTGGTCTACTGTCTGTCCCTTACAGCCTGTTGAGGATGGCAGTGCCAGAGTAATAAGGGGAGAAGGCGTCAGAGACAGGTTAACGGTGGGATCGGTCAATGCCAGCAACCTTGTGCCTCTCAAATCCCCCTATCTCGTGTCACTGGCAGGCCAAGAGAGAGAGAGTACGAGCGAGAGCGAGAGCGAGGGAGTCAGGGGGGTACGCGGGGGGGGAAGCTTGGAAGGGGTTTATCGGGTCTAATTACTCCCGATAGCTGTAATTTACAGGTTGGCAGCAGGGGGAAATCGGCAAGATTCACACTTCTGCGGGTCAGCATCTGTCGCCATTACGGCACTACGCTCGACGGCGGCCGGACAGCGAGCTGGAGGAACGGTAAACAACAAACCGCGTGTGACAGATTAGCGGCGCAGGCTAAAGGACCTTCCACTGACACATCATTTCTCTCACTCCGCGAGTTTGTTTCGCGGCAGCTGTCACCAATAAAACAGAGAGACGGGAGAGAAGAGGGGGAGAGATGGGGGAGGTTGGCTTTTGTTCCAGATCGAGGGAGGGGGGTGGCAGGAAAGGAAGGAGAGTGACCTGTTTAGCAGTCTGGCATGAGCATGCACAGGAATATTCATACAGGAAAACGAGGCACCATTATGTCAAAAGCAAAAATTTTTTGCTGACTTTTTCATAATGATCTACTTTCTTTTTTTAGGGGCTGTTACAAATCGCTACAAGTTCCATTTGTGCACAGCGTGTGTGGGATAATATATAAAAGAAGTGAGCGTGAGCATTTGCTCTGGTTAAGTGAACTTGCTGAAGCCCCATCTCGTAATGCTCCACCCAACCAAGTTTTATCCATTAAAACGAAGAAAATCGTACACCAAGCCACAATTTGTGCCAAGTGTACTGATTCGCCCCACTGCAGTCCACTCTCTTCACTCTTTCCGGCCCTGATCCACATTCTCTCCATTCGCCTCATTGATGGATTCTGGCAGGGAACGTTTCCTTGAGCTCCCCTTGAAGGACGTTCTGTTGTCCTGCTGGGCATGTACTAACACCTTCAAACCACAACAGCCTATACATAATCACCACTTTGATTCAGAATGGAGAAGATTGTTTATTGAACTTTAGAGTCACTTGTTGATCAGACTACACCTTCGAAAAATGGTCCACAAAGATATGCTGGGTGCCACCAATTCTTTGGGAGTCTAGATCTAGTTCTGAAAATCTATTCTAATTAAAATTAATTTTGTATTAGCACATGTAGCCAATGCAAAAGGTGTCAACAAAACTTGTCAAGGACACTTTTCAGGTCTGAATTTTCACAGCTGCAACTATTTGGCTCTGCTCACTGGCGGGTTCACACAGGCCACTCCAAGTGCTGTCCAATCACCAAACCCATCCATTACACTGTCCGGCTGTGGGCAGAGCCCGGTGAAGACCTGTCCTGTCTAATATCTAACAGCAGAGTGGTGGCTCCCTGTGCCAGCCTCCAGAGTCCCACTAATCCCACAAGTGCCATATGGGCGGCCCGGCCTTATTCCATTAGCATGGGCGAGACAAGGGTGAGAGCAGGCCGAGGCCCTGGTCTTCCCGGCCCTCCCCTAGTACTGCCACAGGGCATGCCCTGCCCACCACCAGCTGCCAGGACCAGGCTAAGGGACAACCACAGTTCACTATCCGACAGTGGAATAGTCAGAAACACTTTACAACTTTGCTCTTTTCTTGAGCCGTTTTGTGAGGACAGAGAAAACAGTGTTATAGATGTTGATTTAGAGGTTACAGACATTTATTCCTTTGCTCACACTTTTATCTAAAGCAACTTATAAGCATAAGCGATTCATCCTGAAAAAACGATGAGAGAAGTGCTGATGTACAAAGTTCAAAAACTGCTAGAACAGTGTTTCACATTGAAGTAAAACAATATACAATATAAAACAGTAAAAATGGCATTATAGAGCAGCACCCGTAAATAATATTATTTGTGCATAGCAGCCAGGAATGCTACTACACAAAAGAGCGAAGGTGAGGTCAATAAATTACATAATTTGTTCATAAGTCAGTGTGTCCTGTTCACTATAAATAGGCTCTTGATTGTACTATATACAGCACTTCCCCACACCGGCAAGCCTAGGAAAGAAAAAAAAGCACTTATGGTCCCCAAAGCAGGAATTGCATGCCACTGGAGATATTTGAACAGGTCTTCCACCTGGACTGGGGACAGAAGAAGGGAGAGAGTTCAGATGTTCAGATGTTCTGAGGATCGCATGGGAATGTCAGACTGTGTTTCAGCCTGTACCTGCCACAGGACCTGAGGCCTGTTTTAATTAATCATAAAGCACTATGAATTATTAATCTATTATCACTGCGCATACATGTGATCATTCATTTGTCTCTTCTGCTGTTTTTAGCACCCTTAAGTCCTTGTTTCTGTTAATATGCTGCAATTCTGGGGAGATCTAAGGGTAGATTAACCTGACAGCACACTTTAATACAGGACATGATACAAAACTACTTAGATGTTCTTATTTCACAAATTCTCCAGTGAGAGTGTATACAAACAGAACAAACAGGTCAACTCATACTGTAGATGCACTGAGGAGTGAACAGCGTTGTTGGAACTATGGGAGTTTGAATACATCTCTCGGAGACTCCCAATAAACCCAAATATCACATTTGAAAACATTTTCAATTGCACAATACTTAGATTTGAAATGATAAGCAACCATGCACAGAACTCCCAAAGCTTGGTTTCTCAAAAGGTTTGCAATGCTCAATGACATATTTAAGCAAGGACTCTTCAAGCAGCGCCCGGGGTGTTTTTGTGCCACACTGATCAGACATCGTTGGGCTCTCATTGAGGAGAGATTTGGCTTTGGTCTGGCTGTGTGGCCCGTGATGACTGACATTAGGAAGGAAGGTTTCTCCTACCTACAGGCACCCCACCGAAGCTTCAGCTCAGGAGGACACAACAGATCTGAGCGAGAGCAACACCTGTCAGGTAAGCCTTCGCAGTTGACGGCACATGAGGTATGCAAAGCCCTCCACTCTGACGGCTAATCTCCGGTGAGCCATCGTGCGAGGCTCCGCAGGCCTCTACAAGGAGCCACCGGAGCCAGAGCGTAGCAAACTTGCCTCTTCTGCGTCATACAGCGCTCACATCCTCACACCAGAGCGGCGAGAGGCAGAGGCAAAGAGAGAGAGGGAGGCACTGATGTGCTCTAAATACATTTCATTATCATCATTATGATTTTATCACTGAATGTGTGTTTTTTGTAATGTGCCGCAGCATGTCTCCCCAGGGTGCTGTCTGCACAGCTGAATAATTAAAACAAGTATGATGAACCATCCGTCACAGTTTCCCATAAGAGTTTGGGCAGGATATGTGCAAATGGCTCAGTTGAGGAGAGGTCTGCAACTGAAACAATAAAATTGCTCAGGTTAGAATATACTAATGCAGCTCTGATTGCAAATATTTCAGATGATGAAAGCAGAGCGTTGCAGTATATACTAGCAGCACTAAGTGATAATGCATTGGTCATCATTTTGATTTTAGATGAAAGATTTACACTCTGAAAAATGTATTTTCATTATTAAATTTTATTGAAATAACATTAATCATCAGGTCCTCTATGTGCATTCTAAAACAATTAACAAATTCTGTTTGTTATAAATATAATGCAACTAATATTTGTAAATTGTAATCATATTACAGCAATTTACCAAGTGTGTTTTGGAGAAAGCAAATCGCACACTATTTGCAATAATAAAACAGCACATCCAATCAGCCAGGCACAAACAAGATGAGGCATATTGCGTTCTTATACGCCAAGCAACCCTGTAGGACTAGACCTGTTTAAATGCGTGAAGTGAATCTAAGAGACAAGTACGAATGAATGTTTAATCCAACAATCCCACTAACTGGTGTCAAAACCCCTGTGTCAAAACCTAGAAAATTATGCACAGCAGGTCACTGAAATATTCATACTATACATGCTTCATTAAGACTGAAATACACAAAGGCCCCACATTCAAATTATTATTGAAACAAATGACAGATAGATGGAGGGAAGAGTAAAATATTAGTGCCACAATTACATGTTTGTTTCATAGATTTGTACCGATTTGTTTTATTAGAGAGGAAACCGCCGTATTGCTAAATACTTCTGACAACTCAGTTACTTAGCGTCTTGCGAGTGGAGTCTTTGCCAAAGACTGCATTCAGAAAGGAAACAGGACCCACTGCTCCTTTTCAACCCTTTGGTGGGAATGCTAGACAGATCAAAGCATGTGGTTGTTAATTACACATATCCTGCAACTTGGTCACACAGTTAGGGCTCCTGACCGTTCTCATATGCTGCCACCAATTAATGATCTTTCTCCTGTTCCCCTGACATCAGATGAATAGTGTCTGAATTTTTAGCTGATGGATTATGTCAGTTTATCAAATGACAAATGCTTTACAATTTAGAATGACATCTGTAATTTAAGCACTTAGCACAGCTGAGACTGGCTCTCTGCCCAATATTAAGAACATAAAAAAGAAGGAAAAAGAGGATGATGATATATTGTGGTTATATACCCACAATATATCAGCCTAAACTATCCAGTAGGGTATATTGATGGTGCTTTTTTTTTACTCCTACACCTCTAGTAATTTTCATGATTTTCACCTCAAATGTTAATTTAATATTTAATATTTATCTGCTATAAATATTTAACTGCATTTTATAATTAGCACACACCACCAGAAGATAAAAAGCATGAGGTTATATCAAATTAAACAACAAAACATGCTGATTAAGATACACAATCTTGAATAAAATTATGAACTCGAATTTTAGTGTCTTACCACAGTTCTGTAAATTCTCTTCCTTTTCTCAAAATCTTTACACAGAGATCTCATAAGGGTGATTGTTATGTATGATAATGATTAACTCCTATAGGTAATTTGTAATGGGTTAAAACTAATAGTACAGCTCACCTCTCAGTCAATACTGCACCTTTCCTACACGTGAACACAGATACATATTTACACTTACTGGGGCATTCAATATATAAAAAATTATAATATAGTTAACTATGATACTATTATGTATATAATAATTTATTATTAGGCAAACAACGAACCACCTATTGTTTTTAGCGTGACTATTATCAATCTGGCAACCCAGCTCATGCCGCACTCGTGAAATCCCTCCTCCTCCGGCACCGTAACTTCCTGGAGACGGGCTTTATTTTTATACTGAAAAAATGGCGGCTTTAGGCTCAAATAGTACCTCGGAGAAATCAGGGACCGCGTCTGAAGCCCAGTCGGGACCGGATAATGATTTTTGGGCGGGACAGGGTCCAGTGGTTCTGCGGGATCCAGCGATTAAATTGCTGAGTCCGGTTAGCGGTCTTGAGCCCCTGTCGTGGGCAGAGGATCACAGACTGGCGGCCTCCAGCACTAACAGCGTGTCTATCATGGAACTGGTGTGTGACATACACGGTCTCAGTAAAAATCTTGTGCTGCATCGCAGTCACATCCCCGTTCCGGACAGCGCTTGTGATCTCAAGGTAACTTAACTACTGTGTGTGCGCTCCTGCTTTATGGTACCAACTCACGTGCACTGTTGCAGCTATGTTGCCAAGCTTAAAGGGATAGTTCACCCAAAAATGAAAATTCTGTCATTAATTACTCACCCTCATGTCGTTCCAAACCCGTAAGACCTTCATTCATCTTCGGAACACAAATTAAGATATTTTTGATTAAATGTGAGCGCTCTCAGACCCTGCATAGACAGCAACGCAACTGTAATGCCCCCAGGCCCAGAAACGTAGTAAGGACATCGGTGGCTCAACTTCAGTTTTGAAGCTTCGAGAATACATTTTGAGCGCAAAGAAAACAAAAATAACAATTTATTCAACAATTCTTCTCCCCCGAGTAAGGTCTTCCACCATTTTAGACTATCGCAACACATACGCAAGCTTTTTCCTAAGCATAAACAAGGCTGATTATGCAGATTACGTTCATGTGCACGCTTTTTCCTCCGAACGTAAACAACTGATTACATGGATTACACGCTTGGGTACTCTCCAAAATGGCGGAAGTGGGTCATATGATGCGATTTCAAGTTTTCCTTTCTCTTGTGTGTGTGTGTGTGTGTGTGTGTGTGTGCGCGCGCGCGAGCGAGAGAGAGACAGACAGCGTCAAATCACAGTAGTCCGCTGTCTTAACCGCAGATTGTGTACTGCATCATTACTGTGTCTGTTCCCCTTTCGGGCTTGAATTGATGGTAAAACTAATGACATTATTTACTGTCTTTACATTTATTTTGAAAGATGAAGCTCGCGATTATGGTAAGGGAAGTTACATTTCAGACGAGTGCTTGCGGTGTTCGGCCAATCACAATGCACTGGGTCAGCTGGCCAATCAGAGCAGACTGCGCTTGTCGGAAGGAGGGACTTTGTAAAAAACGAAGTGTTTGAGAGAGGCGGGGCATAGAGGACCTACAATAATGTATAGTATTTGAAAAAGAATGTGTTTTTTGAACATTAAAGCATGTCAACATATTCTGTTACACCAAATACACAAAATAATGATCTTTAAAAAAGCATCATATGACCCCTTTAAATAAATTGTTATTTTTGTTATCTTTGCGCTTAAAAAGTATTCTCGTAGCTTCGCAAAACTGAAGTTGAGCCACTGATGTCCTTACTACGTTTCTGGACCTGGGAATATTACGGTTGCGTTGCTGTCTATGCAGGGTCTGAGAGCTCTCACATTTCATCAAAAATATCTTAATTCATGTTCCGAAGATGAACGAAAGTCTTAGGGGCTTGGAACAACATGAGGGTGAGTAATTAATGACAGAATTTTCATTTTGGGGTGAACTAACCCTTTAAGCCATGTTTTGACGTGACATGACATGACGTTTATCTATCTCAAGATGTGCAAAATAAGTGTGAAGTATCATTTTCGAGGAATTATCCTATTTAATTCCTAATTTTTCAAGCACAAATTGAATTCCTTTTAAAATGCCAAATTTTTGTTTAACTATGTATTTGATTTCTAATCATAATTGTAGCTAATCTGTGGGAAACTAATCAAAAATTGCTCGTTGAGCAGTTAGACGCAATAAAAATATGCAAATATTAACATGTACATTAATAGTAGCATATTTTCCCCCCCAGTCAGTTGTGGGGAGTGATAATCCAAGAATAAAATCACATTTCTTTTTACATCTACTTTTTAATTCAGTATAACAAGACTGGAAATCTGCTGGTTTATAATGTGAGTCAACCAGGGTTTTTTTTTTTTTAATGGGGCACTGTTTTCCCACTGGTCACAATTGTGACCACTGACATATTTATGTGTCCTGTGATCATGATTTATGAGACCGAGCGATCTTAATTAATAATAGACGTTTTTAAATATGATATGTACCAAGTGAGGTACATATGCTTATAAATGTACATATAAATGCTTATTTTTATGGAGCTTTGACACAGACATCATCTTTCAGATGGCAAACTGGAATTAAACGGCTCTGGTCATGTTACTATTTATACAAGACATGGTATAAATATAGTAGGTTTTCTAGTGTGGTTTGGTTTTGGTTTTGTTAACCTACATTTAAACTTAATTTTGTTATCAGATGTTAGTGGTGAGATTATCCCACCAATACCAAAAGAAAATGAAAATTGCAGGTAAACAATTTTTTATCTGGTTGGATACCAGTGGCAGCATGTTTAAAAAGGTAACATGCAATGTAAAAATATTATGTAAATTAAAAAAGTAACAAAAAATCTGTGATGATTGGGAATCAATAATTATGATTTGGGTAAAGAAGTTATAAAATAAATTGAATGCGGAGTTTTGCGCATCGTGTATGTGTGTGTGTGTGTGTGTGCGCGCGAGAGAGAGACAGACAGCGTCAAATCATAGTAGTCAGCTGTCTTAACCGCAGATTGTGTACTGCATCATTACTGTGTCTGTTCCCCTTTCGGGCTTGAATTGATGGTAAAACTAATGACATTATTTACTGTCTTTACATTTATTTTGAAAGATGAAGCTCGCGATTATGGTAAGGGAAGTTACATTTCAGACGAGTGCTTGCGGTGTTCGGCCAATCACAATGCACTGGGTCAGCTGGCCAATCAGAGCAGACTGCGCTTGTCGGAAGGAGGGACTTTGTAAAAAACGAAGTGTTTGAGAGAGGCGGGGCATAGAGGACCTACAATAATGTATAGTATTTGAAAAAGAATGTGTTTTTTGAACATTAAAGCATGTCAACATATTCTGTTACACCAAATACACAAAATAATGATCTTTAAAAAAGCATCATATGACCCCTTTAAATAAATTGTTATTTTTGTTATCTTTGCGCTTAAAAAGTATTCTCGTAGCTTCGCAAAACTGAAGTTGAGCCACTGATGTCCTTACTACGTTTCTGGACCTGGGAATATTACGGTTGCGTTGCTGTCTATGCAGGGTCTGAGAGCTCTCACATTTCATCAAAAATATCTTAATTCATGTTCCGAAGATGAACGAAAGTCTTAGGGGCTTGGAACAACATGAGGGTGAGTAATTAATGACAGAATTTTCATTTTGGGGTGAACTAACCCTTTAAGCCATGTTTTGACGTGACATGACATGACGTTTATCTATCTCAAAATGTGCAAAATAAGTGTGAAGTATCATTTTCGAGGAATTATCCTATTTAATTCCTAATTTTTCAAGCACAAATTGAATTCCTTTTAAAATGCCAAATTTTTGTTTAACTATGTATTTGATTTCTAATCATAATTGTAGCTAACCTGTGGGAAACTAATCAACAATTGCTTGTTGAGTAGTTAGACGCAATAAAAATATGCAAATATTAACATGTACATTAATAGTAGCATATTTTCCCCCCCAGTCAGTTGTGGGGAGTGATAATCCAAGAATAAAATCACATTTCTTTTTACATCTACTTTTTAATTCAGTATAACAAGACTGGAAATCTGCTGGTTTATAATGTGAGTCAACCAGGGTTTTTTTTTTTTTAATGGGGCACTGTTTTCCCACTGGTCACAATTGTGACCACTGACATATTTATGTGTCCTGTGATCATGATTTATGAGACCGAGCTATCTTAATTAATAATAGACGTTTTTAAATATGATATGTACCAAGTGAGGTAGTTTGAAATGCTTATTTTTATGGAGCTTTGACACAGACATCATCTTTCAGATGGCAAACTGGAATTAAACGGCTCTGGTCATGTTACTATTTATACAAGACATGGTATAAATATAGTAGGTTTTCTAGTGTGGTTTGGTTTTGTTAACCTACATTTAAACTTAATTTTGTTATCAGATGTTAGTGGTGAGATTATCCCACCAATACCAAAAGAAAATGAAAATTGCAGGTAAACAATTTTTTATCTGGTTGGATGCCAGTGGTAGCATGTTTAAAAAGGTAACATGCAATGTAAAAAGCTGTAAATTTTAGCCGCATTCATCGTGAAACTTGCTAAACTAGCACATTATTAGGAAAGGCAATTTGCAAAGATTCATTAAAAAAAAAAAAACTTATACTCTCTTCTTCTGTAGGTGAATCTGGATCACGAATGATTCGTGCGAACATAAACACATTTAGGTAGATCGGGGGCACATTCCCTTAAAAAAAATGTAATCCACTGCATCTTCAGCGGCTCAGATGTCAGGAGTAAATGACGACTGCTATGTTCATTACAACAAAACACGTCAATCGCTTAGGAGATATTCTTGTCTACAACCACTCCGGCATTGAAACAATGGCGGACTGATGACAGCGCACTCAGGGCAGAGCTGTGATAAAACCAAAGACTGACGCCACTCTCAATCAACAATCGTGGGAGGGGCCTGTGCAGAACTCTGTCATTCTGCCAAGAATATGAGATTGCTTGATATGAGAAAGGGGTTTGGATTTATCGAGATTTAAAAAAATTTTTTTTATCATTATAGAGTGCTTGTGTTCACATACTGCCAAGACACATTTCATTTCAAACAACATGTAAAAGTGAATTTTGCATCTGATGACCCCTTTAACTGGCAAACTGTTTATGCTTATAAAAGCAGAACTGGATATTTTTGTGAGCATTTTAAGATTGTAAGATCGAAACTGGATGATATAGGCATAAAATGTAGGTGTTTTATGCTTGTTTTAACTGGCAAATAAAATGATTCATGCAACGAATTAACTCACATTTTTAGAAATATACCTTAGGTGCACATTACCCTGCATGTCAGAAGTGAATTTTGCATCTGATGACCCCTTTAACTGGCAAACTGTTTATGCTTATAAAAGCAGAACTGGATATTTTTGTGAGCATTTTAAGATTGTAAGGTCGAAACTGGATGATATAGGCATAAAATGTAGGTGTTTTATGCTTGTTTTAACTGGCAAATAAAATGATTCATGCAACGAATTAACTCACATTTTTAGAAATATACCTTAGGTGCACATTACCCTGCATGTCAATGTTTTGATGTTTGACCTTCACAGGTGCTGATAGGTCATATCATGAATAAGATGAACAAACAGACATTTCCAGAGTATTGCAGCCTCTGTAAAGAAGTTCTGCCTTTCACAGACTGCAAACGAGCAGAGTGCAAGAATGGGCACAGATGGCTCAGGTAGGACAAAATATGGTATATGTCATTATAAAATCCAAATATGTGACCCTGGTTCTCAATTCCAGTCCTCGCGTACCCCCCTCTACATGTTTTGCACGTCTCTATTTGTTAACACACCTGATTCAGATCATCTCGTTAGAAGTGAGCTCCGTGCATGAACTGTGTTCCGATTGACATGGTCCCTACACAGTGACCATGTCCAAATATGTGACCCTGGACCACAAAACCAGTCATAAGTAGCATGGGTAGCCTATATTTGTAGCAATAGCCAAAAATACATTGAATGAGTCAAAATGATTGATTTTTCTTTTATGCCAAAAATCATTAGGATATTAAGTAAAGATCTTGCTCCATGGAGATATTTTGTAAATTTCCTACCATAAATGTGTCAAAACTTAATTTTTGATTAGTAATATGCATTGATAAGAATTTCATTTGGACAACTCTAATGGCGATTTTCCTTAATATTGTGATTTTTTTTTTTGCACCCTCAGATTCCAGATTTTCAAATAGTTGTACTATTGTAAATATTGTACTATCATAACAAACCATACATCAATGGAAAGCTTATTTATTCAGATGATGTATAAATCTCAATTTAAAAAATATTATATATATTAAAAGTAAGTGAATAAAAGTATGAAATTATTATAATCTAAATATAATAAAAAGTAAGAAATGCTTAATGGGACAGAGTACTGTAATTGTCAAATAATACAAATAATACAAATGTGATTTTATTTTGGCTATATTTTGCAGTGCCAAGTAAAGTGACACTGTTCTTGGCTCACATCCGACACAGATTGCTCACTTTGATGAGCAGATTAACTTTTGATATTTTGTCATTTTAGATATAATTCATACCATATTCATTTTCTGCACTTAATCCTTATGAATACCAGAATGTAGTCTGCTAGGCTCTTGTTTTGGATTTATGTGCCAATATCATTATAAAATCCAAATATGTGACCCTGGTTCTCAATTCCAGTCCTCGCGTACCCCCCTCTACATGTTTTGCACGTCTCTATTTGTTAACACACCTGATTCAGATCATCTCGTTAGAAGTGAGCTCCGTGCATGAACTGTGTTCCGATTGACATGGTCCCTACACAGTGACCATGTCCAAATATGTGACCCTGGACCACAAAACCAGTCATAAGTAGCATGGGTAGCCTATATTTGTAGCAATAGCCAAAAATACATTGAATGAGTCAAAATGATTGATTTTTCTTTTATGCCAAAAATCATTAGGATATTAAGTAAAGATCTTGCTCCATGGAGATATTTTGTAAATTTCCTACCATAAATGTGTCAAAACTTAATTTTTGATTAGTAATATGCATTGATAAGAATTTCATTTGGACAA
Source organism: Sinocyclocheilus grahami (assembly GCF_001515645.1). Taxonomy (NCBI): domain Eukaryota; kingdom Metazoa; phylum Chordata; class Actinopteri; order Cypriniformes; family Cyprinidae; genus Sinocyclocheilus; species Sinocyclocheilus grahami. The sequence goes on along the minus strand of NW_015505386.1, from coordinate 2,150,063 downwards.
CTCTAATGGCGATTTTCCTTAATATTGTGATTTTTTTTTTTGCACCCTCAGATTCCAGATTTTCAAATAGTTGTACTATTGTAAATATTGTACTATCATAACAAACCATACATCAATGGAAAGCTTATTTATTCAGATGATGTATAAATCTCAATTTAAAAAATATTATATATATTAAAAGTAAGTGAATAAAAATATGAAATTATTATAATCTAAATATAATAAAAAGTAAGAAATGCTTAATGGGACAGAGTACTGTAATTGTCAAATAATACAAATGTGATTTTATTTTGGCTATATTTTGCAGTGCCAAGTAAAGTGACACTGTTCTTGGCTCACATCCGACACAGATTGCTCACTTTGATGAGCAGATTAACTTTTGATATTTTGTCATTTTAGATATAATTCATACCATATTAATTTTGTAGTCAGAATGTAGTCTGCTAGGCTCTTGTTTTGGATTTATGTGCCAATATCATGTCTTCATAATGATCAGACATGAAAAGTGGAAATTTTCACCTATAAAATCACTTTTTTTCCACTGGACTATATGTAGGTGTTGACTAGGTTTTGAGTAGATTTGACCCACTTTCAAACCACTGGCATGACATTTTATCCATCCGCCTGACTGAAAGGTGATTACTGCCCCTAATGGTGTATCAGGGAAATAGTTGCTTCATTGCTGTCATTCTGATCTCTGCCAAGTACTGATCTAAACCTTCCCCTGCCGTTTCTGTTCATGTATCTTGCTGTCTCTTTCCCTCTTTCTTTCTCTTTCCTTCTTCCTCCCTAAGGTGTGCGCTGTCATATCAGGCCTGTCAGGGTGTGACATACCGCCGCTGTCTATTGCAGGACAGTATTGCCTCAGTAGCAGAGCCCGAGGGTGAGCCATAATGCTGTATCATATCTCCATTCAGAACCACATTGCACCACACACTTACACTTTCTGTAATGCAGCAGGAACATAGCACACACACAAAACAAAAACTCTGCTGCAGCATCTATCTTGGCAATGCATTATTGTAAACAAGTGAATGTAAACGGGCTTGGCGAATATGTCAGAATAATAGATTTATGCGTTTGGCCTATTAGTGTAAATACAGCAACTGTATTTTTTTTAAAACTGTAATTCTTTGATTTTAAAAATTCATTAATTTATTAAAATCAGAAATTAATATTTAGCTTTTTTTTTTTATATATAAATCTTGCATGCACATTTTTTGTGGGGTTTTTTTTCTGTTATTTGTATCAAGTACTGACAAGCCTGTTGGAAGAAATTATTTGCCAAATGCATCATGTTGCAAAAAATGGAGAAAGACAGACAAGCCATTATGGACAAATTTAGACAAACCGCCTTGATTTCATGTTCAGTACATGTAAATGATTATGCATAATAACAACATACTTATCTCCTTTTCAGATTCAGACTGGATCAAGAAAATACTCCAAGGTCCTTGCATCTTTTGTGACTCCCCTCTCTACTAAAGCAGTAGGGTGAAAGATGACAAAATCTCCACGGCTGACTACTGAATTACTTAAGTGGGCTACATGCCACATAAATGCCTTTTATTACTTGAAAGAGAAACCTTTGAAAGTCTGTAAAGTATTCACTAATAGTTTTGTAATATAGGACATGTGGGAAATATTCTTCTCAAAGGATCTTTATTTTAAAGCCAAGCTTGAGCTCAAAAGTGATATATAATTTTTTATATCATGAAAACTATGACTGTATGTGTTAATAAACTATTCTATTGTAATTTTTTTTCTGTTAATGCTGTATATTTTTGATTTGTTAATATTATGCTGCCACGACATTCTACTTTTGCATTAAAAATGCACGCTCTTCCCGTGGGTGATTTTAATTGGTTAAAATAAATCCATTTCCTAATTGGCTTTGGGAACATTTCTATGGATCTGCAAACACCAACTCCCCCATCTCCAAATAATGACTTTTCCTTGGCCTAAAGGAAAAGAAGATGACTGTACAAGGAAATGAAAAACAGCGGGACCGAGAGAAAACTGTTTTAAAACTGATCCAGCCCTCCAAAGGGCCGAACTCTAATGAGATACAACAGTAATGAGGAATGGATCCCGGCTGCATATGTGATGCCCATTTTAATTAAGATAGTGAGCTTGAGTGCATATTGTTAAATCTAGTTAGCCCTTTTTTTGTGGGTCGCAGGGAAGACGCATGCAGGCCATGAACCCTGATGGCCCATTCCGCACAATGTTGCTAACATACTGGGGTCAATGGTAATCAAAGAAAGACTCAGGCCGGTTGGACCCTCAGAATGCTCTCCTCCGTGTCCGTTCTCATCTCCGGTACATCTTGTCGCCTTGCCCTGCGCTCTCTCTAGTGTCACTGAAGATGATAGCTCTCCTCATGGCTAGTCGGCAGCCCTGTCTTAGGTTTCGGATGGTATCCCGAGATAAAGCTGGGCTGATAATTACACACGATTCTGCTCCCATCTCTCGTTCGGCATCAATGAAAGCATTCTGTGTACCATCAAAGGGCTTAAAAATAAAGTAATCCGTGTGTTTATGTAGTTTTTCTTGTGTTTATTATTCATAGAGAGGGCCTTCATTACGATGCGTTCTGAAATGTTGCCATATCATTACAATTGGCAATGCAACATGTAAGGGGTGTTTGATTATGAGGTAATAATGTGCATTATGTATTAATCAAAGAGCGACTAGAACACAAAGGCAGTGCTCAGAACCTCAAATGCCGTCTGCTGCATGTCACAGCAAATTTGTTCACTGACATATTGCGATAAGCATCTAATAACATGAATTTGAAAGCTGTTTTTAAACGATGTAATAGAAGAGAAAATGAAAAGCTATTTGGATTTCAATTGTACACATAATATAGAGTGCATATATTAATAGTCGCAGGTGTTAAATGTCACAGATTAGATTATAACTGCAAACGTGATTGAAATTCCAATTTTTTTCTGCCTGCCTCGTATTTCCTCTCCTAGATATTAGATTGTCAAATGGATCTTGGCCTTTGGGTTTGAGTGCTAGCTTTGTTGATAGGTGGAGACTTCTCCTGTTGAAGAGGTTAGCTCTGTTTGGCAGTACCTCCTACTTTAATATAACAATCTGTCAAAAAACATTTCGACAATAATTACAGCCCCCTCCTCTTTCCTCTTTGTGTGTGCTCTTTCAAGACTTCAAAAGGAGGTTTCGTTCTTTTCTCTGTATGAAATATTCATAACTTCAGTGTTCGTGGCTTTGTGCTTTAAACAGATAACAGACAGCTTTTTTTATATTATTGAATCTTATATTATTTTGTTAGTTAACATATTTTGATATACATCACCTTCCGTTAAGCACCTAATTTGTTGAGCCCAAACAATATGCTAAGCGTCGATCTCAAAGTCATTCTCTCTAACAACGTATTGCACTGAAGTTTTTATTTTTGTGCTACAATTTTTCAAGTTTTATTTAATGGACGTTTTGTGCTCAAGAAAGATTTCCTGGATTTTACCATCAAAAAGTCTGTATAATGTTGATTTGACGTGTTACAAAAATCACTCTGTGACTAATGTACAGTATTTCAGAGTTCATGTACATATGTTCATGTACATTAATTTTGTTTACAGTACAAATCCTTGTTTCTGTTTCCCATGTACATATTTATAAATAAACTTTTCAGATTTGTATGTTTTTTTCCACAATTGTTTCAGCATAAATGTTAATTTAATGTTTTTATCTGATTAACAAACAAAAATGTACAGAGAATATGTAAGTTGCCATATGAAAACACAGTACCGCAGAATTGCATTTTCTCATTAGTAACTTTTATAAATAGTAGTATCAATTTATTAATTTATTTAGAAATTACTATATTTGCATTTATACACATAATTATCGTTTGTAATTGTTTTATTTTATTTGCATTTCTACATTTTATCCTTTCAGTAACAATACTGAATAACCCCTGATATTGATTCATTCCAAGTGTATAAAAACATTAGTTATCACTTTAAATATTAATATTAATTCTCAAGAAGAACTAGTAAGTGGATCATGACATGACGTTTCCTAATTTTTTTTCTTTCAAAAAAGTCAAACAGAAAACAAACTAGAACATAATGCGTATCACACAGGGTTAAATATATTTAAAATAATGTATATATAGTATAATGGCCTATTTAGGTCTGAAGAGGCCCCATAATTATTTCTATTTATGTAATCCTCTTAGCAATTTTATATAAATTGCTTTCATTAGTTTTCTGACACCAAAAGTAAGTTTCACAGTATAATCTGCATGAAAATCTGCATATACATGTATATGTATGTGTATGTGTGATTACGAGTCATACTGGGAAAAAAGAAAATAGCTTCTAAAGCACTAGATTTTCTGATGTGGTTTCACTCTGTAGTGTATATACATCAATTTTCCCACCTGAATACATTTCGTCTCAAGTATGCTTTGTAGAAGTGTTCCCTCAGACTTCAGTAATTAATCAGTAATTAAGTCTGTCTGGGGGCTGTCTAGGGACCCCTGGTTTTTCTTGACCGACTCTGAAATCAGGCTGTGAACATGGCCCTTTAACGGGTACATGGACCCGCTGAGATGGAGTCAGTGACCCGTGACTGGCTGATATGAGCGTATGAGGGAGTGTGAGATGTCAATAGTCAGTCTTTCTGCTTGTTCTGCTGTGTAGAGCAGCTCAGGTGGAACTAATGCAGAACCTCAGGAAGGCCGTGACCAGAGCTCTGCTTTACTGCAACATTAATTAAAGTAATTCGCTGCACACTGAACACACAACCATGGACAAGAGAAAGTGTCAGGAGAGTGTGTGTGTGACTATATATTTATGTTCCTGTAATGTAATAATTAAAAAAATATAAAAGAATGAAAGTTACCATATTGGTAAACAGATTTGCAAATATGCATACGAACCCTTAATTCCACTGAATTTAACCTCTAACAACTTTAAAGAAATGTTATTCTTATGCCAGAAATAAAAACTGGCAAAACCAGCAAAGTAGACAATGTTTAAGCACATGGCACTTGCATCATGCACCTGCACAGATCTATGTCAAATCCAATGATCATTCAAAAAAATTATCAAATTAGAAATGTCTAATAATAATCATCATCCAGTGGCAAAGCCATTTCTGATCCTGTCTGAGTGTGGGTGTTATATGTCAGACTCAAAAGGCTTACATAAAAAGAGCTCTGTTTTATTGAATAAAAGCCATGAAAGAAAAGCCATTGGGCGTTTGCATTTCACACCATTTCGGCGGCGCACTTCCCCTCTGAAGATTCTCCCACTCTTTCCGAATCCTTTCATGTTGGCTTTCACCACAGAGACACAAGGAAGCCCTCATTTTGAAGATTGCTTAAAAATATGTCTCCCAAAGATCAGACAATGCTAAGATTAACCTGCCCTGCACAGAAAGCCCAGAAATGGTCGAAATGAGCAATCCAAACGACGGGAACTGGAGACTTAATGTGACATGACAATGGAAGCGGTTAGCAGTCAGTCATTCATATGTTTCCGTGTTTAATCTGACAGGAGGTGGAAGCAGCCAGTCCAAATCTACAGCATGAGAGGAGCGGAGACAGATGGGACCCAGTCAGGATACAACTCACGCGGATGCATTCAACTCCAACTCAAAGCATATGTCATTAGGACAGTTTCCGCATAAATTACCTGAATTTTCGGCGACCTGCAGATAGTGGATTAACACAGCCCTTTAGATGTGAATACAGCATTGTATGCACCTGAAAAGGCCTTAAATGTGATAATATGCTAAAAGTTAATCACTTTTCTTGAGAATATCTCTAAAGGGGCACAGCAGCTCGAAGAAGTCAGTAACTTACAACTGAACTGTAAATTCATTTGTCTCCACTTCATAAAGCCATGGAATAAAGCACTCGCTGCGAGGGAGCGTGTGTGTTTCGGTATATCCACACTTGTAATTATTTCAGGGGAAGAGTATGAAGAATTTATAATGAGTATTTTTGTTTTTTAAAAAGAAATACCGGTAATAACTACTATGCAAAGCTATCGGAATGAATATTTATGACCTTTGCTATGAAATATTCATAAAGTCGGAGTAAAAAAAGAACACAAAGGGAGAAAATGGGGAAAACCGTGTGTGAGTGAGAAAAGTCACGAGAAGGGAGCCACTGCCTGGATTTCACAGGAAGAGCGACCGACAAAACCTGCGGATCGTGTATCTGACATTTATTAACAAAAGCGCCGGCAACATCCTCCTGGTTTTTTAACCATGCGTCCCTTCATCCCAGAGGTGATACGAGTTTCTTTCGTTCATCCGATCCTCCCCTTTCCGTCGCTCTGGTTCTCTCACTCATCCCCAACCTCTCTTTCTCTCTTCCTCTTGGTTCCATCTACCCAAATTAAGAAATTAATGAGGGATAGATTCTTTACCGACTGCCCCTGCAATGTTTACCACTGATGAAATTATAATGCTGCCTTAGCTGTATAATTTATAAGCCAATTAGAGGAAGTGTTACTTGATTTGATGGGGAGCCGACACACAAAGTACATTTAACTAATAGAGAGCAAGAGAAAGAGATCCGGGGAGAGGGAGGGAGGACAGCTGAGGCTGACGAGTCCTTGCGCCACTCTAGAATTACGTGGCTAATTGCGCTGCTTTATCTGTCTGTCACGGATAGCCATGCATATTTCAGTGTTCCCAAAGACTTTGATTGTTTGCACTCGTGTTGGGCCTGTAACAAGCAGAACAGTGGCCAACGTGGAGAGTAGTTAAAGACTGGCACCAGGAAGAGGTGGAAGAGGGAGGAGGGAAGCCGAAGAGAAGAGTTCCGGCTAAAACTGACAGATGAATATTACTGGAGAGCGAACGGAGCAGAGCACCACCAGAAAGATTAATGCAAACAGAAGAACCGTCTGGTGTAGTATAATTACAGCAAACTTAGGAACAGTAGTTTGCTTTGTAGCCAAAATGTGCATTGTTTGAAAAGTCTCACAGCGAGGGAGAAAAAAAACACATTTTAATCAGTGGTTTTGTCTTGTTTTCTAGTAAAAATATTGCAACATCTTTACAACAAGATAAATTTACTTGAAGGAAAATTGTGTAAGATGACCTTTTTTCAAAGAATAAATCTTTAAGTTTATTTTTATGCTTTATTAGCAAACTATTTTGTTTTCTCAAGAAAAAAAAAACTTTAACTGAACTCAACTTTAACATATTTGTCTTAATATTGAATGAAAGTAAATTTATATTGCTTGCTTATTGGAAAACTAGAATAAACAAATGTAATAAGACAGACACAATAAAAACAAATCTTATTTTTTTCCATTGCTTACAGCCAACTGAGTCACCACTGTTGATTAAATAAGCATAAGAGAATAAGACAAATTAATGGAACTTACAGGGAATAATTAACTCTAAACAATCCTTAGCTGTTACACTTTTTAAATGCATTTTCCATACATACATCAATAGCTTAAAAATCATGAGCACTAAGCAAGACTGGAGGTTTCCAATAACAGAACAAAAAACACACAATGGAATATGTTATCTATACATGATGAAGATCAGAAAGATCATCCTACAAATGTTTTCTTAGCTCAGCCACCATACCGGAGCTCTTCAGAGATCCCGCAGAACTCCAGAGGAGCGAGCGGAGGGACAGGCGTGCCGTTATCAGCCTCTGAAAACTGATCAGACATTTATGCAAAAGAGAGAAACTGGAGCGAAGGCAACTTCAATTATCTGATGAGGCAAGTTTATCTGAACGGCTCCCTTTTCTTTTCCTTTTTTTTCCTGCGTGTGGATCAAATAGCAGCTCTTTACATAACAAAAGAGCTTCCTGGCTGACCTGCTTCATTCAGCCTACTTTCTGATGCAGCTGGACTTTCCATAATAGGAGGACTTTTCTACTGTATAATGCTGCCTTATTCTAAAAACAGAAACTCGTTAATTTCGATTCAGGCCTAATAGCAGTATTGACGTCCACAGATTATATAAACTATTCCTGTTTGTGCAATTAAAACACATAAAATCCATCATCAACCACACTTACAGTACTGTAAGAACCCACCAAAATTATATTTTGCACATTTCCCCCCCACATATTTCAGCAGCAGTATAGAATGCCTAAAACCTACACCTTATTTTTCAGCTGAAGACCAATATGCTGCTTCACCGAACATGTTACTAATTCATCTCTTTTAAAGCCTGTGTAACTGGATAGCTGTTAATTAATATAGCTGTCAGTTAAAGGTCTTCTGCTGGACCAGTGGTAACATTAGCTTGACCTGCTAGTCACACTAGGCCTCTATCTGCAGCTCAATTAAGCTAATGCTATGCAAAAAAGGTCTCCAGCCATTAGTTCTCACACCGGGGCCCATTAATAGCATAATTGGGCCATTCCAAAGGGCAATTAATGTGGAAGCACGCTATGATCTCTTCCCCATCCCCTTAAAATACTCCTAATATGCACAACTGCAGATATGAGGGTCTGCAGGAAGTTGTGGTTCTAGATGCATCTCCCTCAAGAGCATGGCTTCCCACTGGCCTAGACTAATCAAGAATAGCGAGTAAGTTAAAGAACACAAATTGCAACCAAATTTTCTTCAAATCCAATGTGTCCCTGCACGAAATTTACTAATATATATATATATATATATACGTATATATATATACTATAAGAGTAGTATTTAAATAAATGATACTGAATTAATTATGGATATTCAGATTTAATGATGCTGTGTTTAATAGAGATTTAAAGACTAAATAAAGTCAACCCTATTTACTTTCCTAACAAACATCACTTTTTTTGCATTTGATTAATCAATGCATGTTATTAAAGAAGAGAAAATAAATCAGAGCAACTTAATCAATTCATAAAGCATAAAATCAACTCCTATATTTTGTCCTCACTGAATATCCTCAAATATGTCACATCCAGAAGCAAAATGGGTTGCAAAAGCTGTTTTCTGTTGACTAAATGAATAATTTCATAGCGTACCTGAGATTCCAAAATATCTGTGATATGAGAAGCTACATCAATAATCTGAACTGAAATAAACACCTCAGGACATCAATATCAAAAATTCATTGTACATGAATTTCGAATGTATTCAGATTAAGCCTACAGATTTATTGGACTTCCTATTTAAGTTTTATTCCAGTGCAAATCAGCCCACGTATTGACTGACTGCTTTTCATCCTTCTTAGAGAAACCGCATGTGTTTGTGTGTGTATGTGCAAGCGAAAAGCTCTGTGGGAATTTTAACAGTCGAGCCCCGCTAAATCTTCCTGTTTCTACAGCAGAACGTCGATAAAATAAATATCCTGTGTGTTTCTTTTCTCTCCTCCAATGCCCACCCAAACGTCCTCAACCAGTGGGGCAGAGAATCTCACTCACACCTCAGGCAATCTTTAATATAATCCCTGTTTTTTTTTTTTTTTTGCCAGTAAATGGCCAAGATCTCAGGTGCGGCTTTTAAACAGGCAGAGAAAAACTAATGTTAACATATGCTGTGAGTGGCAATAGCTCAGGCATCGACCAGCATGGTGTGTGATTAGGGTAGTGAAGCTAAGCCGATCCCAGACACCGATCGATCCCGCACACTTTCAATATGGATGCAACCCTGCTCACAGCGGCCACGTCTAGCTGCTTACATTGATTTTTTCCTCAATTATATAATGGTGGCTCTGTCTAGGATTTGAGCTAAATCACACATATTGAAAGGCTGGCGTCTCTCAAAATGAAGCATTTTTTCTCATATCAAATTGTATTGTATTGGCAATGTTTGACAATTTCTCCAGAATACCCTGGGAGTGTGTGTGTGCATAACTGCATGTCCCTGCAATTTCATAAAACACAAATATGTGTGCTTGCTCTTCAAGCCCCTGCCATCGGAAATATCAGACACAAATTTATTATGCTGCTTATGTATTTTTTTGGGACTTATGATTTTAACAGAGCACAACAGTGACCACTCACTTTTGCATCAGCCACAGTTTCCAAAAGCATCTTTGCCATCTGAAGCAACAAGGTATTTAAAAATTGGTAAAAACAAAGACATCAGTAAGAATATGAAAGAACTATACTATCTAACTATCAAAAGCATGCTAATAAATTAATGGAGTTACATTCTTTTTTTTTAAAGTTGTATTTTTTTTTATAATTATTTCCAGCATATATAAAAATACACACCACAAATAAAAAGACTGTGCCCTTACAATATTAATAAAGGAAATGGAGCATAAATCAAACAAATCGCATGAATCTGCAAACTGCATAAATAAAAAATGATGGTAATATAAAACTACTGACTCTGTCATTGCTTATAAGTATTAAAAAATATATTTTTAAAAGCTATATTTAAAGTTTATTGCTCTTCTGCTGCAATTTACATTTATTTTACATTTCCATAATAACAATTACCTCTCTGAATGGGGGGTTTTGGGTGGTGTAGTGGTCCACAAGGAAGTCCTAGAACACCTAGAAAAAATAAATACTGCTACAAAACACTTGAAACATTAAGAAAAAACACTGACTTGTACTGTAGCTTCTACAGAAGCATGTATCACCGTCTACTAATCACAGTCTGTCATGATATCCCTGGTAAAAAATAATATACTTAAAATACATTTATTTCATACTATGTATAGTTCAAATCTATTAACATATTTACTGACCTATCACTCGAGACTTACTGATATAAAAATTAGAATTAAACTTTATTTGGAGTACTACTTGTGCACAATACACATTTCTTAATATTAAGCCTAAAATGTAATTTAATGTCACTACTGACGAGGATTATATGTTCTTTGAATAATATCGGCCTTTAAATGCAAGATATTTAAAGTGTACCTGAAATATTCTTGCAATAGTTCCACTTTAGCACAATCCAATATACTTCAGTATATCTTTAGTTGGACTTCATCACAATTAAAGTGCATTAAGCACAAATTCCAATTTAGCGGACTTTAAGTATACATTTACATTTCATTTAGTCATTTAGCAGACGCTTTTATCCAAAGCAACTTACAAATGAGGACAATGGAAGCAATCAAAATCAACAAAAAGTATACTAGTTTAGTATACCAAAAGTACAATTGCAGGGTATTTTTATTAAGCACTTAAATATGTAAATGTATTTGTTGTACTTAGCATGGCTTTTTCTGGCAAATTTTTCTAATTTCAGAACCTTAAAAGAAGTTGTTGGACAGAGAGAGATGTGAAATAGTATTGGGAAATAATACAAGCCAACTTAAACCTGCGTACAGTTCTAATGTGCCATATGTACGCACATTAACCACTCATTATTTATACAGTTAATGCTGTATACTGTGTTTTCCTGGTCACATTAAGTGCTGCAACTGTATATGGGTTGGCGTGTACATACAAATGCACGTGAGCTATAAGGCACATGTAAGGCGAGTCGATACAGCGCTGAAGAGAACCTACAGTTCACGTTTAGCTGATGGTTTGCACTACAAACGCAGATGCAGTGGAAAGTTTATTCCTATTTTACGAATGCCACAAAGGACATAACTTTTCAAAAGTGACCAAAAACAATTATTGGTGTCATCTAGAGCAAACTGGCCCACCAAGACCTCTTGCTATAAGACAAACCAGCCCAATTAGCAATCCAGCTTGATCCAAAGTCTCACAAACTCGGTTCACTGACGCACTGACCAACAAGCCCAGTTCACGTACACAATCTCGACCCCATTTCAGTTCGCACAACGTTCTTCAGGTAGAGGAGCACACCTATCAGCCCGTGCCATCAGACACCCGTGGGCCGAGAGGAGAGGGAGCAGGTCAGGGTGTAATCGGAGTGGAGATGTTAATCTGCCCATGTGGGTATTGGGAGGATAATTGTTGCATTGCTCAGCTCAGGTGGTTGATACCACAGATCTGGAGAAGTTAAGCCAAGATTTACAATCGCGTTGCTCTGTCTTCACTCTCTCTCTCTCTGTCGCTCACTCTTCCTTTGATTCTTTCCACTTCCTGCTTTCAACCTCTCCTTCCTTCTGCCTTTCATCCACTCTCCATGTTTGTGTCAGCCCTTTCAAGCCTCCCTAACGCTCTCTGTCTCTCTCCCCCGGGGTAAGTATGAATATTCTCTGGCACGTCTAAACCAGAGGCAGTGCAGGGCCGGGGGAAGGGTCCGCGGCATAGCTTTAGCTGGAGTAATGAGGCCTAATCCCCCGCTGACTGGGTCCTGTTTAAACAGCTCCTGCCTGAGCCACCCAGTAATAGAGTAATTAACCTCTGCGCCCTCTCCTGCCCACCTGCACTGTGCCACTACACTCCACTTTACTTACTACGGCAGACAATCCATCCTTTCCATTTGGCCATCCAATTGCCACAAACAAAAAAAGGGGGAGAGGGAGATGGAGAAGAGAAGGTGAGAGAGACTAGAAAGTAGCACTAGAACAAGACAACACAACATGATCGTCTGGAAGTTACTAAATAAGTGAGGAGTGAGGAAACTGCTCAAACAGGTGTCAAGTTGGCAAAGCTGCATGAGTATAAAACATATATGAAAGTGAAAGTTCACCCCAAAAATGAAAATTTTGTAATTAATTTCCAAACCTGTGTGGCTTGTTTCTGTGGAATACAAACGAAGAATTAAAAAAAAATAAAAAATAAAAAATAAAAATAATATATATATATACTTTTTTTTTTTTTTTTTTTTTGGGGCCATAAAATGAAAGTCAGCAGATCAATTTGATCAGTTTAAAGTGTCCTTGCTAAATAAAAGCATTCATTTATTAATTTTATTATTACTTTTTAAATCACTAACCCCAAACTTTTGATTGGTAGTGTATATCAGATTATCAGCCAAAAATACAACATATTTTGTATAATTACCAGAAATGTTCCATCGTCCAAGGATTTCCAGCTTCTGTCCTCATTTACTGACCTTTATGTCATTCCAAACCTGTATAACTTCCTTTCTTCTGTGGAACCACTGATTTATTTAGATTATTAACACAAAATAATGTATTGACAAAAGGGTACAAAGACATTATTCAACACATCCTCATTTTGTGTTCAGCAAAAGAAAAGAAGAAAGACTGACTGCAAACTGCACAATTTAAGATAACATTGATGTCTGTAGCACAAATGGTTGTAATAAATTACAGAACAAAGTTTAATACTTAGTCAGTTAGAGTTAGTTCAAATTCCTAACCCTAAATATGATAAATAATAAGCAAAGTAAAATTAAATGTTGTTTATAAATCTAGGTTATTTCCCTTTTCATCCTACTTGTGTTTTGTGGGGCAAATGAAGTTTGATGAAGGCATGTTAAGCACACAGCCTGTCTCTCGTCAATGTCTGCTTCAGGACAATCCGTTCTGACAGAGCCATCCGTTTACAGTTGCTAGCTATTGATCTGATTTTCAACACATCACACCAGGCAGTTTCCTGCAGCATGCTAACAAAAACACTCAGGTACGATCAAAAAGCCCCACACGACACGCGAGAGCTCATCGCCACACAGCGGAAAGCCGCGTCTTCCCACACGTGTACACTCTTTGGAGACGGCTAGTTTCTGAGAGAGTTAAGGGGCTTTTGCGTCTGAAGAAATCAGCCAGCTTGCATTAAGGTAGATGAAATGTTATGATGTGTGGTGGGTGAATGGTTTGTGTCATTAGGAAGTAGAAAGCAAACAGCATGAACTTGCCGTGTGTACTGTCTGAGGAAAGGCAAGATTAAGGGATGTTCAGAGACCTCCGTCTGTCAAAACTTCAAAGTTGCCACAGGCTCTCCTTGTTCTGGCGGTGTAGCAACCAAATCGCAAAAACTCAGCAGCCTCTGAGGCTGTCAGAGGCCTCTTGACACCCCCTTTATCAGGTGTACAGTGCTTTAATGCCATCCTAGATAAATAAACCAACACTGCTGGGAACACTGGTGCCCCCTTTAGGTCCCTAAAAGAATCAATGCTACTAACAATATCAGTATATAATGTATCTTTTTTTAATAACTTACCATTTTTCAACATGTAGTACCACCAAACACTACATCACTGTTTTACATGTGACACGCTTTTATTGGCGCTAACTGACGTTACAGGCCTAATCAAATGCATGTAGCGTAGCATTCATTCTAGTGAATCGGTTCTTACTAAACAGTCCTCACTTCAAAACACAGCATGGGATTCGTTCGATTCATTTTAGTGAATCGTTTTCATCCTTAAGGAGTCTTTTTCTATCAGTAAAAGTCATTTTAGATAATCAGTTTGTTCAGATGGTAGCTATATGTAAATAATAAAAAATTATTCAAATTGACTCCAATGGAATACCTAGTTAAATGCTGCTATTCATCTCTGTTTTCGTAGTTTTATAAATAAGGGGTATTGTAGCTTTTTAGTTTCATTTAGTGTCAATTTATACGCATATCCTTTCACCCTGACCATTCATATGCCAGAAAATATCTCTTAAAAAATGATATCATCATAATTAAAATGTATTTTAAAAACAAACAATTTCAAAGTACCGTAGTTCATTTTTATGTAGCTTGTAGTGTAGCAAACTACTTTTTCTAGTCAAGGTAAAGTAGCTACTTTAATTTTTGAGAAGCGTGTATAGCAAGATACGCTATACAAGTAGCTTTCCTAACACTGATACTGCAGTCCTTTGTTTTTATATAACTATGCTTCCAAGAGAAGAACAGAAATATACAAAACAATCCAAATGAAGTTTAATCAAGCTATTCTCATGTTAAGAGTTAAACTGTATGAAATAAATCTCCCACTCGAATCACCTTGGGGCTCATTGCATGCATGTCTTGCAGCGCAGGATGAAATGGCACAGGATGAGCTTGTGCAAACAGCGCTGTCATGTTGCCTTTTCTTCACCGACAGATCAGATGCGTTGTGAGAACAGAATAAAACATCTGGAGGAGACAGATGGAAGAAACGAGAGAGAAAAGAGGCAGATAAATAAAACCAGCTCTGTTTGGCGGACCCATTCACGCCACGCTAAGGATTTTGCTGTCTTCCATTCAAAACGCACACATGGGACAGGACAGAGAATATATTTCACAAATGCATCTTTCAAATGAGAAACAAAAGACAGCAAAATAATCTGCAGCATCATAAGTTAAGTCCCACAAGTCTCCTCCTTTCGTCGCTGAAGGGTGAACAGAAACGTCTCTGAAATGTGTTTTTGGATTCTGCATTGATGCGTTTTGTTTCATTTCTGATTTGGTTTGTGCAGGCGAAGGGATAAGCAGCTGTTTACATTTGAAGCAGAGATCTGTCTGCCGGATTTTCGCAACGAACGCCAATCTCGCACAACAAAACTCGTCCCTTTCAGAATGCAAAAGTAGCCCAAACCCGTTTTAGAGGCGACGCCACTGAGTTATATGCTGATGATAGCAGCTCAGCTTCCTCCTATAGATCTACGAGTGCAAATAAAAAGGAAAAGAGAAGGGGGGAAAAGCTGGATAAGACATTTCAGAAAGGGGCCACAAAAAAGGAAGACTGTAAAAAAGGAAACCAAATTAATTTTATTTCCCTTAGAAAAGTGTGATATACCAAGGGGGTCCCTGTAACTTGTGAAAAATTAAAAGAGACGGATTCAAACTGTCCAATTTCCACATCAAACAAACGTTGGCTCTCTGCTCCTGGAGAAAGTGCTTCATACAGCACACATCCCTCCCCCCGTTCCCCCCCATCTCCAACACGCTCCGCTCTCCAACCTGAACCACCAACACATTTTCTGAACACTCACAGTGTTCTCGGTTTCCTTATTAATCCCACTCTCTAATTCCCCTAAGCACTGTACTGGTTACACTAGCCACTGTCTCTCCCCTGTCTAATTATACCCTTGTGAGTATATTAATCAACCTGTGAATTATTTAAGAAGGAGAGATCTTCCGTCTGGAACTGACTTTGACAGAGGGGGGAAAAAACGAGGGAGGGCCAAGGTAGAGAATGGAGAAAGAGAGAGAGCACACAGTATGGAGGGGGTAGAGAAAGAGAAATACGGAATGAGGGTCTACCGTCCTGGCGCGTCCCCGAGGACTGAAGCTGGTGCAGCTCTCTGGCACTGAAACGAGGCAGATCCTCGTCAAAATACACTTTATGTTTGTTTTTTTTCCCCTCAATCCGCGTAAGTTTTCATCACAAACATGAATTCATGAATATATGTAGCGGTACAGAATAAAGAGGGTAGGGAACAGGAGGGAACATAGAGAGGGAGAGAAATGAAGGCAAATGAAGGGAAATTTCTATTACGGGGAATTTACACTTTCCAGTGTTTGACATCTAGACTCTCTTGTCCCCGTTATCCAGGCATTATGGTAATGGTTAGAGTGTTTTTAGCCATGTTGCTGTGTGTATACTCATAAGCTGAGAGGAAGAGGGCACGTTTAATGACTCCCATTGCCGCTACCGTCCACGCTGGGCCGGAAGAAGCCGCTTTTAAAGCTCATCATTATTTTTCGACTGCAAGGTGTTCTCCGTTGGCCCCTGCAAAGTGCCTGCCAATCTCAGAATACTAATGAGTGAGGTTTTAGATAAATAAATAAGACTGAGTGTGTCCTGGCCCACATCATTCAGCTATACGAGATGTTAAAGAGTCTGTTTGTGTCTTGTCAAAGGTTGGGTGGGTACGTTTGGTGCCTTAGTCTCCTTTATGTGTGTCGGGTTAAAGTAAGCTCCTCTCATTAGGACTTGAGCAGCGCTGCTGTCGGTGGCTGAAGCTCACCGCTCTCTGTGGGATGTTTATTAAATTAATAAAAAGTAGCTTGCGGCGAACGGAACACAGGAAAGCCCCGGGTACAGCTGTGATTGGCACCCTCGGCCAGCCTGCGCTCTCTCAGGAGGCCAACGGCATTTGCTTTAACTAACCGACCGTGACTGAGGGCGCAAGCTGACATGTCTCTTTCTCTCTTGCACTTTCGTTCTCATACCTCTTTCATTGTGAAAGGCCTCAGAATGCACTGGGAAGGAGCAGTGACATTCGAGGGAAAGAAAAAGAACAGAGGGTGGCCCGTGTTGGGTGAGTGCATTTAAAAAAAACAGCAAAAGGGTGAACAGGAACTTTGAGTGCGAATAGAAGATGCTGGTTGGTCAAAACAGCCAACCACAGGAACTGGGTTTCTCTGATGTCAATAGAACATTAGCTCCACCTCAAGTCAGTGTAGAACAAAAATCTACAACCTTCATTATGTCTCGGTAGAAATAACTGCAATTCAGGGGCCATATATGGTTGGGGGGGGGGGGAAAGGATTGTAAACCCTTTGAATTTGCTAGGATTTTAGTCATAAAGAGTCAAAACAATAGACAGCCACTTAAAGGCACAATATGTAAGATATTTTTATTAAAATATCCAAAAACCACTAGAACAGTGTTATATATTTTGCTGACTTGTGTACTTCCATTATCCCAAATGTTTCGAAGAATGTTGAAATCCAGAGAAATAAGCAATTTTAACTAGTGACACGGACCGTGTCCATAGTGTCATTGTGTCGCCTGCCAATGACGTCATAACCCCTCGATTTCCGGTTTTGTTTTGTAGAAAACATGGAAACACCAAAGGCACTTTAATATGTTGTGCGCTTTATTAGACCGGTGATGACCGTACAGAGTAGCATTATAACAGAACTTTCAAATGTATCTAGTATGATAAAACAGCGCTGTACATATTGTGCCTTTAATGTGATAGTTCGGGCAAAAATGAAAAGTCTATCATTGTTTACTTACCCTCATATCATTCCAAATCTATTAAATGTTTTTTTCTTTTGTGGAACAACAACAACAAAAATGTATACATCTGTTTTAGACCCTATTGGGTTTCATTGTATGAAAGTCATTTTAAACATTCAACTTTTGTGTTCTAAAGAAAGAAAGTCTGATTTGCAACAACTTGAGGGTGAGTAAATATAATAATCACAAAACTTTGGTATAGGTATAGTTTTGGTATAGGTAAGGCCAAAACATTGGGTTGAGGTCAGAATAGGGCCATATACAATAAATTTTCATGCATTTGCACATAAAATCCTGCAATAAAATCAGCATTCAATTATTTTAATGAAACAAACACTGACATGCACAGAATTCCTGATTAGATGAATTGCAATTAGTCACACTATGGTTTTTACTACTATCCTTTTGGTGCACAAAGTGTGTACCTTCCTTTCACTTGGGATCCCATCTTTGGAGCATCTTCAAACAGACTACATTAGAGTAATTCTCCTGAAAGACAAATTATGAAATGCAAAATCAACTGCTTTAATTGTTTTAGAAATAAACAAAAACTATAACATAATCCAGACAATGGGCCTACTGCTCTCAAAGGAGAGAAGACAAGGGGGGTCTATTTGCATGTTAACTTTTCACAAAGAATCGTCATAGGCGGAGTATGAGACACAAAGATTTTCATGTGCAAATTTCAGCTGCATGTTCGTACCCGACACATTATCATTTCATCAGCAGCCCCCTTCGGTTTTTGCGGTACGTTATTTCTGCATCCCTGTGGAAGCATAAAGTCTCTGGCCTCCTCCAGGACCTCTTAAGTCTGTTTACTCTCAGTTGGAGACGATAAGTGGGCCACGATTTTGCAAAGAGAGAACTAATTCAATGCTAAGACACCAGTTGTGACCAGTGTTAGCCATGTTAGCCACTATAATTGCATGTACACTGTCCAAGTTGTAAACATCAAGCCAACATCCAAAATTCAGATTAACTATACTCTAACTCTTCCAAACATACTTTTTCACAGCCTACGAATATGAAATTACAGTGTTGCCAATGCTATATGTGATCAGTGGGGATAGGTTCTTTTCAAAAGAGAGAAAGCTTAAATGTAAGTTATCTATATCAAAACATCCAATTTATTATTTCATCTGATATGTAGCTACTAAAACGGCTAAAAAATACTACTTGCAAAATGATGCAAAAGTAAAATATTATTAATCAATTTAAAATAACTGTTACCATTTTAATCTATTTCAAAGTGTAATTTATTCCTGTGATGGCAAATCAGAATTTTCAGTAGCCATTACTATTTTTAGTGTCACATGATTTTGCAGGGTTGAAAAGGTGTTGCCTATATGTGAGCAGAAGTTTTTAGCTCGGTTAACACAGCAGAACAAAACATTTCCAAAACACTGGGACAGATTGAGTAATCTAATGTGACAAGTAGGCAGGAAGTCCCATGATGCTGTGCTATATTAGGAAGACACTTAGGTTTCATGCCTTAATATGTCTGAACAAATGATTACCGAGTTAAGATAATAAAAACATAATTTGTCTTATTCTACCTAATCACTTTAATGCTTCACATGAAACAATGAAACATCACTAGTCCAAAATTCCACTCCACATGACGGATAAAATATATCTTGATTGGCTGTGATCGTGTAGTGCAGTACCTTCACCATCAGCGTGGAAAGAAAAATCACTTTTCATTCAGAGAGAGAGGTATATCCAACAGAAACTTCTCTAATGGTCCAGCATACACCGGTTTTAAGACAGATATAGTAAATCTATAATATAAACTGCATGTAAACAACTTGACTTTAAGCACCGCTGGATAAATCCGCAGTCTACGATAAAGCTTGCTGACTTATCCAGAGTCGTGAAGAGTGTGGCTACTAATCTCTGTCTTCTAAAGGGCAAATCTCAGAGGAAAAGTTTCCTCTGTTCCAGTTTACCACTTTCGAATTTACACAGCTACTGCACATTTTCAAAGACTTTTAAACTAGTGCAATTTTTACACTAATGGGGGGGGGGGGGGCTTTTGCAACTTTTATTGATAGGGGGGGGGGGGGGGGTCTTTTGCAACTTTTATTGATAGTGACTACAGCAATGATTATGCCACAGCTCCAACAAACTAGTATGCATTTTATCCTGTTAATATGAATTCAACAGTACTGTTACCTTAGAAATTATTAAGTGTTCATTAAAAGGATAAATTACAATTTTGTCATAATTCACTTCTTTCTTCTGTGGAACATAAAGAAAAGATATTTTGCTTTTCTTTTTTTGGTCTATACCATAAAAGTGTTGTTTGGACCCCATTGACTTTCATTGTATGGATTTCTTCTTTTATGTTCCACAAAAGAAAGTCAGTCAAATGATGACAGAATTTAAATTTTTTGGGTAAACTATCACTTTAAGGATTACTTTAGAAAATGTCTTTATCTTTGGGTGCAAGTAGTGAAATAAAAGAGTATGAAAATGTTGATATAATATAGCTTTTAAATCTGGAACAATGATCACTATAGCAGTTATCATCACTTAATCTCAATGATCGATCACAGGAATGAATCTAAAGCAATATTTCAGGTCAAAATTCTTCTGTTCTAGCAGACCCGTGTTTCATGGGGTTTAACTTCAAAAATGTGTAGCTAGTATTTTTTTTAAATGCACTTGAAGCACATGAATTATGCTGCTAAAATGTTTGTTATTTGAGTCATAAAGTTGTCTAAATCTTTATTATATTATATTTATTTGTATAAATTTAGATGCTCCATGTAAACAGTGCTTTACGGATAGTTCCGTCACTTCCATGCTGCCAAATGAAAGCAACCGGGTTTACTTTTTCCTGAGCGTACATATTTGATATAGCTTTGCACAGGCAAGGTCGGTAAGCCGTTCTTTCACACCAGTCTAATGCTAACATGTGTAATGTGCTAAAGTGCTTTGGTTACTCTTTCAAAACAGTGTTATAGTTGCATATTTTATTTATTCGCAGTGCTGCACGCTTGCCCGCTAGGCATCCATATTAAGTATTACTGTAAACATGTTTTTCATTTGTGTTTTTTTTTTTTTTTTACTGAAGGACGAGTCAAAATTTTCAGGGGTTATCGACAGCACAGATCCTGTCCATAGATTTTAAGTTAAATGTTACCTAGAACAATCTGAGAGAAACAATGACACTTATATGTTACCTTTTTCTCCGTCTCTCACACTTTTGTTTGCATCATAATTCTTTGAAGAAATTAAACAGCTGTCCTTCTTCAACACGAATGCACATCCTAATGAGAACTAATTAGTGCCTTGTTAAGCTCTCCGCTGGTAATTGCTAGCCTGAACCGCAAGCGAAGAGACATCTTTAAGTAGGCGAAAATATTGAGGAGGTTGAGAGACTGACTACTTCCTTATCAAAATGAATTTTTAATTAGCGATAATCAATATTCAAGGAGATGGCTTTTGCCATTTATAGTTATATCAAGGATCATAAATACTTCACAGTTTTTTTTTAATCTTTTCGCAGATATAGTTAATCCCTTACTGCTAAAAGGCAATCAGGCAAATCAGATATGATTAATTATGAATTGAACTATTACCGCAGTTCCGCCAACTCTGGAACCTCGCATTAGCAAAGTGCATGCACAACACGATTCATACACAGTTTTCTCTCCTGATATTTCTACTGGGCAAACGATGCAGGGGCCTGTTTCATATGCAGCGTCCATCCCGCTCTCCGGGTTTCATTTATATCAAAAAGACTCAAAGACTCAGTCAGAGAGCTTCCAGAATACCATATCGTTTCCTCCTCACCTTTCCTTTGTGAATCCGGCCAGCTGAAGAATGTCTCATTAATGTTGATAGCCAAGACTCAGACACAAAGACAGAGGGAAAAAAACACAGCAAGAAATGTAGTGGGGTGGATGGTGGTAAAGCGGCAGTCTGGTATACGTGTCTTGCAGTTAACCAAAGGTACACCCTCCCTCCCAGTCTTCCTCCCTCATACCTCCCTTAGAAAGCCCAGCAGTCATGGTGCATTAGTGCAGTGAGCGGAAAGTCACAGTTGAGATTTGCACTCCAAAAATAGTCATTTACCATTGTGGTGGTGGCACAGGGTGGCAACTGAAAACCTGGATGCCTGAGGACACCCCCAAATAAATCTTCTCCATCCCTTCTACAAGCAGACGGTGGGAAGGAGCGAGGGGTGCAGGGGTGCTATAATGGGCTATGTGAGGTATGGAGGATCCTGAAGGAGGCACACAGGAGAGATACGTCGCCTGTGGTCTTGCCTTGGGCAGGCCATGCACAGTGCTCAGGTGGGCTGTCAAAACACTTGGGGTTGAGGGGAGGGGCTCCCAAAAGCCTTAACCTTCACACGGCAACTCCTAAAAAGAAGCAGCCTGGATCTGGTAAACAATAATTTGCGATAACAAACACAGGAACCATGAACACAATGCAATAAGTTGTAAAAGTCATTAGACTGGAGTAATTATCTCTATAAAAATCAAATACTATGGGTATTT
Organism: Sinocyclocheilus grahami; assembly: GCF_001515645.1. Lineage (NCBI taxonomy): Eukaryota > Metazoa > Chordata > Actinopteri > Cypriniformes > Cyprinidae > Sinocyclocheilus > Sinocyclocheilus grahami. Next base: position 2,127,856 of record NW_015505386.1, on the reverse strand, counting down.
TTATCTGGAAACATAAGGAAATGCATTGGGTTGACAACCAGTAGCATTTTGAAATGGCTACCAAACTGTTCGCATACGGAAATTGATGCTTTTGATGACAGCTGGGCTGCCATTGTATATTCAAAGTGACATCTTTGTTTTCACTTATCCTCTTACCAGCCAAGGGCAATCATAGTAGATGAGGTGAGACTTCCTATACTTGACCAGACTGGAGATCGAAGCCTCTGGCATGTCTAAAAATGGGAAAACCATACCATCTGTTCACTCGCTAATATTCAAACATTCAGCATGCATAAGGCCTGTATACAGTATTAACGGATAACAACAGCATTCCTTCTCTCAATAACGTACATATTTACAAAGAGAGATGCATCGTTGCAAACATCAAAGTCTCTGAGCACTGCTCAGCGGGACATCTGGGGAACACTGCTCCGGATTCAGCAGGGAGGTCATTATCAGCCCACGTTCACAGAGTTGTCTTCATGTGAGAGTCTTTTTAACGCCTGAAAGTTAACGCTGAAACAACAGTCTGACCGTATTGTTGTGGGTGGACTCCATTCACCGCCAAACTTCTCAGAAAGCACAGAGGACTGGGGCAATGCTCAACTATTTAGATGACATGAGGTAAACTGTCACAATGAAACAAGTGGAATCTCTATTCAACACTCACAAACTAGAAACGGCGTGAACTTCCATATAAGTTAGTAGTTTGCTGTGTTTCGAAACCGGAGTGTGAATTACGCATGGGCGTGAAATTCCCAAAGGAAGTCATAACTAAAAGGTAAAAAAAAAAAAACATTAATAAACATGAAAATTAGAATGCATAATTTTCACCAAAAAATATATATTAATAAAATATATACAGTATATGAATGTGATATGAATGAATTTATATATATATATTATATATATATACACAAACTAATCAAAAGACAGGTACACATAAAAAGCATTGGGATATAGTGCGTTAGAAAAAGGCAAGAGAAGGGGTTAAATCAAAAACCTTAAATCAAAAGAAATAGCCTGTAATTCTCTGACACAACATTCCATCTCCATTTCCGCAAACAAGTATTCAAAAAATAGCATGCATAGCATTCATTAGCTACAAATAAAAAAAATCTCTCTAATAGTTCCCTAAATCCCACAGCTCCCCAAACTATAGTGCAGTGAAAGAAAGATGCAAAAGAAAGCCGTCTCCCACATGTGCTTGTTAGGCCCAAATTATTATTGCAATGAATAATTTTAAAAATAAATAATTAAATAAATAAATAAAGGAAACATTTATAGATCTAAGTATTATCAGAGGACCGAAAAGTTTGTTGCCAAGCTCCAGAGGCTCGTTTGAAATTTGCTTTTGTTTTCACTTTGATCTTTAACAGTTTACCTCTCCTCCAGCACTTCACCTACCTTCCCACTAATGCGCCATCTGTAATGCAAACCTTAGCAGGTTGGACATTAATGCATGACATAACTTATATAATAATTATGATATTAATAAAATGGCTGTATTAAAGCACATATAAAGCACATATAATTTATCATGTTTTAGCATGTACTGTAGCTTACAGATTAGCATATATATTAGTGCTGTCAAATAAAAGTTTGTTTACATAATATATGTATGTGTACTGTTTATTTATTTTATATATATATAAATAAACACACATACAGAATATATTTTTAAAAATATTTACGTGTATATACATTATATATTTATATTATATATATATATATATATATATATATTTAATATATAAACATAACATATTTTTCTTAAATATATACATGCTATATATATATATATATATAATACATATACACAGTACACACTCATACATTATGTTAACAAAAACTTTTATTTTGGATGTGATTAATCGCGATTAATCATTTGACAGCAGCACTAATAAATATATATATAAATAAATGAATCATAGAATAAATAGCAAATTTGAAAAAAAGAGTTGAACCTCTGTCAACTTTTGCATAGTTTGTGCTACAAAATCAAATGATACCCTTAAATTGACCCTTCGCAAGGAGTTTGATTGACAGGTGATCTGACCAAACATAACGATAGAGATAGATTAACGTTGGTGGGATTGAACTTGAAAAATGGTGTATATTGACATCTTTCGGCGGTTGAAACAAGATACCTTCTGATGTTCATTCATATTTATTTCATGCTAGAACTAGTATAGTGGAAGAGATGATTGGTTCACGTGCCACCTGAGCTGAGGCTCTACAGTGATCGGTCATGACACATTAAAGAGCCACAAAATGGTATTGTTTGAATTTCTTAAAAAAAAGAACATTTTAAAGCTGACTTTGCTTCATACCAAAAGTAACCTGCTCTGTCTTGGGGGGGGGAGTGTGCTATTAGCCAAGCCATATATATGGATCATATAATGAAATTGGCCTCTTCTGACTTCCACCTCCACCTAACAACCACCCAGAAAACCATAGCAACTGCCTTGAAACATGCTAAAATCACTAGACACCCTTGACAATTGTTTGACAACAAGCATTAAACTTAGAATTCAGCCAGGAATTAAATGGTTACTTCTGGCCAAAACAATCCATAATCGATAATCATGCTTTCTTCATTGAAAAGGTGCACCTGGAAGGAATGGTTTGAAGTGAAAAGCATATTAATGATGGATTTGTTTATTACGAAGATGCAGCTTTTTGCTTCACAAGACATTAATTGATGGACTGCCGGATTCATGTGAATTATTTATAGATCTTTGTAATGTTTTTATCAGTTATTTGGTCTCTCATTCTAATGGCACCCACTCGCTGCAGAGCGTCCATTGGTGAGCAAGTGATGTAATGCTAGATTTCTCCAAATCTGTTACTATGAAGAAACAAACTACATCTTGAATGGCCTGAGAGTGAGTAAATTTACAGCAAATTTTCATTTTGGGGGAACTTTAAGATGGCCAATTTTGCAGAGGCAAGCACCAATCACATTTTATGTTATATCATATTAAAGGGCACCTATTATGCCCCTTTTAACAAGATGTAATATTGGTTTTGGGTGTCCCCAGAATGTTTCTCAGCTCAAAATACCCCACATATAGGAAGCCAAACACACTGAAAGTGGGACGAAACAGCCCAATGTTACAGAGCGTGTGTCACGCTGACCTGTCATTGGCGCGGCTCAATGGACTGAGCCATGCAACCGACTCAACAATGCAGGCAGTACGTGTATGCTAGCACCACTAAACTAACAGGGTGGTACAATCTAATCTCACAAGTGCACCGCTGATCAGTTAAAGTACTTCGATAACGTACACAAACAAATACGGTTAAAACGTTAGCTAAGCACTATAACGACATGACATTCACAAAGCAGTCTGGAATAAAATAATTTCCGCAGACAAATGTATTTAGGTAGATTTTGAGGCGCATTACCTTGAAACATAGAAGCAATCCACTGCGTCCTCAGTGGTTCAGATGTTGGGAGAAAATGAAAACTCTTATGTTCAGTCTTACATCCAAACACAGAGCACCGGGATTGCTTACGAGACACTGTTGACATTACAGCTGCTCGACCACGTAGAAAATGGAGGAGAGTGTACAAGCGCTGAGGGTGAAAACTATGGCAATGCAGGACTGTCAGTCAGCCCCCACGGGCAGGGCCTAGGCAATGTTATGTCACATTGCTTAGAGAATCAAAACGGCATGCCTAGTAAGACTGCTTTGGTTTAATGGGGATTAAAAAATAAGGAGTGGGTGGATTTTTATCATTGTTGGGTGGTTGTGTTCACACTGCCAACACACGTTGATGTCCAAACACCATGTAAAAGTGGGTTTTGCATAATAGGTGCCCTTTAATTCATATTTGCGGTCTTATCTTTCTTCATTTTTTTATGATTTATTCTGGTTCAGACTATACGATTTAGCCCGATTTTGGCCCGATTTGTCGTGGGGATTCATAAACGACAATGGGTGTCGGGATGCAAGATTCCATAATTTTAGCTTGTGTAGTGTGTCATAGTGGACGACAACCGATTCCGCGTCTGCGATGCTTCATGACATCACGACAGAAAGACTAGCATTTTTTTATTTTTTTTCCGTTGTCCACGACGAGCATGCGATGAATGGTCGGGAAGCAACGTGTAGTCTGACATGTTTCTTGTCCACGACACGACAAGATTTTAGGAGTCAAAATCGTGTAATCTGACACAGTGACTATCGTGACTGACAAAAATATTGTGTAGTCTAAACCCGGCATAAGTTTTAACAGCTACATCAGAGATTATTTGACTGCTTCAAACTCTTACTCAGCATAGCAGGGTGCTCGGTGCAGACCTGGACTGTTTAAGAAAACAGTCTAGACAGAAAAACACAGCAAAATAAATCTGAGGAAAATGGGGCAAGAGACAAGACAGACAATGAGCATAAAATTGGGGGAGACAGGCAGAGAGAGCAACACTCGTAGTGGGCTCCAGACAACTCTCCATCCCATCCCGTGGGGACGAGCACCAGCAGAGGGGGAACACCTCAACCCTCGGCTCCGGTTCTGAGTGATATTGTAATGAGCCAGTTTCACTGGCCCTTCAACAAACCCCCCCAACACACACACACCTCAACCAGCTCCCAAGGCCCCTGAGCGGCTCGCTCCATTCCGTTTCATCACACTTCAAACGGGCCTGACGCACTCCGCAGTCCTGCACCAGACCAGGGGACCACAACATCTGCATGAGGTGGGAGGAGGGGAGGCGTGTCTCACAGGGGGACACGCAGTGTCTCGGAGCAGATGTCACATGAACCTGAACAGCAGGACGGGGGAGGGATGCCGTGAGGCACACTGCAACAGGTTGAGAGAGAGAGAGAGACTGTTCCAGCATTGTGGCATCCCCCTGTTCCTCTTGCTGCATGGGGACCATATGATTCAGATCTTTCCCTGTCGTTGCCCCCTTCTGCCCCCTTTGACAATAAAATTAGGTAATTAGTTACCCTTGCCCTAATAAGCTAATCATGGTCCATGCGCTTTTTTCATTATTAAAGTCGTGTCTTCCCAGGGTGCTCCCTGAGGGCTTCTCGTGCCGTGCAGGAGATGGTGAGGACACCGGGGTGGATCCGGCTGGGAGAAGACACACTCCAGGCCTTTGTTTCAACAGTCCCTCTGGCACAGAAAGTCATGCGTCACGGACCCGCCACAAACGATCACTTGAATAAAATAAACAGACCTCTTAAGGGAAAATCACACTGTCTGTAGCATCACTTAACATTAGCACCATTTCACCTCTCCCTTGTTACAAAGGCCTGGTGCTTTTTTTAAATGCCATGTCAGGAGCAAAGAAATGTTAAATTACAAAAACAATTCTAACTATATAGAATAATAACCTTTTATGTATATACCTAAAGGTGCAGTCACATGTACTGTTGCACGGCACAATTTCACGGGTGAAATCCAGTCATTTCACTAGGAATATTTGAGTTTCGCATGAAGACAGAAGAGTTCCCCATGTAGATTATGCTCATGTTCCAAGTTGGTCATGTGAATTCACTGCATTGAACTATATTATAACTATATAATTTTAATAAGCTTTGCCTATAAATCTGTGATCACATTTACCATTGCTCTGAGTAATTTTGCAGATGAAGTAGGCTAATTTCAATAGAAATCAGAAATATACAGAGTTTCACATGAGAACAGAAAAGTTTCCCTCTAAGATTTCACTTGTGTTCATGTTGGTCACATGAATTTGCCTTCTCGGCCGACAGAAAGTTGCTTGCTTTTACAGTGACTTGAGTGACTTATTTTCGCCCACGAAATTTCACTAAAATGTTGCTAATGTGACCACACTTTCAATGCCTGCTGCTATAGAGCCTGTTATCAATAAATATCACCTTAGCAATACATATATTGAAAGAGTTAAGAGTAAAAAAAGAAAAAAAAAGAAGCAAATTAAACAAGGATGACATTAGAAAAAGGAAAATAACTGACAGATCTTCTGAAATCAGAGTGGTCCAAATGTGATCGGCACAGTGTAATCAGGCAGCACTCGCACTAATTACAGCAGCGGACCGGTTGCCCTCCCAATTACCAGCAAATACGGTAAAGCCGGCGTAGAACAATCAAGCACAGCATACGCTCGACTAAACTGATTCCCTATGCTGTTGTTGGATATCTTCTGCTGCAATGGGCCTCGATTGGAAACAAATACCTTTCGCTGACCTCCACCGCCGAATGTGGCGGCAGCCGAACAACCGCTGATTCACCCCCAACCCTCTCACTCTGCGTCCATGTACTCTATCTGCTACTGTGGCTAAATGTAATTAGAGAGCACATTAAACTTTGCCACAGCACTTTCCAACATCGTTTCCATTCGTTTTGTTGCCTTTATTTGTTTTACTGAGTGAGGTGTCCCGCAGAGCGTGGAGACAAGCTGCCGTATTCTTCTCATTACACATTCAGACTGTTTTTGTCACCCAGTCGACTAGTGCCTCCAAACAGCTGTTTTCCCTGGCAGTATAAATAAGCATTTGTTCTGACATGAAGGGGAAAAGAGGGAGAGAGATAGATGGGGTAGAAAAGCCAAGCTCTGAACAGGCAACATCGGGAAAAGGAGAACGGATACCACGGAGGCTTTGTAGCAGGTAAAATATTCTTATTATAACCTCAATAGCCAAGCAACAGATAACATATTACACTGTTGACTATTCAGTCAGGATGTTTAGAAGAGATTTGAATACTAACGCTGAGCATAAGCGTGGTTTTAGCTATTTTCAGCTGTGATGGGCCCTTCCAACTTATTGCTTGAAGCTGAAATTGAGCTTGGCAGCTGAAATGTCTCTACGCTTCTTTTCCAGAAACATATAAATAAATAAATGGAGTCAGGAGTATCACTGAGGGGTAACAGGCCTTCACTACATCAAAGCATTGTGGGTACCAGACCAGTGGTACGGGTGTACAAATGCAATAGCACTTTTATCACAGGCCAGTAATGATGTATAACTTCACCACAGTAATGGCAATCCCAGCAACCCCATTCATTATTTATCAGCTGCAATTACTCATTTCTGTTGATATTTCTCATCAACTTCTACCCTTTTAACACTCAGTAATGCAAGTGAAACTCCTTAGTTATTTAATATAAGAAAAAGATGGATAACTCTTATGAAAAACTGTGCTTCAATTCTGTTTGAGAATATTTATTTTCCAGCAACTTGCATGCACCTCATTCATTGGACTTTGTGACATAAAAAAACAGCTCTAAATAAAATATTTGTAATCAAATTTTGTTGATTATGTTTTTGTTTTTCTTACTTAAATGATTTTTACAACTGAGTTGTATGTGTCATTAAACAGGATAGTTCATACAAAATTAAAACTCTGTCATAATTGCTCACCCTTGTGTAATTCCAAACTTGCATTACTTTTTTTTCTTATGAAGAACATAAAAGATATTTCAACAATTTTTGTCCATACAATGAAAGTCAGTTGGATTCAAAAGAACACTGGACCCCACTGACTTTCATTGTATAGACAAAATAAAAAGTAAAAATCTCTCTTGTGATCTGCAGAAGAAAGCAAATCATACCCGTTTAGAAAAACATGAGGGTGAGTAAGTGATGACAGAATTTTTATTTTTAGTTGACAGATAAAGCAGAACAAACCTGTAGGATCACGAATATGTGGAGGGGGTGTTCAGAAGATCTTCCACACTGTGATTCAACAGCATACTAATAGCCCTCTAATTAAACATGGTCTCCACTCAGTAGCTCTGAAATTATCTGCCAATCATCCTGCAGGAACGCATCACATCCTGTTAGCTGCCAATCACGCAATGCTGAGTTCATGACAGGTGCCTGCAAAACCGCTTTCTTAAAATATGGACCTGCTTTGCTTCAAACCCACAGCTGGAAAAGGAACAGAAAAAGCACACATGAACGTCCTGCTGGAGTTCCATGCCGTTTATGTAGATTAAGTGCATAATAAATAAGTAAAACTGATAGCTACTTTCAGACATTAGCCTGAGGGGATAAACATCTATTAGCAGATTAAACAAAAATAATAACGGCAAGTAACTCATCTTAAAAAGTAGGAAGTTAAAAGACGCCAAGCTTTGGGGGGGGGGGGGGGGGGGGGGTTAGTGGTGGGGGGGGGGGGGGGGGGGGGGGAAGTCATTTCAAATATCCTTTCAAAACAATTGACAGAATTTTTCATGAAAGAGAAAAGAAAACCAACATTTTCATTATTCAGCTGCAGCTATTTTTTTTTATTTTATTTTTTTTTTCAAAGAAAGTGACACTTAAGGGAGACGCTAACCACCCTTGATAATCTGCAGAACACCCTTAATTGAGAGTAATTAATTACATATTTATGGCAAGAATAGTCTCAGACAACATAGCTGTTAAGGAGTGCTAGCAAGGATGACAAAGAGGAAGTTTAAGTGCGGTGAGCAGGTAGAAGCTGAAAGTGACAGCTGATCCTCTGGGAGCCATAACTCCGGAGAGTGAGGGCCATGGAGAATACAAGTGTGCGCACACGACTGGGTTGAAGAACTGGTGGTGAAGAACATATAATGGATTCAGGGTCTGACAGTGCGAGTAGACACATCGTTCACTTGTGCTTTGAAATCCAGACCAGTTGCTATCAAAGAAATGCTTCACACGCCAAGAATGAAACTGGAGACGAGCTGAAGATTTTACTGCACAGTCATGAGTACAGCAACTCAAGGAAAATCAACTGATGTCCAACTTGCATACATCAGCAGCATCATGTGAGCCAAACATATTTGGACCCATTTTGGATTTTGAGTAACACACGCTACCATATTATCAATGTTAAAAACAGTTGTGTGCAAACTGTGACATTTTTTTCAGGATTCTTTCATGAACAAAAAGTTCAAAAGAGCAGCATTTGTTTAAAATAGAAATATTTTGTAACATGTCTTTACTGTCACTTTTAATCAGTTTGATGTGTCCTTGCTAAATAAAAGCAAGAAGAGGTTTTCGGTTGGGGGTGCTGTGTGTGTCCGTGCTGAACCCGCTCTCCTCTCTGCTTTACTCCGATTCTCTCACTTCCATCAATTATTCGTGTTGGGTGAAACGAAAGGGGGGCGAGGGGAGGTCACCTCATTTGACAACTCCACAAAGCACTACAAGTGCGTCGATATGAACACTCGTTTAAGTGGCATATTAAGTGGCACACTGGGAAATTTGACTGCATATCACATTTTTGAAATGATCGATAGTAGCTGATCAATCTCGGGGGTTGGGCTGGGTCCGCTAGGCTTACTTGTCTCCGTGCTGGTACTGGAGCTTGTTCACTTACGTTGGTGCTCGTGCTGGGGCTGGTGTGGATGCCGATTTTGGAAAGTTTTTGCTGGGATGGGCATTTTTAAAAAATCTGAAATTCGCTTTTGCACCATTATCTCCTTGTATTAAATTTAGAGAAGACGACAGTTACGTCACTTGCAGCTGCGCGCGCATAGTGGTTGCAGAAAAACACTGGGAACAAGTGGAGGTAAAATCCATGGAATAAAATAAAATAAAAATGTTGTGCCTTTTGATGTCAAGATCGGAATGCAAATAATTTTTATAGAATACTGTCGTCATTTGAAGCTAAACGCAGACGTTTAAATGGACATACTATGGATGAAAACTGCTATTATTAACTTACTCTACTTTTAAAGCATAAATTCGATTTAAACAATAGGTCTACATAATATTCACATATGCTGTTCATAGGGGACGTATTGTATTAGCCCTACAGTTACAGCATAAAATATTATTTAAACCTTACTATTAGAAATATTATTTAAACTTACTATTAACATTTTTACATAACATGTATTTACTTTATCTCACAATTCTGACCTTTTTTCTCGCAAATGCACGTCTATAACTCGACTTAACTCAAAAATAGTGAGTTTGCCAAATCTGAGGGGAAAAAGCCAGAAGAGCCGACGGGAAAAGAGAGAATGATGAGTTGTTTTTCCGATGAAAACTGTTATGATTACTTTACTTTTAAAGCATAAATTCGATTTAAACAATAGGTCTACATAATATTCACATATGCTGTTCATAGGGGAACGTATTGTTTTAGCCCTACAGTTACAGCATGAAATATGATTTAAACCTTACTATTAGAAATATTATTTAAACCTTACTATTAACAGTTTTACATAACATTTATTTATTTTATCTCACAATTCTGACTTTTTTTCTCGCAAATGCAAGTTTATATATCCTAATTCGGACTTTATAACTCAACTTAACTCAAAAATAGTGAGTTTGCCAAATCTGAGGGGAAAAAGCCAGAAGAGCCGACGGGAAAAGAGAGAATGATGAGTTGTTTTTCCTTATTAGAATTGTGAGATATAATCTCGGAATTGCGAGAATAAAGTAAGAATTTTGAAATATAAAATCAAATTTACCTTTTTTTATTCCATGGCTCCATAGACTGCCGCTTGAAAACCGTCATTTTCTGCCTCCAGATAGGCTCCGCCTACAAAAACCGTCACCGCTGTTTCGGATCTGTAAGACTATCCCACTCTCTAACGTCAATTTCGTTGAATAACTGTGCTTATCGCTGGGTGACAAGCTCTTGTAATATGCGGAGAACATTTTGAAAATGACATCTAATCAATATAATTTATAATCTTTTTAAACCCAACTATTTTGTACCGTATCCGTGAAATTCTCTAGCGGTAAAGGCTCTCTCTCCCGGGTTTTCTGCAACCACGATGCGCGCGCATCCTGAATGTTACAAACATATATTTGGTCGCCAGCGTCACGTGTTCATGAGGATTAGGCTAATCATCCCATATAGAAAACATCACAAGTAAAATTAATCATGTTTATAAAGATAAACATGGGTTTATTATAGCCCACGTACAATTTACATTTCAGAGATCATTACAAATAAATTGTTAAATGCTAAAACTGAATCAATTTAAATGAACAAACTTGGCGTTGCATTTGCAACAATGTGAAAACAGGGGTGCTGCAGCCCCCTCAGCCCCCCTACTTCCCGCGTCCCTGAATAAAAGTGTTAATTTTCTTGCAAAAAAGCAACACTGTAAATAATACTGTAATGAAACCTGCTGTGCCATCCAACGCAGTGTCAACAAACTGTAAAAAAAAATATTTCGCAGTTTAGTTGTTTCAATTATTTTTTTAAGTTGACTCAACTTGCAGTTTATGAATTTGTTCATTCAGCTTAATATTTTACATTTTCATTGTCTCAACTAGTTCGTAAGTTGACAAAACTAGCAATTTGCCCCCTCAACTTAAAAAATGTGTTGAATCAATTTAATAACGATATCACGTTCTTAACGTCACTTATCGCGAGATCTCGTGAAGACTTGCAGAAAGAAGACGTTCGTCAGTCATCTTGGTGAGCTTCTCCACAGAGCTTGAAAATGTTCTCAAACCAACACATTTGGTAAGTAAATAGTTGTATTTATTGGTTTAACGTGTACAATTACGTATGTTGTCTAAGAAGAGTACAAGTATGGTTTACAGCGTCGTATTTAATAGTTAAATGTATGCCAGTGTTAGTTTCGCGGCACTCAATCTTAAGCCTCAAAATACACGCGGTTCCACAGTATTTTCCATATAAATATTATATGGAAATATTTTCCATGTTTATGATATTCTGGAATGACTGAAGATCAGCACAGAATTCTTGTGGATGCACATCAAGTCCTTTTGCAGTTGTATCCATCAAAGTGCTATGCAGGCATAATGGGAATGACTCACATTGTAGAGCTTGGACAAATTGTAAGTACATTTATTTACTTTATAAGTGCACATATTTATTGGAGTCTGTGACTGTTAATATTGTAAGGCATATTTTAACGCTTCCCTTTGTTTTTATTAAAGCACATAGGTTCTCAAGAGGAATTCATCAAGGACATGTCTGTTGGCATTATAGTTGTGGGTGACCAAAATGAGCACCATCTGCAGTGATGTGGTCCTGGTAATAGAAGAAGAAATCTTATCTGCGGTTGTAACACGTACGTTTTCAATATAGTAAACAGCACTTACTGTATGTCATGATACACAATGCCACAATACTAAAATAAAGCCAAAATAGTGTTAAAGGGATAGTTCACCCTAAAATGAAAAAATGACTTTTTCCTTCAGCAGAAAAATTTTGGCTGAAATGGTGGTACTTGGTGATTCATAAAATGTTATTTTTAATGTCATTTTATATATTTTACTTTTATCTGTAATTATATATATATATATATACACAGTATATTAGTATTTACAAGCATTCAGAATCGTGTTGTGTATTTCTACTAAGAGTTGTGTTAGTTGTTTGTGCATTTTGCAGGTAAAAATTGTTTCTGCATGTTTTAACCATTTCCAAGCATCAGTGGCAGGAAACTTTTTAAACACAGAGTAACTGAAATGTAATTTTATATGGGATTCAGGTTTAAAAGTTATTTCACAGTTAAAGGGATAGTTCACCCCAAAATAAAAATTCTCTCTAATTACTCGTCCTCATGTTGTTCCAAACCTATAAGACCTTCAAGATCTTAAAGGTAGTAAAGATATCTTTAAAATAGTCCATGTGACATCAGTGGTTCAACCGTAAGTTTATGAAGCTACAAGAATATTTGTGTGTGCAAAGAAAACAAAAATAACATCTTTATTCAACAATTTCTTCTTTTCAGTGTTAGTCCGTGATGCACGTTCACGAGAGTACCACATCGCATGTGTGTTCCTCTGCTCGTAAACAAAGCACATTCATGTTGTGTGTCAGAATGACGCAGCAGCACCACACATGTCATGATACTCTCGTAAATGCGTGGCCAAGACTGATAATATAAGTAAATATTTATTTACTAATAATATGTTGTATGTAACATTAAAGTGACAGTAATTTGAATATAGTCTTCGTAAAACTATGAAGCAATATGCGAGAATGTGCCAATAAAATTTTTTTTTAAACCACTGGTATTTTCAGCAATGACTAGCAGCATTAGAATTTTGTCGACAAGTCTCACACATCCCTAATGGCTACAATGTCAGATAAACAGTGGAAGAACAGAGTTCACATGATCCAAATGAACCAAACTCTGACATCAACCGAACCTGATGCACACCAAAAGTGTGACGCGTCTCCTATTCCTTCCACTATAGAAAAGTGAAGCCAAAGCATCTCAGTATGGCCGCTGCCATCTTAAGTAAATGACGTCATTTGGAGCCAGAGTCTGGCAGTAGTGTCGTGAGGTGGAGCTGCGGTATCAAACTCCTGCCCAAACTCCCGCAGACCCAGTCAACCATAACGACACGCCCCGTTTTATAGCATCAAATTACTAGCTAAAATCAAACTTATCACAAAAATGAACAACTTAACATGTATCAGCGTGATGACAACTACCTTAAATGACCAAAACCATCTTTCGGAAAATTGTATTGGAAGCGTAATTTTTTAAAATTTTATTTTGACTCAAGTCCCATTCGTTTACATGGAGAGGGCGGGGTTTATGACCTGTACTGCAGCCAGCCACCAGGGGGCGATCAAAGAGCCCGCAGCTTCACTATTCAGGACGTGTGAGGCACACCTGATTGTGACTGAGGAGGAGCAATGGGAAGTGCTTCCAAATGAAACCATTGATGTTGCTATCATTTTGGAAGAGCGTTTGTGATGTCATTAAAATCATTTGTGCTCCTGATGGGTCTTCTTTACATCATTAACAAAACACAGTGCAGTTTCGATGTTCTCTCAACTTTATGAACATTGGTGGGAGCAGCTGTTCTTTGCATTTACGGGCTACGAAACATGCTACTCTGCAAAAAGTAGGCCGTGTTTTTTTTTTTTTTAAGTAGCTTTGGGCTCTTTGGTTGGTTTTTGCACTTTGTTCAACACATTTTGTAATGTTATGCAATCTCTTTTTAAAATTTTGAATGCACTTTGATGCATGTTCTGACCTCTGACTTATATTGCGCTGGAAAATTTCAGAGTTCCTCATCTGTTCTTTTGATTAAATGTGCATTAGTGAAAAGTATTTACTGCAATTGTTCCAAAGAAATTAAATGTCAATTCTCATCTATGTTTTTTAAAGGTGGGGTGTTTTAATACTAAACACAATAATGCCAAGTAGGATACTGTCAATTTTGAAATCAAATAAAATAGCATTCTGCATGTTCTTCAATGTCCATGAGCCATTTTTCTCAAGTACTGTTAGAAAACAAACTTGTGTGGGACAATTACATAGTTCAGCCAGTTGAATGAACGTAACATTAGATTGAACTATTCTTGAAAAAAGGTTACCTGGCTGTGTTAAAAAGACAAGTTAATTCAACAAGATGCTTAGTTTAGCCAATTTCTATTTAGTTTGCACACCTTATAATTATAAATTTATTCAACAAAATGCTTAGTTTAAACAACTAAATGTTTGTTGATCTGACTAATTTTGTTGTTTCAACTTGGATTTAGGTTAGCACAACTTTCTTGTCTTGTTGGGCTAACTAAAAACTTGTTGGTTAGACAAAGTATAAAGTTGATTCAGCTTCACCTTTTGTTTACCCAACTAATAATTCTAGGTTTAAGGAACTAAACATTTGTTGATCTCACTAATTTTATGTTGTTTCAACTTGGATATAGGTTAGCAGAACTTTCTTGTCTTGTTGTGCTAACTAAAAACTTGTTGGTTAGACAAAGTATAAAGTTGATTCAGCTTCACCTTTTGTTTACCCAACTAATAATTCTAGGTTTAAGGAACTAAACATTTGTTGATCTCACTAATTTTATGTTGTTTCAACTTGGATATAGGTTAGCAGAACTTTCTTGTCTTGTTGTGCTAACTAAAAACTTGTTGGTTAGACAAAGTATAAAGTTGATTCAGCTTCACCTTTGTTAACCTAACTATTAATTATAGGTTTAAAGGTGCCATAGAATGCATTGATACAATATTTAAAATTGTTCTCTGATATCTACATAGAAGGTATGGGGCTTAGGTAAGGGCAAAACGTCTCCAGAAACGGTTTAACATGTCCATTTACAACCCTAGGATTTGTCCCTAGAATGAAATGGTCAGTTTTTACCTAATTTGGAAGGGTCATGAACAATAATGTTGAGCTCTGCTCTGATTGGCTGTTTCACAGTGTGGCTCATTTCAGTAGCTCACACAGCAGGAAGGAAAAGCAGTGAAAATATATATTTCAATACCGTCTCTAGCAGTTATATCATTGGGTAATTATACTGTATATAAAATGCGGGCATCAGGGAGCCGCTATTAATATGCGGGGCATTGAAACGGCTTTCCAATGCACGATTGCTTTTTACTTTCACTGTCGAGATTTGCGATCGCACCTGCTCGGTGTAAACTACAGCGGCAGTACTTGCCACACATTTTACAAGATCAGATGCTTGTCAGTGGTGCTCAGGATCTGTAAATCATTCACCATCATCCTCAGTTATCTCTCCTTACTCTGTTTATGTGGTAAGTGAAATCTTATGTACTGTAACAGGCTACCGCTAGCAAGCAGCTAACCATGTCCCTTTAGTGGCTCATGTTATTTTATTAGAACGCGCGTTATTTGTTTTCTGTACCTTTCATGAATACATGAACTCCATTTTAATTTCATGGAACTCCAACATATGTTTAAACAACAGAAGTTTTTTAGCTTATTTAACAACATTTTAAGGCAGCCAGGCTACAACTTTTTTTTTTTTTTACAGTCTATCGGTTTGTATTTATTGACAGTCTTAGACTGGTTATCGAAGCTTGAACTCCACTTTCCTGATACAATTTTACAGTATACATTTAAAGGCCAGCTCCCTTGGAGCCATACATCTAGCCAAACCCCAAACACTGTGTATTGATTTTTATAATCTGTTTACTCCTCTCCTGCACTTTTGAGTAGACTGCTGGAGAGCATAGTTTGCCCTGGGGCGTTCAGTGGGGCCCAGCATGTTTCAGCTTTGATCATCGTTCAGCCAGCGGATTAGCATATGCAGACTCTCTTCCTCCCTTTGTCGTTAAGCCTACTAATAAATCTATGGCTTCCCTCTGATCAACGGCAGGCCATGAATCAATCAACCCACCTCACGTCCTAGCCGTCTCCACAAAGATGGGATCTCTTTGTCTGCTAAAAATGCAGACAAAATCTAAGATGCAATATTCATGCAAAAAGTAAGGATATAATATGAAAGTTGTGATTGTGCAGGTCCTTGAATGGTTAGACATTTGACTAAATGGCATAAAGTCTATTCTCACGGCATTGGACAATAACTGCCATTTAACTCTAAGCTTACTCTATCATATTTGACACTCAAAATTCTGTCATTTAAATGATCAGCATGATCAAAACTTTGCTGAAAAACCTGAAGTACACAATCTTTTACATGCCCTCTGATTGATAGGTCATACTTTTTAGCAAGTAAAAGGCCTTTTAGTATAATTCTAAAAACCTTTCTCTTTCAGGTCATGGTACTCCTGTATTTTTGCTGTGAAAGCTGATTTTTATAAACTAAACAAGAATGACTTTTATATTGATAGTAATATTTCAAGTTGAACACTTACTGGGCTAAAGCAACTTAAGTTTACTTGATTATCCATGATTTCTTTATAAATCGTGTTTAAATGGGAGTATAAAATACAACAGGCTTTTGAAGAACAATTATTTGTGCATCTCTCAGTCATCTTTAAGCATTTAAATATCGTCTTACAAAGACATTATTGGGAGATAAAGTGACAACTGACATTTATATGCATTATATGTAAGCGTCTGGTATACCATCATAAAGATCTCATTGATTTACATTACAAACTATTAGAATGTCATCTTTCTTTTTGGCCATATAAATATCTGCAACTACACCAAATTGCATATTTTTTCTCATTTGTTTCCCCTTGAGTATGAGCTCCATATTCACCTAAATTATACTATACAAGTCATAATAGCCTGATGTATTTGACCCTCTAACTCTAACACTCTATTCTAATTCTATTCTTTAAAAAAAAAACTTGTCCCTACTTGCAATCTATTCATTTACTGACTGCTTGTTTTCCTTAAAAAAAATACTAGCTTTTCTAATCTATTTGTATTCCATCTATTTGTTTTCTTTTTATTTATTATACAGTTAACAAAAGCAAAAAAGGTTTCTAACACTAGCTTGCTCTATTCTTTTTCTATTCTGTTTATTTTTTATTATATAATAAAATAAAATAAAAACTTGCTACGTGTCCTGCATTAAGCTAACTGAGACTTTTATTATAGCACTTGCATATAATTGCTCTTTTGTTGATTTTGATTGCTTCCATTGTCCTCATTTGTAAGTCACTTTGGAAAAGACATGATCTAAAAAAGAAGTGACTATATTGCCTTGGACTAAAAGCTTAATTTGTCTTGAGAAAATAAAAACAGAACAGAAAGCACATTTCTTTCTGTTTCACCAATGGTAGCTGTGTACTACACCCTTTAAATACAGACACGTGAGTCTATGACCTCTTATATTTGTCTGCACTGGCAAACACAGGCATTCAGTTTAACAAAAGCTCATTGGAGACTGTAGAGGACTGGCCTCATTGGCAGCTGATGGAAGTAGGGCTCTAATGTTTCCACTGCACGTTAACTCTGCTAAATATTTTCTGCCCTTTAAGAACCCATAAGCCACTGGTTTTGTTTGACTGATGCACCTGCTAAGAAATTAATTTATCTTAATAATCACTTAGCCTACATAAACTAAAACTATATTATCCAAAGAGAGTTGAAAATCCAAGGAATGATCCAAGTATAGGCCTAATATTAGTTGATCTTTATTGACTGCATTTGTGGCTTAATTGCCACAGAATATAAATTTTACTAGTGGTAATCAACATTATGCCACAAGCTGGTTTGAAACTGCTTAATTTGCATTGAACCTGGAATATTAAGTTGATAAAATACTACAATTCGCAGAGCATTCTTGATATGCATTAGAGACTTCTTTAGATCTTTAGATGTGGTTCAATATTACAACTTTGTAACTGTGAGATAAGACAACTGAGAAACATCTTCCATGAGACTACAGAAACAGGCATGCTACACATTGCTCTGCTAATGGGCAGAAAACTGCAGTGAACTAAGTCCATAAACAATCCTGTGCGAGCAGCAAGGAGTGCAGCGACCTTTGAGTTTTGAGTTGAGGCCCTATTAAAACAGAGCCCAGCTTACTGCCAGGACGCACATCCCCTAACCGTGGAAAAGCAATCTCGCAGCAACTGCTAGGCAATCAGCGGTGCACCGCGCAGGGTTGAGACAGCGATGACCTGCTGATTCCACAACAGCAGAGGTGAACCAGCCTCAACACACTGATGAGCGCTGCACAAACATCAAACAGGCACAGAGGACCTCCCTACGACCTGCTTCGCCAGTCCCGTCTGACGCCCGTGCCTTTTATTTGGGCTGATAGTGGAGGACGGATTGGCAAATATCGATCATGGCAGTGTTCGTAAAACTCTCCCTTCAGATTTGAGAGGTGATTATAGTTGGACCCAGCTGATGCCGCTGTGTGACTGTCTGGTTGAGTGTGTGTGTGTGGTGGGTGATTGTGATCAAACTAAGAATCCAAACAGCACAATCTCATCGTTTGTGAACTGCTCTTACCCTTTAAATCAGTGTTTCCCAATGTTTTTTGTCTTACCCCCTTCAGCCACATCAGTAGGGCTCAAGCACCCCTTCATTGACACAAAACACTAATGTGTTCCTTTTAAAGGGATCGTTCACTCAGAAATTAAAATGATGCCATCATTTATTCTTACTTTCATGTCAATCCAAACCTGCAGGAGTATTTCTTCCATAGAACACAATTAAATATAACATTGTGGGGGATTTTCCCAGACAATGCGAGTTAAATGGGTCCAATGCCGATTAAACTAAAATAATAATAAAATTTATTATGATAATTAAAATTTTACTAATCATTGACAATAGGGAATTTCATACCATTGCTATAACAATACCGACACAGAGGAACATTATTGTTGGAATAACTTTTTTTTTTCAGCTGATGAATAATAAAAACTTTGACAGCCAATCAGAATCTGTTGTCTAAACAGAACTTTATTATGCACTGGTGTGGACGCTACATAGTTGTTCTTGGCGTAGTTGGGCCTTAAATGATGACAGAAAGTTAAATTTTTTGGGGTGAAATTATATATTATATACACTGAACTAAATTATAAACGCAACACTTTTGTTTTTGCCCCATATTTCATGAGCTGAACTCCAAGATCTAAGACTCTTTCTATGTACACAAAAGGCCTATTTCTCTCAAATATTGTTCACAAATCTGTCTAAATCAGTGTTAGTGAGCATTTCTCCTTTGCCGAGATAATCCATCCACCAATCACAGGTGTGGCATATCAAGATGCTGATTAGACCGCATGATTATTGCACAGGTGTGCCTTAGGCTGGCCACAATAAAAGGCCACTCTAAAATGTGCAGTTTTACTGTATTGGGGG